>NC_135804.1:43316045-43666839 GCF_964213995.1 Mustelus asterias | reverse complement strand
ATGAATTCCATATATTCACTACACTCTGGCTGAAGAAATTCCTCCTCATCTCTGTTCTAAAGGGTTGTCACTTTACTCTGAGGCTGTGCCCTTGGATTCTTGTCTCTCCTACCAATGGGAACAACTTCCCCACGCCCACTCTATCCATGCCTTTCAGTATTCTGTAAGTCTCAATGAGAACGCCCCTCATCCATCGAGTACAGAGCCAGAGTCCTCAAAGGCTCCTCATATGTCATAGGTGTTTTGTCATCAAACAGCTATAGAGGAAAGGAAACTGCACTCCATTTTACTGGACTGAATTCAATGCAAGCTCTTCAAATGTGAAAGAGCAACATCATAATACACTGCAACAACCAGTCCATGCTCTCAATTACTTAAGTAAATAATGGCAGCCAGGCCCCCACAGCAGTTCAAACTGCAAATACACATTTCATTACCAGTTGATGTTCAAAAGCTCTTTGGGGAAGGATTTTGTAGCAAATTGGTGCTTCCTAGAAATGTTCTGCTGTAAATCTCCACTTTGTTAAACTGGGCAAACAGTGCATTTTCCTACAACTGTGCAGTGTAATGTTTCCTGAGGCAGATGCAGCACTTGTATCATTAATGGCACAGATGCCTGCCCAGACCATTCAAATGCCCCATGATTTGTATTTACAGATGGTTATGTTTATGTTTTTTGTAAAGCCGAACCTCACAAAAGGAATTCAGAAGGTCCAACAGATGGACATTGTACACTTCCTCTTAATATCGATTATCATACTGTAATTAGAAATGTAATAGAGGTTGAAACAGTAGCCCCATAAAAGGGAAAAAAACAAAAGGCCTCACAGACAAGTGTGATAAAATCACATTGTTGTAATTACAATGTTTCAGTAAGTTTCATTAGGAAGGGACAAGTGGTTGAGACTGGGGAGATAATAGCCAGGTCAGAGTAATAGCAGCCAAGCTTTGCTTTGTCAGGGTCATGGAAGGTTCAGTGATGCAGGGAAGCTTCCCCTTGATCCAAATAATCCACTAGGGACTATGCTAAAAACATTCTTCATATTGTGGGAAAGCAGTGACCACCATGGGAAAATTAAGACTGGACAAGGATGTTGACATGACCTGTGGAATTAAGGTGCTGCAACACTTGGCCGCATTAAATTATTCACACTAGATTCTCTGCTGGATAGCGTACTCTTAGAACGATTCTTATATAGCTCAGTGCTCGCCTCTTGAATATTATTTATTATTTACAAAATTCAATGCCTCACCAGAGGCAATGTGTATGGAAATTTGCCGATTCTGGAGCAAGCATGTTACAGTTTAGGTAAAATATTCATGTATTAGCATTTTCTTTTTGCTTCATAGTGCAATAATCTGACATTTGGTTTAAACTTTATTTCCGTCTTTAGATCGAACAAACAATCTTTGCTGCTCCATTGGGGAAATAAACCATGATTTAACTACAATGCCATCTAAATAAAATGTAAATCTAATTTATAATGTTGAAAATCCAGGATTTGTAAGTTGGCTAATTCTTTTTTAAGGTTGTTTTAATGATGTGGGCAATGCGAGTTATACACATCTATTGCTCATCCTCAGTTGCCCTGAGAAGAAAGTGCCTGCTATGCTACTTCAGAGAGCATTAAAAGAATCAACCATGTAGCATGGGACTGGAGTCATGTGTAGGCCTGATCAGCTTCCCTTCCCTGAAGGACATTAGCACAAAAAGTCTGAAGCTCTCATGGTCAATTTTCTGGTCCAAACTCACAAATTACTCAATTTGTTGAAGTAAATTCTGTAACTTACCATGGTACAATTTGAACTCATTACTTGTGAGTTGCCAGTCCCATAATTTCTGAAAACACATGAAGATCATCATCTGGAAAAAGCCTGAGTATCTGCCTTTCCTTGCTGATGACATGTTCAGAGAGTGACTTTAAGTATTAACTTGTTACTTGGATCTAAGTGTTGTCAGATGTTGCAGTGCAATGGCAGCATCAACAAACTATGAACCATACAATCCATTGCCCCCACAAAGCGTCATGGTCTGAATTGCAATGTTTAATACATCAGGGCCTTGTGTGGATCAGAATCAGGTACTACATTGTAGCAGGAACTGATGTGGCATTCAGAACATGCTCACATCCATATCATCCCATAAAACAGGAAAAGTGAACTGTCATTATTTCTTCATTTTTCACTTATAGGATCATTTTTCTAAAACTCAAATGAAACCAGCATGCTTGCAGACTTTTTCTGGTTAAATATGGAATGCCCAACAATAGACTAATTCTAAACCCATCCAACAGTTTAATAGGCGATTTACTACTAAGAAATCCTTTGGAACAAAACCTAAGTGCATTAAAGTCAGACAGTAGGCTTATTACTCCAGAGACCCATGAAATGATAAATTACCCATTTTTAACTATAATTAATACTTAAGGCAGTGTTTCCTGTGATACATGCTGAATAGGCTATTGTTCGTAGCTTCTGGAGTTGGTACCTTCTTATAATGTTGTGTGTCTAACTGTGATTTGTTCTGAAGTACCCAAGTACTCTCTTGGAGTGGATAGAGGCAGTAATTTGTTTGCTAAGCCTGTCTCAGGAACCATACATCATTTGAGAAAACAAAGCCCCATTGCAGCTGATACGATCAGTTTCCTCTATCTGTGTTCCTTTTTTTTCCCCACAGTACAAGTCCGGTCTCTCAAAATGTTTTCCTTGTGATAATTTGTGATGGTCATGTTCCAGAAGTCAGGGCAAAACGCATCTATCTTAAGCTGAATGTTGGACTTTTATTTTCCATACATTGTGTGCTCTACCACTTGAGGAAAGTTCTTTGCCAACTTTTATTCTCAGTATTCCTTTGTTTGGTTTAATTTTTCATTTTGTCTAAGAAAACAAGGTTTGGGAAATTAATCACCCTTGCCGTAACCACCAAGGGAACAAGGACCACCACAGAGCCTTCTATTATCACAATGCACAAAGTCTTCTACGCACAGCAGCAAAAGAATAAATGTCATTAGGAACAATAGTAATACATAACTGTCATTGAAAACACATGCAAACAAACTTTTAATAGCAAACTGGACTGATGGTTGATAAAGGTGTCATTTCAGCCTTCATTACTTCGCGTCATGGATACTTGATATCGTCCTCTTGCCCACACTAACCGTCTATGCATTCGCTTTTGGGATTCAGCATTAAAAAAAATTTTTCTAAATAAAAATATAAAGCAACTTTGTAAAATGCAACAGCAGTATGGTAGTTCTTATGGAATAATTAATTTTAATGTGTCCCCCCATTTCATATGTTATCAGCTCTTCAACGCATTTTGGTTAATAAAAATCAATCCCAATGTTTATTGGAAAAAAAAGCATTTGACAAGCAAAGAAAAATGGGTCTTCAAAGTGGAGCCTGGAGACATTAGGCACTGAATATCATGGCTAACATATGTACACTTCAGTCAAAGTACTCATCTCCTTGACAACTTTGTTCAAAGCTACTATTCTCAGTGATTTTTTTCATTAATGCATTTCATTAAACACTTGATATATAATCATTGCTAAAACTGATTATCATTAAAACTTCTTTTGCAGAATCCCATTGCTTTCACAAATATTTGAAGAAATAAACATTCATACTGGTAGTCTCGCCCTTAGCTGTTTATAGTTGATGAAAATTTGGGGGTTGAAATAGCTCCTGTTGTATTTCTTGTCGGAAAAAAATGGAGCAACATGTGGAGAATGTTCTGACTGAGTGTTTCTCCATGTGCGCTACTCTCCAGGTTATTGGGTTTTGGAAATAGTCTTTGTGGTAACTGATAGGTTTTCAGTGCTTTATTGTGACCTTACTAAAACGCAATTAAGGCGAGCTTGCACAATGTTCCACAGCCTTGGATTGCCATGGCATAGATCTACTTTAGTGCTCAGGAGCTGTTGCTAGAATAGTGGAAGGGAGAGCAAGGCATCGAAAGTGAACTGAACCACATCAAAAGAATATGTGGTGAGGAGTGGGGTGGGGGGACATGGGAGAAGCAGAGACAAATGTACAAAGTAATTTGAAGCTCAAGGAAAATCCTGAGCTATTGTGATGAGAAGGTTGGCCATGCGAAATTGACCTTTATTGTCAGGGAGATTAACAGGGTAAATGTGTGGGGTTACAGGATAGGGCCTGGATGGGAATGCTGTTGGTGCAGGCTTGATGGGCCGAGTGGCCTCCTTCTGTACTGTAGGGATTCTATTCTATGATTCAATTTTATGATTCATATAACCACAGATGTAATGCCGATGACCATGGCATTAATGCCATGTGTATAGATACGTTTATGTTACTGTGTGGTTCACCAGGTTGATACTGTGAAGGTTCACCAGGTTGATACCAGAGATGAGGGGTGTTGATTATGAGGAGAGACTGAGCAGATTGGGTTTGTACTCATCGGAATTTAGAAGGCTGAGGGGGGATCTTATAGAGACTTATAAGATAATGAAGGGGCTGGATAGGGTAGAGGTGGAGAGATTATTTCCACTTAGAAAGGAAACTAGAACTAGAGGGCACAGCCTCAAAATAAAGGGGGGTCAGTTTAGGACAGAGTTGAGGAGGAACTTCTTCTCTCAGAGGGTGGTGAATCTCTGGAATTCTTTGCCCACTGAAGTGGTGGAGGCTACCTCTTTGAATATGTTTAAATCACGGATAGATGGATTCCTGATCGGTAAGGGAATTAGGGGTTATAGGGATCAGGCGGGTAAGTGGAACTGATCCACTTCAGATCAGCCATGATCTTATTGAATGGCGGGGCAGGCTCGAGGGGCTAGATGGCCTACTCCTGCTCCTATTTCTTATGTTCTTATGTTCTTATGTGGGCTAAATTGGATAGCCACTGAAAATGGGCACAGGGAGGTGGTTAACTAGGCATGTTGATTGTGATGCAGAGCAGCACAGCAATTTCTTGCTATCTGCTCATTTCAATGATTTCACTGTCCAGCCAACACCAACCTAATTGGCTGAAAGAATTAACAGAGAGTCAATACCATGAGCGCTAACCCAATCTGCAATGCTTAAAGCTGGTCTGCACCTCTTAAGGGAGAGAAGCATTGTGGTTGGAGCTGACAGTCATTTAAGAAGTAACTCTGACTGGGGGAATATTGAATAATGGCATAATGTAGGGGAGAGGGGCTCCAAGGTTTTCAGTTGCAGCACTGGAAGTCTTTGTGGAAGAGGTGGAAAGGAGAAAAAATGTCCTATCACCACAGGAGGCCCTCCAGGTGCATATTCTGAAGGCAGTGGGAGCAGTTAATAGTGGAAGACAACGCCAGGAGTCAAGCCCTGAGGACATGGAGAAAGTGACACATGAAGTTCAATAGTCTCATGTGGGTGGTCAAGGTCAGCGAATGTATCCTATGCCATAGGACTGAGATCAGCACTTCAATGGTGCATTGTGAAGCCTGCGGTCAGTACCAAAGAACATGGAGAATTCTGGAATTTACTTCATTCAGGGATTTGCACAGAGCCCAAAACCCATCCTTTCCCGCATGGAAGTGGTGACCAACTCTGTCCGCACACTGTGGACCCAATGATAGGCAATGTTGCAACTTCCATTCCACACCATCAGCTTCCACTCAATAGGGCTAATTTTTCCGTTCTGCCTGCCACGGGAATCGAAGCGGGAGAGGGGCGGACCATGGAAAGGTCCTTTACCTTGGGCAGGATTTTCCTGTTTGGAGGCTGGAAAATCCCATCCATTGTCTCAGTACTGCAGTGGATGCCGAGACTGATATCATACAAAGTCAGTTTGCTGCCCTGCATACTCTGATTGTTGCTCATGCATGTTGATTCCATTATTGAAAAGGGGCTTGCATGTTGTAACTACAGTCCAGGAATCTGATTTCTGATAGATGACCTCTTGTGCTGTCTCAGGAAGACAGCAATCATTCTCCCGCCATTGCCATGGCTATTTCTCTGCAAGAAAGTCCCATTCCCTCGCCTTTTCCCCATAACCTGCAAATATGTTCTCTTTCTGTAATTATCCAATTCACTTTTGAAAGCTATGGCTGAATCTGCCTCCAGCACACTCGCAGGCAGTGTATTCCAGATCGTAACCACACGCTCTGTAATGAAGTTTTTCATCATATCGCCCGTCTTTGTTTATCTTGTCATTCGCCTTAAATCAGTGTCATCTGGTTCTCAACTCCTCAACCAATGGGAACAGTTTTCCCTGTCTATTATGTCAAGAAGATCCCTCATGACTTTGAACATCTCGATCAAGTTCCCTCTGAACCTTCTCTGAGGAGAATTGCCCCAACTCCTCCAATATATCCTTGTAACTGAAGTTCCTCATCCCTGGAACCATTCTTGTGAATCTTTTCTACACATGGTCTAATGCCTTTGCAGCCTCCTTAAGATGTGAAAGCCAGAATTGGACAAAATATGCCAGTTGAAGCCAAATCAATATCTTATGAAGTTTCACCATAATTTCCTTGCTTTTGTACTCCAGGCCTCAACTTAAAAATCCAAGGCTTCCATGTGCTCATTAACTACTTTCTCTGCCTGCCCTGCCACTTTCAATGATTTGTGCACATTTACCCGCAAGTCCCTCTGCTCCTACATCCTCTTTAGAATTGTACCCTCTATCTTATATTGCCTCTCCTCATTCTTCCTGTCAAATTGAATCATTTGACACTTCTGCACATTAAATATCATGCCATGTGTCTGCCCATTTTACCAGCCTGTCAATGTCCTTTCACATTTCTCCTCACAATTCGTAATACTTCCAAGTTTTGTGTCAACCACAATTTTTTAAATTGTGCCCCACATACCCAAGTCCCCTTGATACCCCCGATCATTAATATAGATCAAGAAAAGTGGTGATTCTAGTACCACTCCATGGGAGAACCTCACCACAAACATTCCACCACTCTGAAAAACAACCATTCACCACTACTCTCTGTTTCCTGTCACTCAGCCAACTTTGGATCCTTACTGCCACTTTCCATTTTATAATATGGGCTTTAATTCAGCTGACAAGTCTCTTGCGTGGCACTTTAGCCTTTTGTAAACCACATCAATTACAGGACCCTCATCAATCCTCTCTGTTACCTCATCAAAAATTGCAATCATTTCCAGTGGATGTTTACTGCTTGTACGTGCTAACACCCTCACCATTACTCACTCCAGTGCAATTCTTCCCAGAAGTGTGCACCATGGAACTATATTAGAGTTCAGAGGAAATGAATGGGTGCAAATGATCCTAATTTCAAATGAGAAAGGAAACTGAAGAGTAGTGCAGTACTATATAGTTCAAAACACAATATTGCATTGTGAAAGATCATGTACACTAGATCAGAATACTAGTTTAAAGTTTATTTATTAGTGTCACAAGTAGGCTTACATTAACACTGCCATGAAGTTACTGTGAAAATCCCCGAGTCGCCACACTCCGGCGCCTGTTCGGGTACACTGAGGGAGAATTTAGCATGGCCAATGCACTTAACCAGCACAGCTTTTGGACTGTGGGAGAAAACCCAAGCAGACACAGGGAGAACGTACAGACTCTGCATGGTGACCCAAGCCAGGAATTGAACCCAGGTCCCTGGTGCTGTGAGTCAGCTGTGCTAACCACTGTGCCATCGTGCTCCCCTTACTAACCAAATTGCTTTAATTTACTAAACGTACTGGCACACAACTCACGGTTACTTTGGCACAATTGCATTTTATTTTCACAAATTTCAGACAGAGAAAGGGTCACTGTTCAAATAGAGTGAAATTAGCACAGAGATTGACTGCCAGTTTTGTAGCCAATTTTGTTCCTTCAACTGTATTAATAAAATATTATTTAGCAGTATCCTGCTGCAGATTTTTTGAACTAAGAATTCTTTATTGTTTATCAGTGATACCACAGAACAACTTATATTTTCATAGCATCTTTAACCCAATGAAACATCCCAAAGTGTTTCACTGGAGCATTATAAAATAAAGTATGAAATGGAGCCAATGAGGAGGTATTAGGTCAGATGACCAAAAGCTTACTCCAAGAAATAGGTTTCAAGAAGTGTCTTCAAGGGAGGAAGTGAAGTTGAGAGGTGTAGGGAGGGAATTCCAGAGTTTGGCATTTAGGTAGCTGATGTCGCAGCCACCGATGGTGGAGAAATTGTGACTGGAAATGCACAAGAGGCCAGAATTAGTAAAGCTCAGCTATCTCGGAGGATTGGGGGGGATTACAGACACAGCGAGGGGCAAGGCGATGGAGGGATTTGAAAACAAGGATGATAATCTTTTCAATCAAGGCATTGCTTGACTGGGAGTCAATGTCGGACAGCGAGCACAGGGTTGATAGGGAAAGAGGACTTGTTGCGTGTTAAGATACGGACAGCAGAGCCTTGAATGACCATAAACTTATGGAGCGTAGAATGTGGATGACCTGCCAGGAATGCATTAGAATAAAAGCATGATATTGAGAATGCTGGAATCTGAAACAAAAACAGAAAATGTTGGAAAGTCTCAGCAGGTCTGACAGCATATGTGGAGAGAGAATAGAGCCAGTCTGGATGATGAAGGGTCATCCAGACTTGAAATGTTGGCTCTATTCTCTCTCCACAGATACATTTGAATAGTCAAGTCTAGAGGTAACAAAGGCGTGGATGAGGATACAATTAAGATACAATTATATTTTACGTGTAGGCTTGAAGATTGGATCTCAGTTGCTATAGTTGATTTCATGCTTTTTTTAAACATAGTGGCTATGCAGTAATTTTGTGCCTGAATCCCATGCAGAATTGATTACAGTGATTGATTGTAAGCATAAAAATATTTTGTTCTTGTTATTTTCTGGTATCTGTTACTTAGAAGATGCTGCAAGATCATAGAATGATACCGGCACAGTAATGATTCATTCCTGTATTATTTACAGAGCAAAAGGATGAAAGGTTTACTGTTACAATTAATAAACTTTGAAATCCTGAATTTCAGTGGCACGAGTTCAAATATTAAGGCTGACACTTCAGTGCAGTACTGAGGGAATGCTGCACTATTGGAGGTGCTGTCTTTTGAATGAAATGTGAAACTGAGGCCCCAGCTGCCTGCTCACGTATAGGATCTCAGTGCATATTTTGAAAAGGAGCAGGGGAGCTATTCCCTGGCAAAAATAGATTATCAGGTCATTATCACATTGCTATGTGTGGGAATATTGATGTACAGGTATTGGCTGCCATATGGGCAGCACGGTGGCACAGTGGTTAGAACTGCTGCCTCACAGCGCCAGGGACCCCGATTCGATTCCTGGCTTGGATCACTGTCTGTGTGAGTTTGCATGTTCTCCCCGTGTCTGCATGGGTTTCCTCCAGGTGCTCTGGTTTCCTTCCATAGTCCAAAAGACGTGCTGGTTAGGTGCATTGGCCATGCTAAATTCTCCCTCTGTGTGCCCAAACAGGCGCTGGAGTGTGGCGACTAGCAGATTTTCACAGTAATTTCATTGCAGTGTTGGTGTAAGCCTACTTGTGACACTAATAAATAAACTTTAAAAACTTTAAACTCCTACATTATAACGACCAGACTAAAATTACTTAATTGACTCTAAAATGCTTTGATAAGTCTGGTGGTTGTGAAAAGTACTATATAAGTGAATAAGTATATAGATACAAGTCCTTTCTATTTCTGTGTGAAACTGATCATCTTTACCAACTCACTGACGCCGAGGCATGTGATACATTTTCATCTTCACAGTTTACAAAATTGTAATAATTTCTCATTTTGGATCTGGCGATTAACTGAATCAAATGGACAGGGCGAAGCATTGTTACAGGAAAAATATTTTCAATAGGTCGTAGCTGTTGACAAAAAGCAGCACTGTCAGTACAGGGTTGAGTGAACACTGGTGCCTTCTGGGTACACTAGATTTCCCACACTTTCATCTGAGCCAATGAAAGGAAGAAATAACACAGCGGAGGCTTTCACACTACACAGCAGCATTAACAACGCTTTATAGATTTCAGCTCGTTAAGTCCTTCATTAGCAGCTTAACAAATGGCTCAGCAGGATTATTCCTGGTGTATTTCCATTGGCTGAGCTGTTGTTTGCGATTGCTCATGAATTCAACCATGCTGAAACCTTACTGTTTAAAATAGTGTTCCTGTGACTTCATTATCAGGTCAGGCAAAGAGTGGGACACATTCTTGATTGCTTTTCTTTTTCTCTAAACAAAAGGATCAATTTCACCCTTTGAAGTGATTGACAAAAAAAACAGTGAATTACTGCGGTACTGGACTGCACTGTGAGGCATGAGGAGCCCTGCGAGTGCTGTGGGGTGATTGTTGAAATTTTATTGTATAAAATGTTACATCAGTTAGGAAACGTACTGGAGTATTGTGCAAAATTAATGCTCATCTGAATAGTCATCTCCATGCAGTCTGTTTGATAAGACGAAGAAATGCAAATTTTATATTTTCATTCGACATTAAAAAGGTGAGAGAAAAGTGAAAATGGCGGTAGTACAATTAGCCAATGTATTTCAACTTCTAGCCCGTGCTGAGTTGGCTGATCACAGCTAGACTGACAATAGAGCACTACTTAATGTTCCTTAATGTGCATGAAGAATAAAAATCAGCTCACATTCCCCTTTTCAAACAATTATCCAGTGTCCCCCTTCTGGAAATGTCAATCAAAGAGAGGATTGGGTCTAACTGTGATTACCATCATAGTCGAATGGCCTACCTACTCTTAAGAGTAGATTTTATGGCTCCTTGCTGCAGGTGAGGTGCCTCACATGCCACAAGCATGAATTGGAACGTCTTAAACCTACTTCCCATGATTTTCCAATGCACGCTCATGGCATGTGAAGTACCTGTTTGGGGTAAGGCTCAGTACGTCAACCCTTAATTCCTATACACATAAAACCTGGACCATTCACTTGAGACTAGCTGATAGTTTAGGACATTTTCAAGATTAGGCATTTTCCAGGAGACAAGCAAAGAAATTGAACAAAAGCAGAAAATCTTTACGGAAATCATTTACTTCCATTAGATTTTGGAACAAAGCTGATTTTTAAAAAAAATGATTGTATGAATTAATATTGCCAAATGTATGTATTTACTTTGATGCCATTTCTCAAGGCAACAAATAATAAGAATAAAATGCACATGAGTGTAAACAGTTTGACAACATGGACTAAAATTTCCTCCAAATAGGAACAAGCGTGGGGGCGAATGGGTGTGATAATTCCTGCCACCGACCAATGTGTCAGTTTTCCGGCAGCGTCCTGCACCCAGACCATTTTCCTCATGGTGGATTGGGGGTTGGAAGAGTTAACTAACCACAAGCAGCAAGTAGCCAACTGATGTATGTAAATGGTCCATTAAAGCCAATAGTCAGAGGCTGACTGGAATTTTCTAGTAAGCCTGTAGGTCCTCTCCTCAGAAACCTTCCCCGCTACTTGCGCCTGGGCCCTGCAATAATACGTCAGCTGCCTGGAGGCCAGGGTTCAATGCTCCCTGCTGGTTTTGAGTCCCTCCTACCTGCCTGTTTGCAGCTGTTGCCAGGTCCCCTCCACAAGGGTAGTCCAGCTGCTAAAGCCATTTTTAAATTTAAACATACATAATGAGGCTTTGCTGAGAGTCCAGACTCCCATAAAAGCTTTTACTTTGTTGACACAGCTGGAATCAAGGAAATACTATGGCGGATTGACATCTTTAGAATGTTATAATAAGCCATTTTTTTCTGTGATCTCCTTTGTCAATTGCTAATTAGTTATTTGCACAAGATGAAGAGATGTCAAATGCTTATAGCTTCTTCTGTTGATACTTTGAAGGTCCAGTTGATTAACACTTTTACAGAATTGCAGCAACTGAATTTTGTTTTTAAAGAAGATAATGAATGGCTGTTTTTAAGCAATTCCACACGTGCCATCATTAATATAGGGTACATTGAATCTGTACAGAGTGCTTGCTGGGTAAATGGGCATACAAGTGTCATGCATTGGCATGGAGGGTATGAGAGGCCATGGGGATAAATGGGGGACATGAGTTAGCATGGAGGTGGCATAGTGAGTGGATGGAGTGTGAGGAAGTTTGAGGAGTGAAGGCTATAAGGCCTAAAATGGGAGCGAGAAGTGAGACAAAGCAAGGTGAGTATTATTTAACCAGCTTGCCTTGGCACTTAGCCACCTTCGATTTGCTTCCAAGATGGCGGGCTGACACCTAAACCACCCCTGGATCTAACAGGGCACTTTTTACTGGGGCAGGTCTGCCAAATTGGGAATAGAAAGAAAGGATAGACTCATCAGCATGGTGTCTTCGGAGCTAGAAGCCTATTGCTCAAATATCTGCTAAAAATGTTGAAAAGAGGCCAATGTAGAATCATTTCAAATCTCTCTGGTCAAGGCAAGTTTACAACAAGGACAACATTGAGTAAAACTTTTGATTGCATGCTCCTGGTACCTGCTAGGATTTCACAATGAGAAAATTGATCCTCTGGAGAATAATTGGAGCTAAATTGGATAGTCCCCAAAAATAAGTGTATGGATCAAAAACGTGATTAGACCACGCCTGTTAAATGCAATGCAGGCAGCATGCCAACTTTGTGCTGTCTGCATTTCATTTGAATGATTGCCGTGTGCAGCCAAAGGTAACCCCTCACAACCAGCAATATCACTCAGTGTGCAACTTGTTTTCACTGCTTAAAGCTACCCTGCACCTCTTAACGGGGAGGAAGTGAATCTGACCTGGGAAGCTGCAAACATGCAAGAGAGTTGGTCCCAAGGTTTTTGGATGCTGCACTGGAGATCTTGGTGGAGGGGGTGGATAGACGGAGAGATGTACTGCAACTGGAGGGGGCCAAGAGGCTCTCTTCACTTGGTCTCAGAAGGTAGTGAGAGTAGATAACAAGGGTGGTCAATGTCAGGAGTCAAGCCCTGAGGACCTTGATGGACTATTGCAGTTCAGTGAGCTCACTGGAGTGATTAAGGCTGGTGAATGCACCTTCAAATGTCATACCCCGTCAATTGCCCCATTAGCTTTAAATGTCAATCAATTCACCACACTCAACACTCACCAACCAGCAATATCAATCATAGTTCATTCCGAACATTCATTGCCTCACCTCACCCACACACACCTAGCATTGCTGCAGCCCTCACATCCGCATCCCACAACTCTCGCACACTGACAGCTATTCAATCAGGATTCAGTGAGGCTGGTTGCACACTTTCTGACACACCTCCCTCCCTCTTCCATGACAAGGTGGTGCATGACTAGAGGCAGCAGGAACTAACTGGAGCAGATGAGTATGGCTGCACATCCTAACCCTCAAGAAAGAGACGGTATTGACCAGTATTCGGACAACTGTTGCTGAGGCCGTAGTCATTAGAGGGGCTGAAAGCAATGAGGATTTTGGTATCTACATACCTAATTCTCCTTCTTATCCCCAGCATCCCATGCTTCTTCTGATTTACAAGCTGCAGACCATGGAAGTATGCACCTCCCAATTTCACTCTCCTTCACGTACCACATCTTAACTTTACTTTTTCCTTTCAGACACCCAAGTGATGCAATATGGTCAGGCAGTGGAGAAACACCAAGAGCTTCAAGAAGGCAGTGATGATGACGAAACTCCACTGTTACTTGACTTTGCAGCCATCAGCTCAGATACTGATATTTTCGAAGGTTAATGAAAGGCTGGCTCTGCATGCGCTGATACAGGCGGCATTGGGAGACAGTTCCGTTTTAGATACGCAACTTGAAACACGCCACAGCCTGGGCCCAGACTTGGCATCATCACATGTGGCGACCGTGTGGTGAAAAAAAGGGGGAAAAACCCAATCAGCTACTAAATTCGATCCTCCAGCAACAGCAGAATAACTAAATGGCCTTAATAAATTGTTTTAACATGAGATACGGCGAAAGTTTGAAATGGCTCAGTTACGTGGCGGGCATCCAAAAACCCAATCAGTGCTAGAAAGCTCAATTACTGTTACTGTAGCACCAAATAAAAAAATTTAAAGCAAGCCTCTCATAAGCTGAAAACAGCAGTAGATTCAAAATTCACTTTGCCAGAATGATTTGGACAGAAGAGAGGTTCAGAACAGTTACAGAATTGGGCACTCTGGAGGAGGGGACTTTCAAGATACAGAATGGCATCAGGATTAAATAATAAATCAGAGGCTGAGCAATACATTGTTGTATTCAATTGGTGCAATTGCTGATGATATGGTAGACTGAGAAGCAATTTATGAATCATCTGACAAATTTGGAGAGGGCATAAACTCTGTTGACAGTTACTTTAACCTGCAGAGTTACACAATTTTAGGAAGAGCAAAGTTTAATGGAAGGATCCAAAAGCTTGGAGGACCTGTGGACATCTTCATCAATGACTGTTATTGATTGACAGAAGGCCGTGAATGTGGTGATTTTAAGTTTGAGTTGATATGAGGCTACACAGTAGTTGGGGTACCGACAGTACCCTTTCTGACCTGCTTTCTGACAAGCTCCCACTGTAAAAGGCTGGGACACTTTGGGAAAATGTGCTAAACATACAGAGAATCACCAGTGAATCTTTACATAAAAATCCATAAATGAAATAAAAGACTCACATCAAGATGAAGAGCAATAATGCTTCCGAGGCACGATTAAAGATGATGTGGAGATGCCGGCGTTGGACTGGGGTAAACACAGTAAGAAGTTTAACAACACCAGGTTAAAGTCCAACAGGTTTATTTGGTAGCAAAAGCCACACAAGCTTTCGGAGCTCTAAGCCCCTTCTTCAGGTGAGTGGGAATTCTGTTCATGAACTCTGTTTTTTTTGCTACCAAATAAACCTGTTGGACTTTAACCTGGTGTTGTTAAACTTCTTACTACGATTAAAGATCCCAGAGATATCTTCTGGAATGCGTCAATGGGTGCATTATTCATTTCAAATCAGACACTAGAGCAAGCATGACAGTCATTTCCAACAGAAAACCATGGTTGGTTAAATAAGTAGATGCAGAGCAGATGCTTCCTTTTGTGGGGCAATCTAGAACAAGAGATCATAAGAGTTTTAGGATAAGGGGTGACAGGTTTAAAACGGAGATGAGAGGAAACTACTTCTTTAAAAGGATCATGAATCTGTAGAATTCATCACCCCAGAATGCGGTGGATGCCAGGACATTGAATAAATTTGAGGAGGGGATAGACAGATTTTTAATTAGTAATGGGTTGAAGGGTGATGGAGTATGGGTAGGAAACTGGAGTTGAGGCCAACATGAGATCAGCCATGATCATATGGAATGGCGGAGCAGGTTCGAGGGGCTAAATTGCCCACTCCTGCTGCTTGTTCTTATGTTATGCTCTTATGTTAAGCCCATGGCCTTACATCTGCCATGCTACAACCACTGAGGAGCATTAGACAGGCTCTAAGGGAATGCATTGGGATGATTATTAACTTCTGGATGCAATATGGCATGATTTCATTTATAAATTTGTTTCAGAATGTTTGAGTTTGATTTTTATTTTTGGTTTGGCCAAGCAGCTTCCAGTCAGTGGCAGCGGGGAGGTGCGGTGTTGGGAAGCTGGAGAATGGGGAATTGCAGTTGCTGTTACTGGTATAATACTCAGGTTAGTTCCTCATATTCAGCCCAGCCGTCTGGTTTGCTTCCATCCTTTGTTAGGGACAGTATTTGTGTAGTCCCTTCCAGCCAGTAATCAGGATGTTTGTATATAAGGTGTGTGCATTTCCTTATCCTTCGAGTGAATTTTCCCAATTTAAAATAAATTCGAGCTGCAGGCTTTTTGCTGATTTAAAAAATAAAGATTATTTATTATTTCACACTTGCCTGGGTGGGATTTTACGGCCTTGCTTGAATGATACTGGAAAATCCCGCCCGAGGTCAACAGACATTTTCATTGTCCGTCCCTTGCCCGCTCCGATTCCGTGGTGGGTGGGGCGGTGAAATTCCAGTGACAGGGTGTGAATTTCCTGACCCGCTGCACTGCTCGAGCAGTGTGGTGAGCCGGGAAATTTAAGGGGGGACGGCGGGGGGGGGGGTGAATGGGATTAGCAACTAGCATCCGGCTGGTCGCAATCTTCCCCATCCATTTTTTACAGAGTAATCAGCCTCACCCCGGGGAACAGGGCAAGGCTGATTACCATATGCAGAAGCTGTTCTGCATCTCTTTAGCGACACAACACCAGGTTAAAGTCCAACTGGTTTATTTGGTAGCAAAAGCCATTAGCTTTCGGAGCACTGCCCCTTCGTCAGGTAAGTGGGAGTTCTGTTCACAAACAGGGCATATAAAGACACAAACTCAATTTACAAAATATTTGTAAACATTTTGTAAATTGAGTTTGTGTCTTTATATGCCCTGTTTGTGAATAGAACTCCCGCTTACCTGACGAAGGGGCAGCGCTCCGAAAGCTAGTGACCTTTGCTACCAAATAAACCTGTTGGACTTTAACCTGGTGTTGTGAGACTTCTTACTGTATTTACCCCAGTCCAACGCCGGCATCTCCACATCATCTCTTTAGCGAGCCCAGGATTCAATCATCGTTTAGATACAGATGAAGTTTTTTTATTCATTCGTAGGACATGGGCGTCGCTGGCTGGCCAGCATTTATTGCCCATCCCTAGTTGCCCTTGGAGGGCAGCTGCTAGTCTATTAATCAAGAAACTCAGCTAATATTCTGGGGACCCGGGTTCGAATCCCGCCATGGGTGATGGTGGAATTTGAATTATATTTTTAAGAATCTGGAATCAAGAATCTACTGCTGACCATGAAACCATTGTCGATTGTCGGAAAAACCCATCTGGTTCATTAATGTCCTTTCGGGAAGGAAATCTGCCGTCCTTACCTGGTCTGACCTACATGTGATTCCAGAGCCACAGCATTGTGGTCAACTCTCAACTGCCCTCTGAAATGGCCCAGCAAGCCATTCAATTGTATCACCGTTTCAAGAAGGCAACTCACAACCACCTTCTCAAGGGCAGTAAGTGATGGCCAGCCAGCGATGCCCATGTCCCATGAATGAATTACAAAAATCCAATGTGCTCATGCTTGTACTAAGCATAACTTCCTTTCCCTCCTGTGTATGCTCCTATTCCTTAGCTGCTCACCATACAGCTGCTGGCAAACAGTATGCCCTCATGATGGTGAGATCATGTGGCATGCAGCAGACCACCACGAAACTTGGCATTCACTGTGTTGAACACTGTGGGCCTCCTCCAGAGGGATCCAGACAGTGGAACCATTGTTTCAGCATGTCAATGTTCTGCTCTATGGCATTTCATATGGCTGCATGACTTTCACTGTATGGAAGATGCACACATTTGCATGGGGTGCACACTGGAGTTGTTAACCATGTGGACAGCAGACAGCCTTTGTTATCCAGCGACCTCATTGTCAAGGTCATGCTGTACTGCAGGGGAATTCCTACTCTTGCACACATATCTTGGAACAGCTGGTTTGTGGAGAAGCCTTGGGTCAAATAAAAGTCCTTCAGTGCCTGCCAAACCACTCCTCCCAGGTTCTTTCAACTCGAAACAACTATAGAAAGCACCAAACACTTGTAGAATCCTAGCAACAACAAGAAAATATCAACCAGTGCTAACTTGTAAGTAGTTGACTGTCCCTTTAAATATTGCTGGTGGGTGGGTGGGATAAGCACAGTAAGAAGTCTCACAACACCAGGTTAAAGTCCAACAGGTTTATTTGGTAGCGAAAGCCACTAGCTTTCGGAGCGCTGCTCCTTCGTCAGATGGAGTGAAAATCTGTTCTCCAACAGTGCACAGAGACACAGAAATCAAATTATAGAGACAGGGAGGGAATGCAGGAGAAACGTTTCCGGTCTTGGGACGTACACAGCCGGAAAATCACATCAGCAATGCCATGATCTACTTCTTGGCACAATGCCACGTGACTTCACTGTACATGCGTTGAATGTCCTCAGCAATATGGCATCTGGCGTGATTCGTCCCACAATTATATACCCGTGCTGAGGGCAGCACTTTGGAGCTCCAAGAGCACCCAAAAGGCATCCAACCTCTTACTCAAAATGTTTTAGTTAACTTTCTTAAATCTTACCCACTTTTGACAACAATTTACAGTTAAAATATACCAGACAAAGTATTAATTCACAGTTGCCAGAAAGTGGGTCATACTACGGGTTATGAATCATATCCTAATGATGTGGAGAGCACAGGCCTTGGCTTTCAGTTGGTAAATTTTAAAATAGGAGCCCTCCGTTCTGAACTGCAGTAAATTTATAAAGTGTCTGACAGATCCATTTTGAAAACCTGACATTGCAGTGTGTTGTTGTTATACTGGACACTGTGTCCAAACCAAGTGGTATGAAAGGGTTCCCCTGATGGGACTCTCGTGTGGGAGATGATTCAAAGTTAACTTAATTTGTTTTGCGGCAGAAGCCACTTCACGGTGATGCAAATGTATTAGTGAAAGTACATCCTTACTTTATGCAAAAACTGAAATCAAGTAGTTCCTGTTTACTCACCTGACCTGTAAATTAAATCTCTATAATTTGTATCAAACAGTTACAATTCATGGGGAGTTGACAATTACACTAATTTGGAAAATCAAGAGGCACATCTGACAATGAAGTGAAGTTACCCATCAATTTACAGCCAGGTCTTAAGAATTAGGCCTTCGATGCATTCCACACCTTTTGTTGTCTGAACGTGGGTCACTCAGTAATACTGCCAAGGGGCAAAGAGTGCAAGTTCACTTTGGATTACTGGGTGCACTGCAGGTGGGAAGATAACTTTTTATTAAATGAAACAGCTTGCTACAGACAGTAGTCTCACTAAAATTCATAGGAAAAATCTGATCACGTAGCAAACTATTAAGACTGCGCCCCAGAACTACATACGAACATACAAATTAGGAGCTGGAGTAGGCAATTCAGCCCCTCAAATCTTCTCCACGATTTGATAAGATCACGGCTGATCTGATTTTTCCCTCAGCTCCACTTTCTTGTCTATACCCAATATCCTTTGACCGCCCCCCCCCCCCCCCCCCCCCCGCCCCAACCTCCGCCACCATGTTAACCAGGAATGTATCAAACTCAGCCTTTACAATATCCAATGACCCTTCCTCTAGTCTCTGGAGAAGAAAATTCCACAGATTACTCTCTGAAAGAAAGAAAATTCTCATAATCTCCACCTTAAATAGAAATATTTTTAAACTGTGCCCCCTGGTTCTAGTCTGTCCAACCTTTTCTCCCAAGATAACCCCTCTATTCCAGGAATCAGTCAGGTGAACCTTTTCTGAACTGCTTCGAATGCTATTATATTCTTTCTAAATTGCACACATACTCCACCGACAAGTCTCCGGGTCCTGATGGATTTCACCCTAGGGTCTTAAAAAAGGTGGCTAATGAGGTAGGAGATGCATTAGTGTTAATTTTCCAAAATTCTCTAGATTCTGGAAAGGTTCCATGAGAGTGGAAAGTAGCAAATATAACCTCTCTATTCAAGAAGGGAGGAAGGCAGAAAATGGGAAACTATTGGTCAGTTAGCTTGAGATCTGTCATGGAGAAGGTGTTATAATAAATCATTAAGGAGGCTATATCTGGGTACATAGAGAAACTTAAGGTAGTTGGGAAAAGTCAGCATGGCTTTGTGAAAGGAAAATGTTTAACCAGTTTATTGGAGTTCTTTGAAGGAGTAACATGCAATATGGAAAATGAGGAGCCTATAGATGTGTCATACTTGGATTTCCAGAAGGCATTTGATGAGGTGCTATGTCAAAGGTTAATGCGGAAAGTAAAACCTCCTGGTGTAAGGGGTAACATATTAGAATGGCTATAAGATTGGCTGGCAGAAAACACAGAGTGTGCATAAATGGGTCTTTTTCTGACTGGCAGGATGTGATGAGTGGAGTCCCACAAGAACCTATACTGGGGCCTCAACATTTTACAATTTATATCAATGACTTAGATGAGGGGAGCAAAGGCATGGTAGCTAAATTTGAGGATGACACAAAGATAGGTAGTAAAGTTTGTTGTGAAGAGGACACAGTGAAGTTGCAGATGTATAGAACAGGTTGAATGAAATGAAATCATAGAAATCATAGAAACCCTACAGTGCAGAAGGAGGCCATTCGGCCCATCGAGTCTGCACCGACCACAATCCCACCCAGGCCTTACCCCCAAATATTTACCCGCTAATCCCTCTAACCTACGCATCTCAGGACTCTAAGGGGCAATTTTTAACCTGGCCAATCAACCTAACCCGCACATCTTTGGACTGTGGGAGGAAACCGGAGCACCCGGAGGAAACCCATGCAGACATGAGGAGAATGTGCAAACTCCACACAGACAGTGACCCAAGCCGGGAATCGAACCCAGGTCCCTGGAGCTGTGTAGCAGCAGTGCTAACCACTGTGCTACCGTGCCGCCCCAATGAGTGGGCAAAAATCTGGCAGATTGAGTGTAATGTGAGAAGAAAATGTGAAGTTGTCCATTTTGGCAGGAAGAGTAAAAAGCAGAGTGTTACTAAAATAGAGAACAAGTACAGAATTCTGAGGTGCAGAGAGATCTACTTATTCTAGTGTCACAAAAAGTTAGTATAAAGGAAAGCAAGTCATTAAGAAGGCTAATGGAATGTTATTCTTTATTACGAGAGGCCACAGCCACGGAAATGACAGAAAGAGATGGTTGCAAATTACAAGGGAATTATTTATCTGAGCAATCCACTGGATTTCAGCTGGATCCAGGGCATCACAGCCAAGTTAGAGTCATAGGGGTTT
Source organism: Mustelus asterias (assembly GCF_964213995.1). Classification (NCBI taxonomy): domain Eukaryota; kingdom Metazoa; phylum Chordata; class Chondrichthyes; order Carcharhiniformes; family Triakidae; genus Mustelus; species Mustelus asterias. The sequence continues at coordinate 43,646,131 of NC_135804.1, read as the reverse complement.
ACAGCATGGAAACAGGCTCTTTGGCCTAACTTGTCCATGCCACCTTTTTATTTTAACCACTAAGCTAGTCCCAATTGTCCGCATTTGGCCCATATCCCTCTATACCCAACCTACCCATGTAACTGTCTAAATGCTTTTTAAAAGACAAAATTGTACTCCACTACCACCTCTGGCAGCTCGTTCCAGACACTCACCACCCTCTGTTTGAAAAAATTGCCCCCTGGACCCTTTTGTATCTCTCCCCTCTCATCTTAAACCTATGCCCTCTAGTTTTAGACTCCCCTACCTTTGGGAAAAGATATTGACCTTATAACTGATCTATGTCCCTCATTATTTTATAGACCTCTATAAGATCACCCCCTAAGCCTCCTACACTCCAGGGAAAAGAGTCCCAGTCTATCCAGCCTCCCCTTACAGTCCACAGTCAGAAATGTAAATGCTTGGCAGCTTCCAATCATTTCCAGTCAAAGTGCCATGCCTGTGGAAAAGTTGGTCATATCGAGGTGATATGCAGCAGTAAAGGAAACAGAAAACCTCCAGGTTGTGGTAAAGCTTCAGGTTGCAGCATGCACCAGGTTGAGGTTGTGATAGTTCTAAAGCTGATTCAGGAGTCTGGAAATCCTCGAATGTGCATATGATAGCTGTGGAAACAGAAGATGATATAAAAGCTGTTCTCAGTCAGAGAGCAAGAAACCAGCACATGGAAGATGAGAGTAAAAGGATGAAGATATAATACCAATGCCCAGCGTAACCATGAAAGTCAGAGATTCACAACTTACTTTCATCATTGGTACAACTGGAGCAGTGTCTGTAATCTCAGAAGAGTATAAGAAATCCCCAAGTCACATTCTCTTATGCAAAACTGGTATGAAACTAATTAATTATTCTAATAACTTAATTCCAATGTTAGGCCAAGTTAATGTTAGACTGCAACATGATAATACACCCTGTTACTTGCCATTGATAGTAGCCCCCCTGATGGGAAGGAATTTTCTTGAGAAGATAAGTTAAACTAGGCGAGTTATTTATGGTGAGGATCAATAAGGGTATATCTGACACTATGGAAATGCTAAGAGAGAACGAAGTGGTCTTTGAACAAAGAGGATTAAATGACAAAATTAGCCATCACTATGATATTAAATGTCGTACGTCAGCAGGTTATGAAGTTGCAGACATTCTTTTGAGATTTCCCGTGAAGGTTGATTCATTTTTAGCCACTGAGTGGTTAATTTACATATATAAATGACATAGCAGTGTCTGCCAGAGAAATTAGTGAAAAAACTCACAAGGATGTGGGGGCTGGGCTGGGGCGACATGGTTAGCACTGCTGGTTCATAGCGCCAAGGACGCAGGTTCAATTCCAGCCTCGGGTGACTGTGTGGACTTTGCACATTCGGCGTGCATCTGTGTGGGCTTCCTCCGGCTGCTCTGTTTTCCTCCCACAGTCACAAAGATGTACAGATTAGGTGGATTGATGATGCTTAATTGCCCCTTAGTGTCCCAAGATATTCAGGTTAGAGAGATTAGTGGGGTAATACGTGGGGATACGGGGAAAGGGCCTGGGTGGGATGCTCTGTCAGAGAGTTGGTGTAGACTCGATGGGCTGAATGGTCTCTTCCTGCACTGAAGGAATTCTATGAGGTGCACAGCAGAGCACTCAATTATCGTGAATGGCTGGCCAAAACAGTGTGATGATCAGGAATTGTAGGATAATTTGACCTGTAGAAATGAACTGAATGTTGATCAAGGCTGTCTCCTTTCGATTTAAGAGTCACTGCTCCACCAAGTTTTAGAGAGATTGTTAGAGGAAGATCGCACTTGGATAGCCTGTATGAAAGCAGTGGCAAGAAGCTATTTTTTGATATTCAAAGGTAGAAAGAGATGTTGAAGAGTTGGTGAAAATTTGTGAAGTGTGTCTCAGAATGAGAAATGATCCACCCAATTTGTTCCATGGTAAACACAAGAAAGCCGTGGAAAACAAGTACACATTGAAGTAGAAGGGAATGATAACTTTGTCCTGGTTGACAGCTATAGCAAGTGGATAGTGGTTGAATCTATGCCCAATTCCACAAGTTCCAAAACTGTTAATGTTTTGAGATGTTGGTTTGCAACCAGAAGTGTTAGTGTCAGATTATAGTCCACAACTTACATCAAAAAGAGTTTGAAATATTTCTGAGTCAGAATGGAGTCAAACACACTCTAACATAACCATGTCAACCACTCTAACATCACCATGTCAATGGTGCTGCAGGAAGAGGTAAACAGATTGTGATGTTGTCTTTACAAGCATATTTGCTGGGTGAAAGTTTGGCAGTAATGTCTATATTTCTCTTCAACACAGACTGGTCAATTTTCTGTTCTGTGACAGAATAACCCCAGGATTTACAACAGGTTGCTTACCTTGCATCTTAGTGGTTAAACATGTTCCTCGGACGAAGTTTAGTTTGCTTTACCCTGATGTTCATAGCAAAGTCAGAGAAAAGCAAGACAAAGTGAAGAAGAGTATTCTTATATTAGGCATGAAACTTAGAGAGTTCAATACTAGTCAGAAGGCCATGGTGATGAGCAGAAATATTCATAGAATCCTACAATGCAGAAGGAGGCCATTTGACCCATCAAGTCTGCACCAACCACAATCCCACCCAGGCCCTATACCCATAACTCTATGCATTTACCCTGACACTAAGGGGCAAAATAGCATGGCCAATCCATCTAACCGACACATTTTTGGACTGTGGAAGGAAACCGGAGCACCAGGGGGAAACCCATGCAGACACGGGGAGAACGTGCAGACTTCACACACAGATCCCCAAGCCGGGAATTGAACCCGGGTCCCTGGCACTGTGAGGTAGCAGTGCTAACCAGTGTGCCACCGTGCCACCCATGTGATTGGAATTGTTGTATCACATATCGAGTGACGGTTGAAGAGTGATTCCAATAGTGTCATGTGGATCATTTGTTTGAAAGAGGAAATCCGGTAATGGAAGAGCATAATAAACTTCCAGTTGCCCACATACCTCCTACAACCCAATGTGAAAGTCAAAAAGAAACTGCCAGCGTCACAGAATCCACCAGTGGAGCAAAATGAGTCAGGGTCTTTGATTAAGACAAATCAATCAATGTCACAGTCCCGTCTATTAAGTGGAGTTAGTAGTCAAAGTGAAGGTTCAGATTTGACACAGTCAGAGATGTTGGGAGAGGAGTGTCAGGTTAATGAAAATGGAGGGTGATACCTAGATGGAAAGAAGCCAGGTATGTTAATTAATAGTATAGAGGAAGGTAAAAGAAAAAATGTTGTTCTTTTCATAATTTCTTGTCAAATAATGGTATTATTATAGATATACTGCTATGAAGGAAAAGCATTATTTGCATGTAAATTACTCTGGCAATTTTATTTATGATTACAGTAAAAACAAATATGTAAAAGAAAGTTTAAAAAAGGAAAAGATAAATATGAAACTCAATCTGTTCAATTGGCCTATTGTAGATGTTGGTTCAGTCGTATTGTATTCTGAGAACTTATGTAGATGGACCATTTTACATTTTAATGATTGATTGAAACATATCATAGAAATCATAGAAACCCTACAGTGCAGAAGGAGGCCATTCGGCCCATCGAGTCTGCACCAACCATAATCCCACCCAGGCCCTACCCCAGTTTCCCTACATATTTACACACTAATCCCTCTAACCTACGCATCTCAGGACTCTAAGGGGCAATTTTTTTTTTTAGCATGGCCAATCAACCTAACCCGCACATCTTTGGACTGTGGGAGGAAACCGGAGCACCCGGAGGAAACCCACGCAGACACGAGGAGAATGTGCAAACTCCACACGGACAGTGACCCAAGCCGGGAATCGAACCGAGGTCCCTGGAGCTGTGAAGCAGCAGTGCTAACCACTGTGCTACCGTGCCACCAATATAAGATCCTAAAGGGTCTTGATAGGGTGGATGTGAAGAAGACGTTTCCTCTTATGGGAGAATCTGCAACTAGGGGTCACTGTTTAAAAATAAGGAGTTGCCCATTTAAAATGGAGATAAGGCGAGATTATTTCTCTCAGTGGGTCATGAGTCTTTGAACTGTCTTCCTAAAAAGGTGGTGGAACCAGAGTCTTTGAATATTTTGAAGACAGAAATAGCTAAAAGCAAGGAGTGATAGGTTATCGGGGATAGGCAGGATGCAGATTTGAGGATTCTATTAGATCAGCCATTATAAAATAGCGGAGCAGGCTTGAAGGGCTGAATGGCCATCTGCTCCTCCTTGTTCATATGTCCTTGTTCGTAATGTATAAGTTGTTTTTTAAGTGAGGAGCAAGTGTTGTCCATTGCTTGATCTGAGCATTTTGTTATATTGCCCTCTCTGCTGCCCCCTCTGTTGGGGAGGTGTAAATTAAATTGTGCACTAATGGCTGTATGCTGTGAATCCACATGTTCACTTTTACTCGATGCAATGAACAATTACAACGCTGTCCTTACAAATCCAGGCCATTACATTGAATCTAGCTTGATTTGACTGGATGAAAAGGGTCCTGAAATAAACTAAATTGGATGGTCTTTATTGACTTACTATTGGGCACAGTTCCATCGGAAAGTTGCTCAGTATTTTGCTGGTTGACATTAAATCAGTAATCTCTCAGATGCTGTAAACATGTTGACATTGAAATCTTAATTCGCATCCTGATACTATTCAGGGTGAGGGGCTGTGCAGAGTTGGTCTCCCATGGTTGAGATACATTATTGGATCACATTGTAAAGAATTTAACCTGACAACTAACAAGCAAACAGATAGCTGTGTGACTTCAATATTGAAAATGTGACGTAATACGGTCTGCATGAAAACATGTGCAAAGTACACAAAGAATGGGGACAGAGAGATTTAGAAAGGATTCTGGATGTAATAGCAGACATGTCACTCTCAATATCTAGACAATATGGTAAAGCAATTAAAAAATCAAACAGAATGTTGGTGTATGTAGCCAGAACAATGGAGTACAAATCTAAAGGGGCTCTGAAGTGGTTGTTAAGGTTATACGACACTAGGATTACTTTATTCAGTTCTGGAACCCATTGTAAGAAAGGATGCATATGCATTGAGAGAAAGCAGAGAATAGCAAAAGAATGATGCCACATAGAAAGAGAAAAACTATCAAGAAAGATTGTAACGGTTCAAACTCTATATTTTCGGAAGAAAATTAAGGAGGTACATCAGTGAGGTGTATCGAATATTAAATATGATCTTGACAATGAGTATGTCAGGCTAGTAGAACCAGGGAGCCTACATTTGAATATTTAAACAGGATAAATATTAGGAAGAATGTCTTTGCTTAAGGATTTGGCATGTTCTGTTACATAAAGTAAGAGAGACAATCCTTTCAACGCTTTCAAAAGTAGTTAAATGCTAAACTGAGAGGAGAGGTTAATCCAGTAAAATACAAGGAGAATGAGCTTCAATGAGTTGAATTCCCTTTTTGTATCCTTAATTGTTCTCATGTTAATACTTAGGGAAAATAGTCAAAATGCTTTACATCCCGCCATTGATATGTTTACCAAATTAAACATTAAAAAGAGAACTCTCTAAAAAGGTTAATATTTATAATAATCATTCTGAACAAAATCAGCTGTAACGTTTGAGGTTTTTAAAAAAATGATCGTTTTCAAAAATGGAATTCAATTACTATGCGCGTAATTATGATGCCATCTGATTATTATTAGTTCCATATGTCATCCCTCAGCATCATATAACACTGGAACAAACTGTTTCATAAAAATATCTTTCTAACACCCCTTGACATTCAAGTATTTTTTTATCTTAAAACAAAACGAATATGATTCAACTTTAGATAGTTTTCTGCCAACTTCTATTTCTGGCACATTGTGAGCACAATGGTGACAAGATGTCTCTTCAATATCATGTCCAATGTTTCCCTGCAATTTCCTTTGATTTGCCCGAGTACTACAATACACTGCAGTACAACATGTAGCATGCAATTGCATTGGCCTAAGGGCAGACAAACGAAAACATATTTTCCTGCTGCTTATTAAACTGCCTATAATTTCTCAGGTGTAAATTTGATCTGTGTGATCACACCATTAAGAAATTAGAAGGAATTTAAAATAATGTTATACTGCTGTCAATGAGCAGAACAGGCAGAGATGTTGGACCGGCACAAATAAAGAGCCATGTTCTGTTGCAAGGTCAGACCCTGCTAATGTCATTTTCTACTCTTGCAACAAGAATTAAATGCACATATGTTTTCAATGACCCAAGCAAAGCTTCTTTGTCTTTCTTGTTGAACTACTAAAGCAGAGTTCTCAAAGACTTCATAGTAAGGAATGTACATCCTTAATCACTGTTACTCCCTAAAACTGACTTGTTGTTACTTTAAGAAGGGATGGGAATAATATAGAACTCTTCTGTTTATTTTTGAACGAGGGGGAAAATGAATAGGCTACTGGAAAAGTTACAGCGCACAAGATACCAAACATGACTGTTTTTGTGGACTTTCCTGAACAGTGATAGACATCTAAAACCAATTGTCCTTATCTAGAAAACAAAACCTGCTTCAAAATTGTTTTATTTTTAATCTTTCCCACCATTTGTCAACTGTCAGTTATGGAACAAAATGTCAGCCCATTTCTCGTGGAATGATTCAATGGTAGCCTGGGATTTGGAGTGCTCTTAATATAGTCAAATCATTAAAAAGTCTATTGAAGGAATATACCAAATGATCAAGGGAAATTTTGTGAAATTATATGAATAGGATTAAAAACGGTGCTGCAAATGCCATTTTGGAATTATTTTTAATTTATTAAGGATAATGTCAGTCTCAAAATTCAAAAGTAAAATCTTCTAAATCTATAAATATATAGATGTCCAACTGTGTTGCAATTGCAAATAAACTGTACAACTGTGTCTAGGTGTGTTCGTAACATGAAAAGTAATCCAATGGATGGGAGTTATGGCCCTGCTCGTCCTGAAACCGTAAAAACCGAAAGGTCAACGGACTTTTCCATGGTCCGCCCTCGCCTGCACCGATTCCCGTGGTTGGTGGACGGTAAAATTCTGGCTCGTGTGTTTTTTCAAATAATTACTTTTATGTTAGGACAACCATTCAGATTTTTCAAATATACATTGGTAGGAAAAGCTACCAATTAGGAACCAGAATCCAACATCAAACCAACCAATGAAATCACACAAAAGATTATTTTTAGAGGGCCGACCAATCATGAAACTTCAACTACCAGAAAAGCAACCTATCCAATTATGGAAGAAAATTCATCCAAATCATTTGGGTGGTCATCTTGCTTTTCCTTGTTAAGATAGAGGAGCGATGGTCGAAAAAGTGGCCCCTTCCATTGAAAGTTGCTTCACAATTGATGAAGGTGCAAATCTCTGACAGATTTCCTCCTAGGAATTCCTCCCCAAAAAGTACTGGAGCTTCCAGTCTAACATTTATGTAGCTAAAATACTTAAAGTTAAATTTCTGAACTGAAAAGCCAACTAACTGACTTACCATAAAGTTGACCACCATTTACAGGGCCTTGTCAGAAAATGAAGCTCAAATAAGTAATGAACCTTCAGAATTCACCAACGTCAATGTGCGCATATCAAGTGAGTGGACTACAACTTGCAAAATGCACTCAAAATAAAGGGTTGGATTCTCCGACCTCGCATGCAGCTGGGATTCTCTGGTTGAGTGCCAAATTCTCCATTATCCCTCATAGCGGTGGCAAGGTGTGAACAGCCAGAGAATTCTGGCCAAAGTCACCTGGAGGTTGTCACTTTTAAACTGATTTTTCAGACATGTCCAGACTGATCCTACAAACAGGAAATCCTTGCCGCATTTTGTGAATAGACAATCTAGTTGACACCCATTAAAAATACTTTGCTATTTAAAGAGATTTTGTGATCGGATAAACAAAATATTTCTTCCCAATATAGCCTTCTGAATGGGAATTAGATTCGGGGGAATGATTTCAGTCAGAAAAGCTGCCATGACATCCTTAGTATTTCTTCAACCATAGTTCCAGATGGCCATAGGCCGATGGTGATTTAGCCTGAGGTTCACCACAACTTAGGCAAGGTTGAGAAGGCAGGCCTTCATGAATAACCTCAGCTGGTATAGGAATTGAAACCGTGCTGATGGCATCACTCTGCATCACTAACTAGCTATCCAGCCAACTGAACTAACCGATTGCCCATTATGTGACTAGTCCAGTTTCTTGGGAAACCATAACATTCCTAACACAACCTAAATATTGTAATATACTGACTCGCACATGTTGTACTTCAAACCATATTTTGCTTTTATTTAAGTTTTCATGGGGAATTGCTGGAGGATGTGTCATAGGAACGTGCTTTTAGGTTGCAAAAGTTGTGTATGATTAAATTAAATTACACTGTGAAGATGACATTGGATTGATTCAACGATAAATAAAAATGAACACACAATTAGAAAATAAATTGCAGTCAATATCACAAAACTCAGTTCTCAATTTCTCAATGTATAATTTCAGTTCTCAACGGCAACAACAAATATTTATATTTGTGTGGTGCTGTTAATGTAATAAAACATCACAAGGCGCTTCACAGGAGTGTTCTACAGCACAAGTTGACCCTGAGCCACACAGTAGACAAGGTGACCAAAAGTTGGTTTTAACAAATGGCTTGAAGAAGAAAAGAAAGAGACAGAACTGTGGCACAGTGGTTAGCACTGCTGCCTCACAGTGCCAGGGACCCAGGTTCGATTCCTAGTTAGGGTGACTGTGTGGAATCTGCACATTCTCCCTGTGTCTGCGTGAGTTTCCTTTGGGTGCTCCGGTTTCCACCCACAGACCAAAAATATACAGCTTAGGTTGATCAGCCATAATAAATTGCCCCTTAGTGTCAGGGAGATTAACAGGGTAAATATGTGGGAGTATGGGGATAGGGCCTGGGTGGGATTGTTGTCAGTGCAGGGTTGAATGGCCTCTTTCTGCTCTGTAGGGATTCTATGGTTCTATGAAAAAAAAGAAAGACTTGCATTTATATAGCTCTTCTGACAACCACCAAATATCCCAAAGCACTCTTCAGCCAATGAGATACTACTGTAGGGAATGCGGCAAGCAATTTGCACACAGCAAATTCTCCCAAACCAGAGGATGTGGAGGCTTTGGAGAGGGTACAGAAGAGGTTTACCAGGATGTTGCCTGGTCTGGTGGGTATTAGCTATGAAGAGAGGTTGGATAAACTCGGTTTGTTCTCACTGGACCAACGGAGGTTGAGGGGTGACCTGATAGAGGTTTACAAGATTATGAGTGGCATGGACAGAGTGGATAGTCAGGTGCTCCTTTATAGGGTAGAAAAGTCAAGTACTAGGGGACATAGATTTAAGGTGCGTGGGGAAAAGTAGAGGAAATGTGCGAGGCAAGTTTTTTTAAAAGAGGGTGGTGAATGTCTGGAATGCTCTGCCCGGGGAGGTGGTGGGAGCAGGTACGATAGCGGCATTTAAGGGGCAGCTAGACGAATACATGAATAGGATGGGAATGGAAGAATATGGACTCCGTAAGTGCATATGGTTTTAGTTTAGGCAGGCATCATGATCGGCGCAGGCTTGGAGGGCCGAAGGGCCTGTTCCTGTGCTGTACTTTTCTTTGTTCTTTGTCCAAACAACAATGTGGTATTGAATAGATAATCTGTTCTTGTGATTTAGAATGAGGGATAAATACTGGCCAGGATATCAAGGATTACACCTCTACGAATAATGCTTTGGGATCTTTTATACCCAGCTGAGTGGGCAGCAGGGGTCTCAGTTTAGCATTTCATCTGAAAGATGGCACCAGTGACAGTATAGCACTCTCTCAATACTGCTCAGGCGTGTCAGCTTTGAATTTTGTGTTTGAGTCCTGGGATGGAAACTGAAGCCAAAACCTCCTGACTCAGAGGCAAGAATGTTATAAAGTGAGGAAATTAGTGCTTAGGGTCTTACAGTTTAAGGCACGGTTGCAAAATTGGAGCAATTAGTGGGTGGCAAAGTGGCACAATGGTTAACACTGCTGCCTCAGAGCGCCAGGGACCTGGGTTCGATTCCCAGTTCAGGTCACTGTCTGTGCGGAGTCTGCACATTCTCCCTGTGTCTGTGTGTGTTTCCTTTGGGTGCTCTAGTTTCCTCTCACAATCCAAAAGACATGCTGGTTAGGTGCATTGGCCATGCTAAATTCTCCCTCAGTGTACCCAAACAGGTGCCAGAGTGTGGCGACTAGGGGATTTTCACAGTAACTTCATTGCAGTGTTAATGTAAGCCTACTTGTGACTAATATATAAACTTTACTTTAAAAGCAGGGATGCAAAAAAGGCTCATATTAGAGGAACGCAGATCTCTCAGGGGGTTTTAAGGCTGGAGGAGATTATAGAGGGGTATGGCCATTGGGAGAGGGCTTTGAAAACAATTATAAGAATTTTAAAATTGAGGCACTGTTTAACCAGGAGCTAGTGTGGGTCAATGAGCACAGGAATGTTGGGTTAACTGTACTCGATGTAGGTAAAGGCATAACGAGCAGAGATTTGGATGACCTCAAATTTAAAGTGGGTGTAATGTGAGGGAGCAGCCAAGAATACAGTCTGAAAATGAGTAATTGATAAGAATGGAACTCGGTGAGCATTGTCCCATCAAGTTGGCAATGATGGAAAGGTGTTGGCGACGAATGATGTGATCAAACGTATCAAAGGCTGCAGACAGGTCAAGGAGGAAAGGTTTCCTATTGTTACTGTTACATAGCATATCATTTGTGGCTAGGTACTATAACAGGATGGAAACCTGGTCGGAAGGATTCAGACACGGATTTCCAGGAAAGAAAGGCAGGGATTTGGGAGGCAACAATAGAAAGAACACAACTAAATGACATTGAATTAATTTTAACTTTCTTTATATAACTTCATGGGATGATCCCCTCTTAACTCACAGGCCTGAATTTTATCGCCAGTCTCAAAACCCTGATGTAAGGGTGAGAAACAAGTCTCAAGCTTGCACTTGCCAGCAGCAGGACTGCCTCAACTTTTCAATTGGCCACTTCTGGACCTGGAGTCCAATTAAGGATGATGGGCAAGTTCCTGGTACTGCCCACCCGATCAGAGGGTGGGCAGCTCTGATGCCTTAGCAAGCAGTAGCTTGCTGAGGCAGACTGAAGACTTCGGAGGTTGGACCAAAGGAAAGGTTGATCGCAGCATGATCATAAAAAATGGAAAAGATCCCCATGGGGCAGAGGGGAAACCTCTCTGGGTGTCTTCCCTGCTCACAGCTTCCTCTCGAGCCCTTCACGCATGGCACGTAGGCTGCTGCACAGAGGCCATCTCCACTGGTGCCTGCAGCTCCATACATTGCCCCAAATTGGGCCTTTAATTATACAAATGAGCGAGCCATCTTCTTACAGCCTTTCTGCATCCAGTCTCTCTGCTGGAAAAATATGGAGTGGCGGGACAGTGTCAGGAAGCTGTCCTGACGTGGTTCCTGGTGATCTTACCAGCACCCTCTCCCCTGCCTGCCAACCGGTGGGCCGGCAAAATTCTAATCTTAGTTCTTAGCTTTCCCAAACTTCTCATAAAACAATCTCTCCCTCTAATGTGATCATGCTGCTCTCAACCTTTCCTTTGCAAGCAGTGGGCCAGATTTTATCGGATCATGTCTGAAATTAAACTCTCCCTTGATGGAAGAGTGCAAATTAGGGAATTTGTCTAAATCTGTATTCCCAAGTCTAAAGGAGCTGTATCATTTTTGCTTGGCTGACTTGGGTTACTCTCCAAACATACACTGGCCCACGGACACTGTGCCTTTAAAATTCTCCATTGACACAAAAAGGCTGCATCCAACTGATTTAAAACTATATTTATCAGTATTTAAATAGCGTCTGAGCACCTTTCTCTGGCACTATTTTTTCTTTTGACTAATGTATCCGAGAAAGATTCATATAGATTTTTTGACAGGTCATAGTTTAAGAAGCAAATTCTCCAGGCCAGTAAAAGGAATACTTACTTTTCTCCAAACCTCTGGTGTTTAGATTTTTCATTCTAAAATGCATAATACATTAGGAGTTTATGAATTTTGTAATCTTAACTTTTCAATACTGGCCCTGAGGTTTTTAAAAAGTTAAGCCGCTGCATTCCCTTGAACTGATGGGACTGCTGTATTACTTCAGCACACAGGCTGTAAATGTTTTACTTTGATTTAAGGTACATGACAATAAATTAGGGGTATTTATCAAAGGTGCTTTGTTGGAACAGTACAAACCTGCCTAACGCAAGCCACTTTTGCATAAATTTCTGCATTATCCAAATACACTTAGTGGGATCGTGCTGCTTTGATGTTGGCAGCATAGATTTACGGAATATAGGCTTTTTATTTATCTCCCCCATTCACCTCAGAAAAAGCTCCACACATTCATCAATTAGCTCCATACTTTAAAGATGACTTATACAGATCACAGTTGAACTGTTATCAAGAGGAGAGTAAAGGTTTAAATTAGAATTTTTCAAAAATGCGTTTTTGACTTGAAAGCCAAAGCTTCTGTGCATTTTCAAGGTTATTAAATATATTTGATCAAAAGCAAATGTTTCAATACTTTGTACTCAGTTAAAGTTAATGTCCTTTGGCAGATAGTTTGACTCAATTGGAGTCATATTTTAAACCAGAAAACTATGTTTTTAGAATTGGAGCTTTTAGTTTTAGTAAATGAATATTTAATGGGTTAAGTAATCTTTTCTTGTTCCTTGTGTTTTTACAACTCAAGGTGAGCTCCTTCAATGGTTTAGTGCATGAGTGCCTCGTGCTTTCTGTTATCAGGCTATACAAGCCAAAACATCTAAGGTTCAATCCCCAATATGTGTCGAGTTAACTCATCTCCACCAGTGTAGCCTCAGCACTTCCAGGGGTTGAAGAGTCATTTGGCTTATGTACAGTGATCCCTACCATGAGAACCAGGTGGAACAGGATTAGGTTCGTCTGTGATATTCTCCAGCTTGTCATTACACTCATCCGTGAAAAACAGTCACTTGGGTGAGGTACAGGTGAGATACGAACACCAATGAGACCTTAATCCCTCAAGAGTCTGTAATTTCAGGAGAGGAGAAAATTGGTTAAAAATAACAGACAGGACATAAGGTTATAAGTTGAAAATCTTGAAATATTTCCCGCAAAGCACAGAGATAAGAATGAAATAGTAATCCAACTCATCCTGTATTATCCTCACAATACAGAGAGGCTATTTGTCACATTTATACTTGTGAACACTAATCCAATTGTATCCCACATTTCTGCTGCAAAGTCTTCCTCTGCAGGCTTCTATTTCTTGTGTCAGAGTTGTGCAGATCATTGCACTGTTATTTTACATAGCCCATGTAAAATATCATCTGAAGTATCATCTACACACTATACTTTCATAAACAGTGGATTCTTCATCCACTTCTGGAGGCTCAAATGAACCACTTTTACTTGAATGGCAATGCACCTATAAGGAGCCTTGTGTATCTTTTATAACCTAACAGCTCTGTTGTTCATTTGGGGCTTCACTGACTTCTTGTGGCTTCACCATATATCTGCGTCTGAGGAGGAACTCAGGACCACTTATATGCTAAGTGACACAGTGGTTAGCACTATTGCCATGGACCTGGGTTCGATTCCTGGCTTGGGACACTGTCTGTGTGGAGTCTGCACATTCTCTCCGTGTCTGCGTGGGATTCTGGTGCTCCGGTTTCCTTCTACAGTCTGAAAGACGTGCTGATTAGGTGCATTGGCCATGCTAAATTCTCTCTCAGTGTACCCAAACAGACACCAGAGTGTGGCAACGAGAGGATTTTCACAGTATCTTCATTGCAGTGTTAATATAAGCCTACTTGTGACACTGATAAATAAACTTTAAATGCTTATATACTCTGCCAGCTCTTAGTCTGTATGCCAGTTCCGGGAAAATTACTTTGAACCTAGCTTATACTTTAACAAACAGGACATTTTCTGAAACCTACTAAATTAGCTTTTCACCCATCAAATATTGTTAATTCAACAATCACCAAAGGAAATAAATGTTAAAATGCAATAAAACACTTCACTGGTATTGATGAGAAATTAGTCAGCAAGCGAAGCATGAGTTCCAACAGGCGGCAGGCAGATCACTGGATGAAGGAAGAATGTTGAACAGAAACCATAAAGGGGCTGGAGATGAAACTGTATACAGTCTTGGGTTTGTTTTTAGCTGTCAAAAGCTCAGAAGTAATTTGCCTCCAACCAGTTGGCAACCAGAGGCTGAGGGGTGGCCTTATAGAGGTCTATAAAATAATGAGGGGCATAGACAAGGTAGATAGTCAATTTCTTTTCCCAAAGGTAGGGGAGTCTAAAACTAGAGGGCATAGGTTTAAGGTGAGAGGGGAGAGATACAAAAGTGTTCAGAGGGACAATTTTTTCTCACAGAGGGTGGTGAGTGTCTGGAACAAGCTGCCAGAGGTAGTCGTAGAGGTGGGTACAATTTTATCTTTTAAAAAGCATTTAGATAGTTACATGGGTACGATGGGTATAGAGGGATATGGGCCAAATGTGGGCAATTGGAATTAGCTTAGGGGTTTTAAAATAAAGGGTGGCATGGACAAGTTGGGCCGAAGGGCCTGTTTCCATTCTGTAAACTTCTATGACTCTATGACTCTAAATGGAGTTTTCCAGGCCTTAATATACATATAAATAAGGGTATATAAGAAATGTTTTCTTGTGCACTGACTACTCTTCGCAATTTCAATATTATTCTTATCTGCTGATGTTGTTGAAGCCTGATTACTTCAGGATGTTTTAGCCTGTTATCTGATAGAAGTCCAAGATACCAGCTTTAAGCATCTTGGAGTAATTTAATCACACTTCAATAGCACTAAGGACAGGAAAACATTTTGAAATCACGTAAATTTGGAGAAAGATAAATTTAGGACATGAAACTGGAACCACAATTGCTGAGCATTCATTGAAAATGATAATCTGAAAGTTATTTGAGATGGCAAGTATTCTAACTCTAAGCGGCGTTGAGCTTAGCAATGCCTCATAGGAATGGCAAGAGTTTTGAGGGTGGTATGGGTCCTAGGACTAGGTTACAGTAGCACAGCAGTAATGATCCCATCACTTGGCAATATTGAGAGTTGCCATCAATTTCTACAAAGGTGTAGCTTGATACTTCCTTGGTATATGATCAGCAGCCATCAAAGTGGAAACAATTTCATGATTGACCATAACACAATACAGCTTATTTGCATTTTTTCAATCATGAATTAATCAGTGGTCCCATAATGAAGGTATTTTGTGTTCGATGGATGCCTTTGCATTATTCCACCATGTCACTGCTCAGCTGAATCACCGTATTCAAACATGTTGAATAAATACTGAAGCTATAGTGTCCACATCATTGTAGAATCCCAAGCAAAGTTATAGCCCTAACTCTTTGAAAAGCATATTGCTACATTCCCTGAATCTGTCCAGAGAGAAGTACGAACAGATCTTTCATCATAACTACTCACTTTTATAGCAGGGGAGCCACATGACACAGAGTAACTCACACACAATCCCCTTATTCAGTCTTTAAAAAAGAAAAAAATTCTCAACCTGGCTTGTGGGTGACAGCACAAGAACTTGCAGTCAAGAAAGTTAGCGCCAATGTGCCCTGTCAGACCATTAAAAAGTTAGCCTGGTATTCCCAGATATTGGAACCATGTGTGCTAAGGAATTTTTCTTCTGGTAAGACATTCCAAATATTGTACCACTGCCAAACACGGCGGTGTTAGACTAATTTAAGCAGTATGTTGGAACCATCTCTTAGAACTTTGATCATCTGGAGATCGTTTGTTACAAATTGAACTAACCCAGTCTCTATTTCTGGTGGATCAGATCTCTGGATTTGTTGAATTAAATGCCTCATTTAATACAGTTTGCACATGAAAGAAAGTTACACTCAGGAATCCACCGACAAATATTTCACGTAACCAACTGCTCTCATTTTTATTACTTTTAAACATAATCCATATTACACTCACACTGCTTCTAATAACCTCTGCCCTGTTTAGAGCTTGTGTCTACAGAGTTCCGTGTGTTGGGGGGAAAATATCACACAATTATGAGTGTATCCTAACCAGAAACACATTTGTATCATTTTCACAAAATAACTTTTCTGCAGGAAGATATAAAGCTGGATTAGTCTAGGATAACATTTGCATCTCAAATCCTCATCGTTCAGCTTGTACCACATCAATGTGATTGCTGTATCGTACGGTGTTTTGTGATATGTTTTCACATTAGCTTCGAGTGAAAGAAAAACACAAATGAAGCAGAGGAGTTAAAGATCCCAGTTTCACAATTTTACTTTGTGTTGCTTTGCCTGCCATTGCAGAGTGTCATGGGAGTTAGAGTTTAATGAGGTTTTTTAAATATTGTTAGTTATTCTCCCATGGCATTTCTTACTGACAAAGGTTTAGAAAAATTGTATATCTTACTTCCTGTAACTGCCTTGCTGCTTGCCTCCCACTCCTTCATTCTTTCTGTCTTGCTTTCTATGTCTTTCTTTTTGTCTTCATTCCCTTCCTAATCTTTATTCCTTTTACACTTATGGGTGGTACAGTGGCACAGTGGTTAGCAGTGCTGCCTCACAGCACGAGAGACCCGGGTTCAATTTCCAGCTTGGGTTACTGTCTGTGCGAAGTCTGCACGTTCTCCCTGCATTCTTCCCTAGATAACAAAGCCACCTATGTCAGACTCCTATTTAGCCAACACCATTATGCCTACAAAACTCATCTCCGAACTCCGTGGCCTGGGCCTCGGCTCCTCCCTCTGCGACTGGATCCTGAACTTCCTAACCCACAGACCGCAATCAGTAAGGATAGGCAACAATACCTCCTCCATGATCATCCTCAACACCGGTGCCCCACAAGGCTGTGTCCTCAGCCCCTTACTATACTCCTTATATACCTATGACTGTGGCCAAATTCTCTTCCAACTTGATTTTCAAGTTTGCTGATGACAATGACGAGATGGATCTCAAACAATGACGAGACAAAGTATAGAAAGAGAACTGGTGTGACGACAATAATCTCTCCCTCAATATTAACAAAACAAAGGAGATAGTCATTGACTTCAAGGAGCGTAGTGGAGGACATGCCCCTGTCTAACACCAATGGGGACAAGTAGAAATGGTCGAGAGCTTCAAGTTTTTAAGTGTCCAGATCACTAACAACCTGTCCTAATCCCTCCATGCCAATGTTAATCATTAAGAAAGCTCACCAATGCCTCTACTTTCTCAGAAGACGAAGCAAATTTGGCATGTCCACTGCGACTCTCACCAACTTTTACAGATGCACCATAGAAAGCATTCTTTCTGGTTGTATCACAGCTTAAAATGGCTCCAGCTCTGTCCAAGACTGCAAGAAACTACAAAGTGTCGTGAATGAAGCCCTGTCCATCACTCAAACCAGCCTCCCATCCATTGGCACTGTCTACACTTCCCACGGCCTTGGAAAAGCAGCCAGCATCAGGGACCCCATGCACTCTGGACATACTCTCTTCCATCTTCTTCAGTCAGGAAAAAGATATGAAAATCTGAGTACAGGTACCAACTGACTCAAGAACAGCTTCTTCCCTGCTGCCATCAGACTTTTGAATGGACCTACCTTGCATTAAGTTGATCTTTCTCTACACCCTAGCTATGACTGCAACACTGCATTCTGCACTTCCTCCTTTCCTTCTCTATGAACAGTATGCTTTGCATAGTGCGCATGAAAAAATATTTTTCACTGTACACAAATACATGTGACAATAATAAATCAAATTAAATCAAATCAAAATCATGTCTGCGTGAAACCAGGAGCTTCGGTTTCCTCCCACAGTCTGAAAAACGTGCTAGTTAGGTGCATTGCCCGTGCTAAATTCTCCCGCAGTGCACCTGAACAGGGGCCAGAGTATGGCGACTAGGGGATTTTAACAGCAACTTCGTTGTAATGTGACCTCTTGTGACACTAATAAATAAAACAATAAAATTTTCTCTTGCCTCTGTACTTTTTTGCTGATGCTCTTTACCTTAATTCAAGTTCATCCTGTTTCTGTCCTCTTTGCTCTGATGTCTGTGTATGCCACCTTTCTAATTGTTTGGATGCACTTTTCAAACCCAACATATCAATTTCCCCATTCTCCCCGCCGCCACTGCCTCGGTCCTGTCACTAAGACAAGCAAGTGAGGGTATGGGGTTGGCAGGGAGAAGTGTTAAATTTGGAAATACGCGAAATCTGACCTCACCTTTGCAAAAAGAAGACTAATGGTGTCCTGCCATTAAATTCAACAGAACGTCTGCATTCCCAGTAAGCAGTTCCCCTTATTCTCAACCTATCAGAAATATAGGGATCTATGTCTCTCTCACTCTCTACTTCAGTATATTTGGCTCTCTGTTAGTCTCTGACATGCTTTCTATAAGTTTGTTTCTCTTCTTTTCTTTGCCTCACAATCTGGCCAGTCTTTTTTTTTGACAGTCACATATTTATTTGCCACAATCAAATGAAAGAGTTAACGGTAAGATTTCTGGTAACGTGCATGGGCACCAGGTCCACCAAATTTCTTGGCCTCACAACGGCGTGGATCAGCAACCAGCAAGGTCCTGTCATACTGTATGAGGATGTCCTTGATTTCTTTCTTGGAGGCTTCATCTACATATTTCTGGTAGTATGCCACCAATGCTTTAGAAATGGATTGACGGCTAGCATAGATTTGAGCTACATGACCACCCCCTTTCACACGAACTCGAATATCGACTCCAGCAAATCTCTCCTTGCCCAACAGCAGAACTGGTTCCAACAGTTTGTACTGCAAGGTTCTTGGCTCAATCTGTTCCAGAGGTCTTCCATTTACTTTGATAAGGCCATTTCCTCTTTTACAGTGGGCCACAGCAGTTGCTGTTTTCTTCCGCCCAAAAACCTGGACCGACTGCAAAGGACCTTTTGCAGGCATCTTCCCGTTACTCTTTGCCACGAGCACAACAGCGATGTGGGCGCAAAATATTATAGAACTTGGAAAATGAGATTCTCCCGGTGAAATCTTACTTTCCGATTCTGCCCACCCCCTGCCGGTGAATTGTTGAGGTTCCCGTCCAAAAAGGTCAGGAATTTCATTTCAATAAAATTAAATACAATTAGCAGGCTACCCCGCCGTATCATCCCCCACTCTTGGAATTCCTCACTCGCCGATGTCACATCACATCGGCGAGGTTTATAACTGCTTTTTAAAAACATGAACCAGATGAGGGAAACCAGCAGGGGGTGTGCAGGTAAGTATAGCCTCCAGGGGGAGAGGGTCATGCCCGGGCAGTACCCTGGCACTGCCCCGGCACTGCCCCCCCCCAAGGGTAGTGCCAGGGTGCCAGGGGACAGTGCCAGGGGAATGTGCCAAGGGGGTTCCCCTTATCAGTTCAGAGTGTCCCATGTCTGTTGGGAGTTGGGGAGTTTCTGTGTTGCCTATTGGAGATCAGGGGACCCTTTCAAAAGGGTGCTCCAATCTTGGGATTCCCGGCTGCCAGCTTCTTATGGGCCCATCCCACCACCACAGTGCGGCATGGTGGCACAGTGATTAGCACTGCTGCCTCACAGTGCGAGGGACCCGGGTTCAATTCCCGGCTTTGGTCACTGTCTGTGCGGAGTCTGCACATTCTCCCCGTGTTTGCATGGGTTTCCTCTGGTGCTCTGTTTTCCGCCCACAGTCCGAAAGATGTGCTGGTTAGGTGCATTGGCCATGCTAAATTCTCCCTCAGTGTACCCGAACAGGCGCCGGAGTGTGGCGACTAGGGGTTTTCACAGTAGCTTCATTGCAGTGTTAATGTAAGCTTACTTGTGACACTAATAAATAAACTGTGAACTTTAAAAAAAGCATATCAGCGGGGGCCACGCCATCAGGTGTTTTCTGCAGAGTGGTCGGTTACCCGAAGAGAAAAGCCGGCTGTAGAGCCTGTGAGCTGCACACTCATTTTCTCACCTCACCGTGGGGAGTTCTGGGAAGGTTTGTAGTTTAATTTTATAGTGCGGGTGGCAGTGGTTGCTGGTTAAGTGTTTTATTTTTACCTGTATATAAGTTGGGTGGTTCCTAAACCCGAGACACTACACTTGTAGTGTCCCCCACCCTTCCACCTCCTCTAACTTAAAGGGGGTGAGTGAATATCAGGTAAGCTCTTTCTTTTTCTTGTTTTATCCACAAGTTATCTAGAGGGGATGGCAGGGAAGCCAGTGCAATGTTCCTCCTGCAGAATGTTTGAGGTGAAGGACGCCGTCAGTGTCCCTGCTGATTTCACCTGTGGGAAGTGCACCCATCTCCAGCTCCTCAAAAACCGCATTAGGGAACTGGAGCTGGATGAACTTCGGATCATTCGTGAGGCAGAGGTGGTCATAGATAGAAGCTTCGGGGATGTAGTTACTCCGAAGAATGAAGATAGATGGGTGACGGTGAGAGGGGCTGGGAGGAGGCAGTCAGTACAGTGATCCTGTGTGGTCGTTCCCCTTGGCAACAAGTATACCGCTTTGGATACTGTTGAGGGGGACGACCTACCAGTGGTAAGCCAAGGTGACCGGATCTCCAGCACTGAGTCCATCCCTGTGGCTCAGATGGGAGGGGGGAGAGCAGGAGGCCAATAGTTATTGGGGACTCGATAGAGGGACAAATAGGAGGTTCTGTGGCAGTGAAAGAGACTCACGGATGATATGTTGCCTCCCGGGTGCCAGGGTCCGTGACGTCTCGGACCGTGTTTTCAGGATCCTTAAGGGGGAGGGGGAACAGTCACAAGTCGTGGTACACATCGGTACCAATGACATAGGTAAGAGAAGGGACGGGGATTTAAAACAGGAATTTAGGGAGCTAGGGTGGAAGCTGAGAGCCAGGACAAACCATGTTGTCATCTCTGGTTTGTTGCTGGTGCCACATGATAGCAAGTTGAGGAACAGGGAGAGCGTGCAGATAAACACGTGGCTGCAGGGATGGTGTAGGAGGGAGGGTTTCATTTACATGGATAATTGAAGCACATTCTGGGGAAGGTGGGACTTGTACAAACAGGACGGTTTGCACCTGAACCAGAGGGGCTCTTCAGGGGGGGGTTTAAACTAATTTGTCAGGGGGATGGAAAAATGAGCTGTAATCTAGAAGCCAGTAATATAGGCTGATGTTAGAAATAGGAAAGGAGCGGTCACGTTGTTAGGAGTTTTCTATAGGCCCCCAAATAGTAATAGAGATGTGGAGGAAGAAATTGCAAAGCAGATTATGGATAAGTGTGGAGGTCACAGGGTAGTTGTCATGGGTGACTTTAACTTTCCAAATATTGATTGGAACCTTTATAGGTCGAATAGTTCGGATGGGGCAGTTTTTGTACAGTGTGTGCAGGAGAGTTTCCTGACACAATATGTGGATCGGCCGACAAGAGGTGGGGCCACATTGGACTTGGTACTGGGTAATGAACCGGGCCAAGTATTAGATTTGTTTGTGGGAGAGCACTTTGGAGATAGTGACCACAATTCGGTGTCTTTCATTATTGCAATGGAGAGGGATAGGGCCATACGGCAGGGCAAGGTTTATATTGAGGGAGGGGTAATTATGATGCGATTAGACAAAAATTAGGGAGCATAAGATGGGAACAGAAACTGTCAGGGAAAGGCACTAATGAAAAGTGGAGCTTGTTCAAGGAACAAATACTGCTTGTCCTTGAAAGGTATGTCCTTGTCAGGCAGGGAGGAAATGGCCGAGTAAGGGAACCATGGTTCACAAAAGAGGTTGAATGTCTTGTCAAGAGGAAAAAGGAAGCGTATGTAAGGATGAGAAAACAAGGTTCAGTTGGGTCGCTTGAGGGTTACAAGGTAGCAAGGAATGAGCTTACAAAAGGGCTTAGGAGAGCTAGGAGGGGGCATGAGAAGTCCTTGGTGGGTCGGATCAAAGAAAACCTCAAGGCTTTTTACTCTTATGTGAGAAATAAAAGAATGACCAGGGTGAGGTTAGGGCTGGTCAAGGATAGTCGTGGGAACTTGTGCATGGAGTCAGAAGAGATAGGAGAGGCAATGAATGAATACTTTTCTGCAGTGTTCACCAAGGAGAGAGGCCATGTTTTTGAGGATGAGAGTGTGATACAGACTGATAGGCTGGAGGAGGTAGATGTTCTGAGGGAAGATGGATTAGCAATTTTGAAAAAACCTGAGGGTCGATAAGTCCCCTGGGCCAGATGGGATATATCCTAGGATTCTTTGGGAGGCAAGGGATGAAATTGCAGAGCCTTTGGCTTTGATCTTTGGGTCCTCACTGTCTACGGGGATAGTGGCAGAGGATTGGAGAGTGGCAAATGTTGTTCCTCTGTTCAAGAAAGGAAATAGGAATGACCCTGGTAATTATAGGCCGGTTAGTCTTCCTTCGGTGGTCGGTAAGTTAATGGAAAAGGTCCTGAGGGATAGGATTTATGACCATTTGGAAAGATGCAGCTTAATCCGGGATAGTCAACACGGATTCGTGGAGGGTAAGTCTTGCCTCACGAATTTGATTGAATTCTTTGAGGAGGTAACTAAGTGTGTTGATGAAGGTAGAGCAGTTGATGTTGTATACATGGATTTTAGTAAGGCGTTTGATAAGGTTCCCCATGGTCGGCTCATGAAGAAAGTAAGGAGGTGTGGGATAGAGGGAAATTTGGCCAGTTGGATAAATAACTGGCTATCTCATAGAAGACAGAGGGTGGTGGTGGATGGAAAATTTTCAGACTGGAGACCAGTTACCAGTGGTGTACCACAGGGATCAGTGCTGGGTCCTCTGCTATTTATGATTTTTATCAATGACTTGGAGGAGGGGGTTGAAGGGTGGGTCAGTAAATTTGCTGATGACACCAAGATTGGTGGAGTAGTGGATGAGGTGGAGGGCTGTTGTAGGCTGTAAAGAGACATTGATAGGATGCAGAGCTGGGCCGAAAAATGGCAGATGGAGTGTAACCCTGATAAGTGCGAGGTGATTCATTTTGGTAGGACAAATTTGAATGCGGATTACAGGGTCAATGGCAGGTTTCTGAGGAATGTGGAGGAACAAAGAGATCTTGGAGTTCATATCCACAGATCTCTGAAGGTTGCCACTCAAGTGGATAGAGCCGTGAAGAAGTCCTATAGTGTGTTAGTGTTTATTAACAGGGGGTTTGAGTTTAAGAGCCGTCGGGTTATGCTACAACTGTACAGGACCTTGGTGAGACCACATTTGGAATATTGTGTGCAGTTCTGGTCACCTCACTATAAGAAGGATGTGGAAGCATTGGAGAGAGTGCAGAGGAGATTTACCAGGATGCTGCCTGGTTTGGAGGGTAGGTCTTATGAGGAAAGGTTGAGGGAGCTAGGGCTTTTCTCTTTAGAGCGGAGGAGGATGAGAGGTGACTTAATAGAGGTTTATAAGATGATGAGGTGGATAGATAGAGTGGACGTTCAGAGACTATTTCCTCGGGTGGATGTAGTCCACTCATGGTGGGAGATATAGGAGGGATGTCCGAGGTAGATTCTTTACTCAGAGAGTGGTTGGGGTGTGGAATGGACTGCCTGCAGTGATAGTGGAGTCGGACACTTTAGGAACTTTCAAGCGGTTTTTGGATAGGCACATGGAGCACACCAGAATGATAGGGAGTGGGATAGCTTGATCTTGGTTTCGGACAAAGCTCGGCACAACATCGAGGGCCGAAGGGCCTGTACTGTGCTCTACTGTTCTATGTTCTACAACCAGCACGCTGCTCAGAGAATGGAAAATTACCCCCATTATCTTTTTCTCCTTGCCTGTCACCGTAACATGGGTGCAAAATCAGAAACCTCCCACGGGCAGAGAAATGATTTCACCTTCTTCTCGTGTTATAAAAGCAAACGTTGGCTGATGCTGGAAATCTGAAATAAAAACAGGAAGTGCTGGAAGAACAGAGAACAAAGAACAAAGAAAATTACAGCACAGGAACAGGCCCTCCAAGCCTGCACCAACCATGCTGCCCGACTGAACTAAAATTCCCTACCCTTCCGGGGACCATATCCCTCCATTCCCATCCAATTTGTCAAGAAGCCCCTTAAAAGACGCTATCGTATCTGCTTCCACTACCCCCACCGGAAGCGAGTTCCAGGCACCCATCACCCTCTGTGTAAAGAAAACTTGTCTCGTATATCTACTTTAAACTTGCCCCTCGCATCTTAAACACATGCCCCCTGGTAATTGACTCTTCCGCCAGAGGAAAAAGCTTCTGACTATCCAGAACTCAGCAGGTATGGTCAATTCTTTGAAGAGAGAAACAGTTCTTGTTTTAAGCCCAACAGGATTCTTCTTTGGTAATACCTTTTGGTTTTCTTGGACAAGATAAGGCTGAAGAAAGCACAACAATCTTCAGCCAGAAGTGCCGAGTGGATGATTAGTCTCAGGCTCCTATGGAGGTCCCCAGATGCCAGTTTTCAGACAATTCTATTCACACCACGTGATATCAAGAAACGGCTGAACTGCAAAGGCTATGACAATATTGCGGCAATTAAACTCAAGAACTTGCTGCACCCCAGGCCAAGCTGCTCCAGTACAGCTTCAATACTCACATCTACCAGCAATGTGGAAAATTGCCCAGGTATGTCCTGTACACAAAAAGCAGGACAAATTCAACCAAGCACCACCAGCCTACGCTCAATCATCAGTGAAGTGATGGAAGGAGTCATCAACACTGCTATCAAGTGGCACTTGCTTAGCAGTAACCTGCTCACTGATGCTCAGTTTGAGTTTTGTCAGGGTCCCTCAACTCCTGACCTCATTACAGCCTTGGTTCAAACATGGACAAAAGAGCTGAATGCCAGAGGTGAGGTATTAGTGACTGCGCTTAACAACAAGGCAACACTTGACCAAGTGTGGCATGGGAATCAGGGCGAAAACCTTCTGCTGGTTGGAATCATACCTGACACAAAAAAAGATGGGTTTGGTTGTTGGAGGTTAATCACCTCAGCTCCAGTATGTCACTGCAGGAGTTCCTCAAGATAGTGCCCTAGGCCCAGCCATCTTCATCAGTGACCTTCCTTCCATCATAAGGTCAGAATTGGGGATGTTCGCTGATGACTGCACAATGTTCAGTACCATTTGCGATCCCTTAGATACTGAAGCAGTCCATGTCCAAATGCAGCAAGCACTGGACAATATCCAGGCTTGGGCTGACAAGTTGCAAGTAGCATTTGCTCCACTAAGTGCCAAGAAATGACCATCTCCAACAAGAGAGAATCTAACTATTGTCCAACACTTCACATCCAATGGCATAACCATCACTGAATTCCCCCTGATGAACATCTTGGGGGTTAGCATTGACCATAAACTGAACTGGACTAGCCATATAAATACTGTGACTGCAAGAGCAATAAGAAGTTTAACAACACCAGGTTAAAGTCCAACAGGTTTATTTGGTAGCAAAAGCACACACTGGTGTTGTTAAACTTCTTACTGTGTTTACCCCAGTCCAACGCCGGCATCTCCACATCATGACTGCAAGAGCAAGTCAGAGGTTCGGAATCCTGCGAGGAGTAATTCACCTCCTGACTCCCCAAAGCCTGTCCACCAACTATAAGGCGCAATCAGGAGTGTGATGGAAAACTCTCCACTTGTCTGGATGGGTGCAGCTCCAACATCATCAAGAAGCTTGACCCCATCCATGATAAAGAAGCTTGCTTGATTGGCACCCCGTCCACAAACATTCACTCCCTCTACCACTGATGCATAGTCGTAGCAGCAGTGTGTACCATCTACAAGATGCACTGCAGGAGCTCACCAAAACTCCTTAGACACCACCTTCTAAACCCATGACACTACCACTTAGAAGAACAATGGCAGCAGATACATGGGAACACCACCATCTGGAAGTTCCCCTCCTAGTCACTCGCCATCCTGACTTGGAAATTACTGTTCCTTCATTGTTGCTGGGTCAAAGTCCTGGAACTCCCTCCCTAACAGCACTATCGGTGTACCTATACCACATGGACTGCAGTGGTTCAAGAAGACAGCTCACCCCCTCCTTCTCAAGGGCAATTAGGGATGGCCAATGAAAATGCTGACCATGAATGAATTTTTAAAATCTAACCGCAATTTCTAGACTGTACGATTAATGCAGACTGGACTGTGAAACAAGAGGGATTTCTTTTAGATAGGTATTCAATCAATAGGTTATTCTAATATCCAAAGTGGTTAGCACTGCTGCCTCACAATGACAGGGACTCAGTTTCAATTCCAGCCTCAGGTGACTGTATGGAGTTTGCATGTTCTCCCTGTGTCTGCATGGGTTTCCTCCCACAGTCCAAAGATGTGCAGGTTAAGTGGATTGGTCATGCTAAATTGCCCCTTAGTGTCCCAAAATGCGTAGCTGAGGGGTATTAGTGGAGTAAATACACGGGGTTACAGGAATAGGGCCCAGGTAAGATACTCCTTGGGAGTGTTGGTGCAGACTTAATGAGCTGAATGACATCCTTCTGCACTGTTGGAATTCTATGACTCGAAGTGCCTTAAATAAATTCAACATTTAATTGTTCAGGACTAGGTGAGAATTGGAAGGCTGGCTGACTGCACTCTTGTGCCTTGTGCCCTTTCCTTGTATCCATTTTAAATAGGTGAATAGTGTTCTCACAAAAATCTGAACATTGACCTCCATATTTATGCAAGTTCATGCTATTAATGCCAGGTTAGCCAGGTCCCTTTGAAGTAGAAGTGTTTCTATACGGTGTGCTTGGCGATGGAAGCATTCAACTCACTATGGCAGAGGTGGTAAGCCAATTGCTAAACTAGTTAGATCTACAGTACTCATGAGTACTACTAGTGATTGACCAGCTAGTGTGTTGCACTTGGAACTTGTGAAGGTAGACCTGTCACTGAACTGAGATTTCCTTCCCACTTGGCTCCAGACAGCACTCAAGTCAGTTCTCAAACAGATTGCTTGCTATGCTTAACTCTTTTAAAAAACATAATGAGCCAGTGCAATTTACTACTGTATCACCATATTTGTGCTAAAACTGCAAAAGCAACCCTTAATATTTCTTAATAATATAGGTTTGAGGGCTGTTAGTTAGTTAAAGCAATCTGATCCTTCGGACTGAGTCTGTGCTGCCTGTGTGCTTGCCTTTACAAAGCCTGTAATGTGGAATTATTTCATGTGGTTTGGGTTTTATTTGGTTTACATTAGTTTAATTGTTTAGTGAATTAAATATGCAAACATTAAACAGTGCCAATCTGTGTTACACATAAAAGGGGAGTTTATTTAAATCCAACCAGCCTTAACTGTTAACAGCAAAATAGAAATGATGAAACTGAAAAGCATGGGTATACAGAAGTGAAGCAATAATACTATGCTTCATTAATAATATAACTTAATAACATCACATTATCATTAATATTAACAATATTGGTCACTGTCTGTATCCTTGATATACAATATACATAATATATTAATTAGTAAATGCAAATTATACAAATGTGGTACATAATAAATAAATATTGCCTCAGGGTAACTACACAGTATTTTCATGAGAACTGTTGATCTTCACATCGTCTGCTTAGCCCTTTGCTCGATGTTTTAAATGCGTCTCCCACAGAGGAAGTAAGGTTACAATGCAATCTTACTCATCCATCACAGTAGCCCTCTCCGATATTGCACAAATTATTTTATAGCATGAATTATCTATGACCCCACTTCCCAATTCTTAGAGGCAACTTACTGTGCGCTTGGGACTGATGGCTCCATTGCTGGCTCCATGTGAAATTAAGACCTATTGTTGTTCCCCATATATGTTCATTGACTCTGTCTACACATCCCCCTACCTCAGGAAAGCAGCCAGCATAATTAAGGACTCCACGCACCCTGGACATTCTCTCTTCCACCTTCTTCCGTCGATAAAAGATACAAAAGTCTGAGGTCGCCTACCAAACGACTCAAGAACAGCTTCTTCCCTGGTGCCATCAAACTTTTGAATGGGCCTACCTCGCATTAAGTTGACCTTTCTCTACATCCTAGCTATGACTGTAACACTACATTCTGCACTCTCTCCTTTCCTTCTCTACGTATGCTTTGTCTGTTTAGCACGCAAAAAACAATACTTTCTACTGTATACTAATACATGTGACAATAATAAAATCAAATCAAATTGTTGCCCTGGCTGATATGTGCTAACATGGTGCTGACCAGAAATCAATCTTGGGTCATTCCAGCCTGTTTGGCTAAGCATCATAGCAGTTTTGTTAAGTTTATGTATTAGTGTCACAATAGGCTTACATTAACACTGCAATGAAGTTACTGTGAAAATCCCCTGGTCACCACACTCCTGTGCCTGTTTGGGTACAATAAGGAAGAATTTAGCATGGCCACCTAACCAGCCAGTCTTTTGAACTGTGAGAGGATACCAGAGCACGTGGAGGAAACCCACACAGACACGGGGAGAACGTGCAGACTCTGCACAGACACTGACCCAAGCCCAGAATCGAACCTGGGTCCCTGGCGCTATGAGGGAGCAGTGGTAACCACTGTGCCACTGTGCTGTCCCTGCTAATGCACCAAGAAAATCTAATCCCACATCATTTTATTGGTCTGACGAGACACCAGATACATTATTGCCCTCGCTTGCCCATACCGAAGGATATCATGCTTCAGAATTACAAAGCATTTCAAGATGATTGATATCAAAAGTTAATGCCAGATTATGCCACACAGCACAGTTGAACGCTTTGGGTGGAACTTTACCAGCACGTCCGCCAAAGTTCGTATGATCCCGCCCAAGGCCAATAGAGAATGCTGTTCTCCAAGCCTCACCCGGTCCCGGAATCAAGGCGGGCGTGCCAGTAAAATTCCGGCCAAAGTTGCAATGTAGTTTTAGAATAAGTTCACTCTACTGCTGAGAGTGCATCATTCATTCCACAATCTTGGTCCGCTATGCACACATGTCTCTTCATAATGGTTTCTACCTAAAACACAGTGGGGTATGATCCCTACTCAGGACTATCAACCTATATTCCACAGCAAAGCTGCCAAGTTGAAATCTGTGAATTGGCACCAAAAATTGAATATATTGACCTTGTCACTGCCATTTCCTGACTGGCAGACCACTAATAATCCGTGTCCTCAATAATTGGAGAGAATAGAGTGGATATTTTTTGCAATGTGTCATGGTACTAAAGGGAGTAATTCTACACTCCCAGTGGGGGACCGCACTTGTACGGATCATGGGTCAGAAATAGATCAACATTGTAGCTATGGTTTTCTGGTTAGTGCTCCCTGCAATAGCAGCCTCCTCCTGGAGGTGTAGGTTGAAGAATATAGCCCTTAGATATATTTAGCACCGATCTTCTCTGCATTGGACATTTACATGCTGCCAAAGATTCCATCATAGAGAAGGCTTGTTGCTCTGTTATCCCTAGTCACCACAGAAGATGCTGGATGGTGGCATTAATTAATGTGAAGGGATTTTCTTCAAAACTACATAAAAGGTTCTGCTGATGAAACAAAATATCGTGGTTGTTTTAAATCAAAATCTGGGTGCACAGATATAACGTGTGGCTGCCTCTTCTACCCTTCATCTCCATCGGGTTTGGTCATTCTTCGTGCACTTCATCCTTCATGTATCCTTCGTGTATCCATGTGGTAGCACAGTGGCGCGGTGGTTAGCACTGTTGCCTCACAGCTCCAGGGTCCTGGGTTCAATTCTGACCTTGGGTGACTGTGTGGAGTTTGCACGTTCTCCCTGTGTCTGCATTGGTTTGCTCTGGTTTCCTGCCACAGTCCAACGATATGCAGGTTAGGTAGATTGGACATGCTAAATTTCCCCTTAGTGTCCCAAGATGTGTAGATTAGATGGACTAGCCATGGTGAATGTGTGGGGTTACTGGGGGAGAGTGCCTGGTAAGGTGTTCTTTCAAGACTTGATGGGCTGAATGGTCTCTTCTGCACAGTAGGTATTCTATGATTTAATGCAGCCTTGCACCATGGAGTAGCCTGTCTAAATGCTTTGTTCCATTCTCTGAAAGCTTACAAATCCTGACTCCCGATGATGTGATCTTCTGGAGTGAAACTGGCGTAATGGCTTCAAAATGTACTGTATTTTTAAGAGTTTGCATCCTTTTCAATGGCGTAATCTGGTTTTTATTTCTGAAATGAGACAAGGCCTCACCCCTGAATATGTAAAAGTAACTTGAGATACTGCTTAAATCTTGGGCCCTCAGTTGGAAAACCCTGATAAGTTTAAATTGAATTAGAAAGTCTGGTGTGAATAGTATTGGCAAGCACAAGTTCCACTAATATTGCTATTATCTCAGTGGTATTATTTTCCTTTCTTTACAGCTAAAATATTTTAAACTGATCTGATTAGATAAATCATCTAGGACTTATATAGGACTTTGAAATGGATACTGTTGTATTTTACATTGTACATGGAAGGGTAATAGAAGCAATTGCAAACATTTGATTTATATTTCACTCAGCACCCCAGGGAAAACTGTTCAGGAGTCCCTCTGCTATCCACTGACCCCTGCTGGAGCAGTGCGAATGTGGAAATGTAGTAAGGAAAGGCTCAGAGTTGGCTCTGGGGGCCCTGTCTTTCAATCGGAATCCAACACTCACTTTTAAAGGCTCACTTTTGAAAATGTCCTCCAGGCCACTGTGTTAGAAGGCTGACAGCACCCACGAAATCATATTCCAGCATGAGTCACAGCCTTCAGGCAAGCTGGGCCAAAGGAAGAAATAAAATAAAAGCACCCAAAATGGATCTAATCCTGTCAAATTCCCACTGGAGTTTCAGTAGGAACAGTTGCAGAATAGACTGGGACCTGTTAATGCTAGGTTTCTGCTGTGTGTTAACCTTCTGGGATGATCTTAATGGGGAGCAGAGCTTCCATCCTGTCTCTTAGGAGACCAGTGGGATAAGGTGATGCTTATGGAACACATCAAAGTTCCTCCACCGCTGGCCACCTGATGAATCTGACATATAGTTGGTTTTGGTGTGGACCAGGTATATCTGCTGACCAACAGACAGTTGCGAAGTCTATCCGGAGGTAGGAACTGTGTCCTGCATCCTGGATATCCGGCCAAACAAGTCTTTTTTAGTTATTTTACAGAGGTTCCTTTTTCATTTGGGCCATTGTAGAGGCTGACTCATGCCCTCCCCACCATTCTGTCCCCAAACCAAGGCAGCCCGAGGTCTGTCCCCACTGACTTTCCAACCACTTGACTAGAGATGCACCTCAGGATGTGCTAATTGCAAAATCTGCCTTTGGCCTCATGAGCATTAGGAGGGGGTCAGTGACAAAGACCAACCGTGGACGCTCCTGTATGGAATGTCTATCGAGGCACAGGTGACAACCTGCAGATTTTCAGGGCCAATTTAACATTCTCAGCTGAAAAAGTAGTGTTAACGTTTCTTCATAAAGGTGCACGGTTCAAGCAAACATATTTCCTTCACTATAAAGACTATCAAATATTTATGTAAATAATCTTCACACCCCTTTGATGGTTCAATTGATAAATATACTGACCAGAATGGAACTGAGACATAAAGACCAGAGAAATTCTAGGCTTAGTCTATTCACAAAATTCAGCCAGTGTGGCAATACTGGTGCTACTACTGGTATCCTCTCTCAGGAGCTAGAATCCCTATAGTGCAGAAGGATGCCATTTGGCCCATCAAGTCTGCATTGATTCTCCAAAAGAACATCTCGCCTAGGCCCTCCCTCGCCCTATCTCCATAACCCTACACATTTACCATGGCCAATCCACCTAACCCACGTATCTTTGGAGTGTGGGAGAAAACCAGAGAACTGATGTCTCCTAAAATAGTTTCCCTGTGCCCTCTGCCCTAGATTGCTACTCAGTAATCCCTGCTGAAAGGTGCACAATTGAACATTTGATTGTAATGCCTTAAGATTGACCATTCAGATGACACTTTTTTCACTGATGTCTCCTAAAATGGTTTCCCTGTACTCTCAAGTCTGAGGGAGGAAAATTGGAGGAGCAATGATCTCCACAAGCTCAGTATATGTAGAAAGTCCTCAGAGAGGGCCATGATGAAAATCCATTTAATATGTAGACACATTACCAGAAACATCGAAACAAATCTCTACGATACTGTTTTTCATTATCTGTAGTACAATTTTTGAAACAGAATGAACCTTCTGACAGGCAGTTCCTAATAATCATATGGAAAGTTTTAACTTTGAGAAGGGGCAAATGATTAAACCAGTTTCTAAGAAGCAATATCCCTTTTGTTCTCCCTGAGAGAAATACAATTTAATAACTACCCCTCCAAAAAACATAAGACTTTTTTTATATCCCTACTTATAAATTTGGTACACTACAGTTTTAAGTTCAGTAATAATGCAGCAACAAGCTATCATTCTTTCTGAGCTTAGCTGCAATGGTAAATCCTGTAGAGCAAATTATATGATCCTTCAGAAGTTTTTCCAACCAATGATATACTAAGCTCATTTCCTGTTATTATTACTTGCCGAAAGATAATTACACACCATCGAAAAGATGGGAGTTTGCATTGTAGTTACTCTGTGACTGGGGATTAATATCTGGCCCATGATGCTAAAGGTGGAAATGATAATATGATTTCAAGCCTACTTATTAATCAGAGAAAGAAAAGTTGTCTATTGAGTAAAATGTATTCCATATGTTTTTTGTTAGTAATGAATGAAGCATTCTTTGTCTGTCTCATTCATCACCAATAAAGCAACCATTGAATAAAAATGCATTTCAATGGGTAGTGAACAGACAGGGACTGACACAAGGTCATGTAGTTCCATTGTATGAATCTTGACCTGGACAGAGTATTAGCCTGTACCTTGCATATTGTGATTTTGCCAATGGACTTAGATATTCTGCAAGGATTGGGAATTCTTGCGTTAGTTTACGAATTGGAGTAAAGAAGAATTGAGAACCATTTTAAGGCTCCTGAAACACTCATGGTTTCATCCGGTTTTGGGGGTATGGATAAGAACTGCTACTGTGAAGTCAACAAGAGTGGTAGACAACAACTAGAAACAAATTGGACATTCATATTTGAAAAAAAAGAAACAAAAGTATTTGTGCCCATAACCTAAAGGTATTATTGATCTCAAAATGTGAGTACATCAGAGCTTTCGTCACCCACTGTTTATGAAGCTTGTACCAAAATAACTACGACCATCATGAGGCTCTCACTCCACAGCACTCATATCATCATGTTCATTGTTGATCTTTACAACTGTTAACACCAACTGTTTTCTTTTAACTGTTCAATGGGTGATATATTTCATACCCAGGTTGGAGACAAGAATGGTTTTCAAATAAAACATGCTTTTATCTATTCAAAGCAAACTTGCTCAAATAAACGATTCTGAAACTATCACTGGGTAAAAAAGATTTACTTCCATTGTTCAGATCGGTTAACTTTGAGTTTGTTTGAAATGACTTAGTGCCACAAACACAAGTTAATATGAGAGGAAATTAATAATATCAATAGGAATGGTATCTCCTGGAGAAGCCTTGATCTGAGAGATAAATAATGAAAGGTCCTGGCAAAAGGTGAGGTGTGGGAGACCATAGAATTAAAAGTGTGTGGAGCATAGAGTATTGAATAATGTTGGGGACGTGAACAGAATGGTGATAAATGGCTTTCAGCCTCATCTGTACTTATCCTATCCATTAGACAGTGTAACCTATTCCTTTTACTAAGTCAGCATTAAAGAAACTGCACAAAACATTGTTTAAAAAATATGAGCAAAATTATAGCTTTATCCAGTGTAACAAAGTATCAGATTGGAAGCAAAGTTTAAATAGGAGCTATTTTACTGCGATTTATTGCTGTAGTTTTGAAACCAACAGGCCACTTTAATATTCACATCAGTCTATAACCATCAGGGAGCTGGCTTTTCTTAAATGCCATCTTTTCTAAATCTTTCTTTCATTCCTAGCAGACCCCTCAGGGCAGGTTTCATCACAAGATAATTTGTTTAATCCTTCCTTTTGATTAACAACCACATCAGCAAACAACTTAAAGAGAGCTGGCTTATATGAAGTCTAGACAATAATAAAATAAATCACATTCTTTTCCAAAACACTTCTAGTCCCCTCAACATCAAGTAAAACTTTTACGTTAATGACAAAATTAAATTGGCCTTTTTAGTAATGAATTCCGAAGATTAATCTATGAATTATAGCATACCACATCCCTGGCCTGCGAACCAGCAAGGCATTCAAAAAAACATCAAGTGACTGTCATTTATTATTACCCAACATGCACAGCGGCTCCAGATTGAACAAACTCAAAATAGGAAAATTGGAACTGACTGTGCTTTTCTATCCATAGCCATTTATTTTAAATCCACGTGCTTTTGGAATGAATATGGAACATTAAGTCAGAACAAATCGGGCATTTTATGTGCACTTATTTCTGGGAGCACAACTACTAACACTACTAATAGTTAAAGAAGAAAATAACTTGTATTCATACACAACCTCTTGTGACCTCAGGACATCCCACAGTGCTTTACAGTGAATGCAGCTGATTTGAAGTGTAGCCAGTGTTGTAATGTTGGAAAACGACGCAGCCAAGTCGCTTTTTGAATATCGCAGATAAACAATCACTGATGTGATTGCGGTATTATGGACAGGGTTGGAAAATGCCACACAACTGGTTTTCGACTTCAGCTCATCCTGCTTCTCTTCTCCGGTGATGAGTTATAAGTTGCCAATGTTATTAGCTGTTTACAGCAAAATCCCCAGAATAAACCTATGGTTGTATGTGGGACATAGATCCTGTAAGCAAGAATGTTTACCATTTAAATGTAACCATCTTAAGTGCATCTAAACAGTTACCCACTTGTTAAGTTTAAGTTTATTTATTAACATCACAAGTCGGATTACATTTAACACTGCAATGAAGTTACCATGAAAATCTCCTAGTCGCCACACTCCAGCGCCTGTTCGAGTACATGGAGGGAGAATTTAGCATGGCCAATGCACCTAACCAGCACTTCTTTCGGACTGTGGGAGGAAACCAGAGCACCCGAAGGAAACCCATGCTGACATGGGGAGAACGTGCAGATAGACAGAGAGTGACTCCACGCCGGGAATCGAACACGGGTCCCTGGCGCTGTGAGGCAGCTGTGCTAACTACTGTACCACCTCGGCCCCAACTTTTTAAAATGCTTTTAATATTGCAAGTATTAGGGTACATTGTGAGAATGACAATATCATCAATGAGCTACAGAATGCTGCGCTGTTGTTTGTCCCATGCAGTTGCTCCGTAGATGCCTTTATTGCCTAAATATTGCACCTATTGAAAAATATCCCCAGCAAGTCTCAATGTTGTGTATGCAGAGTTTATACTGACCTCCTTTGTTTAACTTGCAAGTCATCTGTTTCATAAATATTGCATTTTCTGAAGTAAATATATTTGCATGCTGTAAAACTGAAAGAGAGCAAGTAACAGCTTGATTTCAGTGACCTCTTTTCTTTGCTCAGCATGATCAAAGGATTAGTGACAAATGCAGTTGAACATGTCAGCAATCTTTTGGCACTGCTAATTCTCTGAAGTTTCCAAACAGCTTTTATTTGAACTGAATATCGATTGTCAACATTAAACTTACAAAAGTGAAACATCTGTTTTTAACTTGCGACTAGCATTGTTTTGAGAAAAAAAACAAAAGCACCACAGTTTGAAAATCTGACCAAAAAAAATGTGAGCAGCAACTTTTACTCCATTCAAAGCACTAAATGTAGCATTACTCAAGATTTGATTAGCCGGCAATTTGTTTGGACACTATCAGATTTACTGTGCAAGAGTAACGTCGCTGAAGAGGAAGCAAGTGTCACTCAGACAGACAGGTAAAGCTGGTTAAAGTGTTACAAAATTAAATGTCCAGTACAGACACGATGCACCAAATGGCTTCCTTCTGTGCTGCAACTGTTTTGTTTCTGTGGCCGCTATTTAATGGGACCTGTAAGAGCAGGAAGCACAGTGAGATTGTGAAGATAGTCAGCGGCAGAGTGGCCAAGATGTCGCCAGGTGGTGGGAACCCATTTACCATTCATTTGCATACTATGAATACTCATTAATTGGGATTAGCACACCGAATTAAGCTCAACTTTCAAGATGAAGTCAGTGGGGCAAGGGAAACTCCTGATAGGGTAAAAGTGGCGTGCATGAGGGGAGGCTATTCAATCTTTGGATCTGAGGTGAGGTTTTGTCTTTATTGAATTCAGTGGCACAGGGGAGTGGAGCAGGAGAAGTTGGACAGTCTAGTAATTATGAGGAGATATTGAGTGTAGTGGCGTCCTCAAACGGCATAGCTGTTGGGCTGACCAGAGGGTGGTGTTGGTGGTCAGGTCTACAAACAGCAGGAGAGCAAGGGACTAGTGGTCATGGGGTAGGGGGCACAGAAGGAGTCTGATGGTAATCAAGCTCTGGGCTATAGGGTGGGGCTGTCGTTGCAGTGATCTCGTCCTGTGTGACCAGCTGCCTCACATATGGCAGGCCAACAGTTGGGGAAGGGAATTGAGCTTGAAGCTGGACAGATCCAGCTTCCTGGGGAGCTGGTCAATGTCTCTGAGGGGGCGTCGTAGGAAAGGGAAGGCAGGTGAAGGATGATGGAGAGAGACTTTAGGATGAGGGCAGAAGGGTCGCTGGTGATATTGGGAGGGTTAAGAGTGAGCAATGGAAGACGGAGGCTCAATGGCTCTGGGTCAAGGGTTATAGTTAGATATTTCAGGATGATTGGGAGAAATAGGCTGATGTTGAGAGGGCCAAAGGAAAAGGGAAGAAGCTTGAGGGTGAAAGAGAGAGGGTGGAGGGGGATGGGCTCCAGCTGAAGGGTCACAATGTTAGTATCCATCAAAATGACTGCTTGGAAACTGCTACCTTGCTTGAGATCAGTTGCTGCTCAGAAACCTTTACCTCACAACAGATCAGGTTCTTGGGAAAGGAGACAATAGTGAGATGAGAGTTAATAGTGTGGCCCGGAGGAGGATCATGTATTCCCATTGATTAACCGCAATCGCTCTAGGAGTGAAAGCCATGTCAACAGAGGTGGTCAGATTACTGCCTGTCTTCTTCACACTGTTCACCCTGTGGGTCTGCAATGGGTCTGAAACACCATCTTTTGCAACCTCGGGCAGTAGAGGAGAGGATTCTCCAGAGGACAGTCTTGTTTGCACAACAACACAGGTCACAAGACCATCGAAGAAGAGCATTGAAATGTCAGCGTGTGTTAAGAATACGTACCAACTTCCAACAGATGTCTGAGAGGCATTGCCAGAGATGGCTAAGGCTTTCCTGGGAGGGGGTTACTGACCGTGTGTACTCCTACAACAAGACTTGCAACCCCACGGCTTGGAAGGGAACCACATGCCAATCATCCTGAAAAGACTGCAGCCCTAAACTTCCACATCAGTGGCTTATTAAAGGCCTCCACATGGGACACATGTGTCATTTACCAGGCTGCAACACATAGATGCATACAGGTGGTGACAAATGCTCTGTTCAGAAAGGCCAACAAATTCATTAGGTTCTCAACAGTTGCTGATAGTCAGGCTGCACAGTTAACATAGGTACAAGGTGTAATTGACTGCACACATTTGGCCATTAGATTTCCCTGGGAACAGCTAGCTGCATTTATAAATCAGAAGGGGTTTCACTCTCCTGACATTCAACTTGTCTGTGATCTCCAGAAAGGAATTAAGCAGATTTGTGCTCGTTTCCCAGGGAGATCTCGTGACACAAACTTCTTAAGGAACTGCTAGCTGTAGTGGTTATTCAATGCCTCTGCCCAAGTTGGATCCTGGGCTATCTACTAGAACATGGCTCATGACATTGGTATGTCATCCCAAAGCACTGCAGAGAAGTGTCACAACACTGCACACTGCTCAACAATCGTACAGCAGACCATAGGAATACACCAAATGCACTTGGGCAGAGTTTTACAATATACACCACAGAGCGTGTCCAGGATTTTCAATGCCCACTCTGCCTTTCATAACCTGGCATTGCAAAGGGCAGAAGAATTACCAACCATGGACATGGAGGAGCTGCGAACCCCCTCAGGTGAGGATGGCAGGAATAACACAAGGAGGAGAACTTAAATCTTGTCAAGGCCGTGATTGAACCAACAGCACATCACTTCTCACACTCACCAGTGACCTCAGCCAATCCACTTGACAAGTCATTTATGTGGATACCAGCGGATGATGCATTTCACATTGCCTTGAGAAAACAAATCATGCCACACACATTACCATCTAATAAAGGCGGACCTCGAATACATCACCACATTGTTAGCTACTCAGGGTAGATGTCCCTCAGGCCTCACCATTCAACAACAGCAACTGCCAAACAGGAAGCATGACGGTGCAATATGCCCTCTGATGGAGATGTCCAAATAAATGCATACAATGGTCAACTGAACAAAGTATATTGTGGTATTATAACTGTCTCAACAACTTGTGCACCATTGTGCCCTAAATGCTTCTTATTTTCTCTTTTACCACAATTACACCTTGGTGTGACCCCAGCATCAGAAGCTAATGAGGAGGCTGGCTGCTGAGAGCAATACCCCATTGTGCGCAATGATCTTGGTGGCCTTTTGTGGTCCAAGGCCTTGAGGGCTCAGGCCTACTGGAGACTCTTGAATGGGTACAGGAGCATCCTCCTCAGCCTTGCCTTCTGTAGGCACTGGCATCACCAGCAGAAAGCATGAGTTGCGACCGCTCACCCTGGAAGTGCCCTGAGAGGATGCCCTCTCCAGGGCAGCTGGCTGACGCATCTCTCTCTTGGTGAGCAATGAAACGCTTCTCCCTCTCTTTTCCATTAGGAGAACGGACACCTTGGCAAGAGGTCCAGTTGCCTCATTCCACTCTCACAAAGCCACTGTTGTACTGAGAACATGGCCAGAGCGATGGAATGTAGGTCTTGAATGCAGAGGTTGCAAACACCATGGAGAACCATGTCTACCATCTGACCGATTTGTGAGATGGTTCTCCATGGCAATGGCCAACCTGTCCATGGAGGAAGCCATTTTGCTGCAGCCATGGCAGAAGTCAAGGTGTGAATGGATTCCTCTACCATCCAGGCAATGTTACAGACTCTCAGAAAGCCACATGAGTGTAACTACGCTGATGGGGGATGTGAGAGAGACAGATGATGGTATAATCTCTGGGTGTTCTTCATTTTCATCAAAGTTGGAGTCATCTGTTAATACTACACCTTTGATCTTCTCAGCCTGTGGCAATGACCTGCAATGGAGAACAATAAGAAAGACATTAAGAAACAGCTCAGGAAACCACAGTTTCACAAATGAGTTTAATGTATTAATGTCTCAACGCCAACTTGGAAACATTCTGCTGGCCAGCTGGTCCAGCCTCATCATTAGCAGCTGAGGTTCCTCCCTGTTCTCTAACTATCTTCAAGGCTTCTGGCTCCAAAGGCATGATCACTCTGAGCTCAGCCACTCCTCCTCCTGCCTTGACCCTTCCATGGCATTGAATGCCTCCTTATCCTGCATGAGAAATTGGAGACATGGAATCATAGAATCCCTACAGTGCAGAAGTAGGCCATTCGGCTCATCGAGTCTGCATCGACCACAATCCCACCCAGGCCCTATTCCCGTAACCCCACATATTTACCCTGCTAATCCCCAGACACTAGGGTCAATGTAGCATGACCATAGCTGTATGTCAGGACACACCAAACTCCCTTGTTCCCTTGCAACCCTACGCCACATACTGTTCACACAGTCTAACATCGCATGGAACATGCACAACTGTCTGCCCTCTTTTGCCATGTGGCACAGTTGATGAGCGTGCATTTCCAGCCTGACCTCTTTCCTATTTGCAGAGCCCTTTGGCTTGATATCATTTGATGCAATGACACATTGCCACTTACCCTAGTTGACTGGAGGAGGTTGTTCATCGGTTTGGGATCCTGGAACCAGGATCTTGAATGGACCCCAAAGTTGCCCGCCTAGGGTGACATGGTCAAGCAGGAGGGTCTCCTATTCCCATCCCTGGAGAAGAGCACCTCCAGCCTTTCCCAGATGGCCTGAAGGAGAACCAACAGGGAATCATTGTCTGCTATTTAGTCTGTGGCAAGACATCTCTGTGAATGTGGAGTGCATGGGGAGAGATGGGCAGGGGGGTCCAAAAAGATAAGCTTGCAGCTGATGGAGGGGGGATGGTGATGAGGTCAACTGATGAAATGTGTAAAGGGGGGATGGAGCTGCGATTTGTGTAACAGGTTTTTACATGGCTCTGAAGGTGGATGAGTAATTCTCCCAATTGGCAGCTGTTCTCCCTGCCTGCAGAGACAAGATGCTTACAGAGGAGTGCTTTTCATAATTTGATTTGATTTGATTTGATCTGCTTTTGTCACATGTATTACGATACAGTGAAAAGTATTGTTTCTTGAGCTTTATAAACAAAGCATACCGCTCGTAGAAAAGGAAACAAGAGAATGCAGAATGTAGTGTTACAGTCATAGCTAGGGTGGAGAGATATATCAACTTAACTCAAAAGTCTGATGGCAGCAGGAAAGAAGCTGTTCTTGAGTCAGTTGGTATGTGACCTCAGACTTTTGTATCTTTTTCCTGACGGAAGAAGGTGGAAGAGAGAATGTCCAGGGTGCGTGGGGTCCTTAATTATGCTGACTGCTGTGCTGAGTCAGCGGGAAGTGTAGACAGAGTCATGGATGGCAGGCTGGTTTCTATGGTGCATCTATAAAGGTTAGTGAGAGTCGTAACTGACATGTCAAATTTCCTTAATCTCCTGAGAAAGTAGAGGCGTTGGTGGGCTTTCTTAACTATAGTGTCGGCATGGAGGGACCAGGACAGGTTGTTGGTGATCTGGACACCTAAAAACTTGAAACTCTTGACCATTTTTACTTTGTCCCCGTTGATGTAGACAGGAGCATGTTCTCCACTATGCTTCCTGAAGTCAATGACAATCTCCTTCATTTTGTTGACATTGAGGGAGATATTATTGTCACCGCACCAGTTCACCAGATTCTCGATCTCATTCCTGTACTCTGTCTCATCATTGTTTGAGATCCGTAATCGCTCCGACTTGGAATTGACACTTTCTACATAGCCCCACCATGTGATTGCAGATTACATTGTGAATGGGTGCATCGACAGCTCTTGACAAGCGAGAAAAAGGGAACCCTGCTTCCAGTTCCGGAATCGGAAGCCACGCTTTTCTTATTCAATTCTGCCCAGTGTTTCTATGTTTCTTCCTAATATCTCAGTGCTCCCTTAATCTTACACCATGCAACTCCAACCAAGCCTACGTCTAGAGAATGAGCCTTATGGTTCAATAACTTTTTACAAGTGCTTCAATACTCATAAAAAAGACATTGCAGTGAAAAATAGTAACCTCTGACTGCTATATTTCACAAACAGATATAAAACAGCAGAACCTGACATTTACACATCATCAAACTCTAAAGATTCATATTGTAAACAACAACAAATATCCTGAGGGAACGGAGAGCAGCTATCTGAGCTTGTGCCTCATATGAAACCCATAAACTTCAAGCCAGTACAGTCCTCCATTCTCTATGATAGAACAACTGCTTTCCGGTGAGAAACCATTTTTGTTTAGAATTTACAATCCACCTATTATTAGGCTTACTGGAGGCAGGTCAAGGGGGTGAAAGTCAATATGGTCTCAGGTGGGGAGGTTAGCAATTTAGATATTGAATGAAGCAAGTAGGGTCCCTAATTTGAGCTGCTGGTAGGCAGGACATTATTAAATGAGACCCTCCCATTAAAGCTTGGCAGGGTCTCCATGTCTCCAACCTCACTGGGCTCGCCCTATGTTTCCCAGCTCCCCCACACCCTTCCCCATTAACTTTTTAACTGTGTTTCCTTCATCAGAACAGTGACTACAAGCAGGATTTTCACAGTGGGCTCCCCCTGCAGCAGATGTGGCAAGCCAGCCAAAAGACCATTGACTTCCCCTGCTGGGGGTCAGTGCCAGAAAATTCCGGCCTCCGTCTTAAAATTATTTCATTGGCTATAAAACAACTTAAGACGTGCTGAAATTTTGAAAAGCGCAATATAAATGCAAGTTCTAACTCCAAATCTAAGGAAAAAATAAAGTTGAGTGCTTCAACATGATTAGTGGCAAACGATAAAATAAAACCTATTTAAGCCATTATGGAATATTAATGAAAGTCAAAGAGCTGGCATTTATAGAGTGCTTTGTCACATCTTCAGAATGCCCCAAAGCCCTTTACAACCAACAGCGTATCTTAGAAAGAAGGTCACTATTGTTGTGTATGCAAATACAGGAACTTAATACAGTTTCAAATTAATATTTTTGCTGCTTATGCAAACTAAAATTGTCAATTGCGGTTATTTGTTAAATTGTACCCTTCTGTGCAAACTTTGCGGTACTTCATTAATCATTCACATATTTGAATGGACACTCATGCAGCATACCTGTTATGTTAATGTACTGATTTGCAAACAATCACCAAGAGATACTCCTTAACACCTCCTGTTTTTCTATAAACAGTGTAAGTGCTCCACAGAATGGCTATCATCGAATCATAGAACCCCTACAGTGCACAGGAGGCCTTTTGGCCCATTGAGCCTGCACCGACAACAATCCCACCCAGGCCCTATCCCCATAACCCCACATATCTACCCTGCTAATCCCCATAATACTAAGGGTCAATTTAGCATCATCAATCATAGAAACTAGAAGCAGGAGTAGACCATTCGGCCCTTTGAGCCTGGTCCACCATTCATCTTGATCATGGTTGATCATCGAATTCAATATCCTGATCCCACCCCCCTTCCTCCCATATCCCTTGATCCCTCCAGCCCCAAGAGCTATATTTAATTTCGTCTTGAAATCAGCCAATATTTTGGCCTCAACTACATTCTGTGGTAGTGAATTCCACACATTCACCACCCTCTGGGTGAAGAAATTTCTCCTCACCTCAGTTCTAAAAGGTTTATCCTTATCCTCAAACTATGAACCCCAGTTTTGGACTCCCCCACCACTGGGAACACTGGGGGCGATTCTCCCAAAAGTGCTGAATTGGTGGGAAAACTGTTCTAAATCCTGACTGTTTTCTCAGTTCAACTTCACACTTGAATCTCCCCACTCTGTGCACTGCAGAGGTCCCAATTGTGAATCTCATTAAAAAACCAGGGGGGGCGGGGCCTATTTGCGCCAGAATCTGACAGCTCCGGAAGTCTGCGCATGCGCAGTGGTCCCAATCTGTCAGACTCCCCGTTTGCTGGCCAGCTTGATTGCTGGCTGGCCTGGGACCCTCGCAGTGCTGCCCCTCCAGCGCCCCCCCACCACCCCGCCATGGCCGGATCGTGGCCCCCACAACAATTCCCAGGCCAGCCCTGACACCCCCCCACCCCGGAGCGCCCCGATGTCCCGCCCACCCCTCCCAGCAGTGGTGATCCCCCCAACCCCCTCACCCTGCCATTCTCCACCCCCGTTGACCCCCCCCTGGGTCAGACCCCCTCCCGGAAGGCATGCCCCCCGGCAGACCAATCCCCGGCCTGCCCCAATCACTGACTTCCCTCCATCCCAGACCGATCCTGTCTGCAGCATGGCAGTGGGACCTCCCACCCCCACCGATCACCCCTAGGCCCTGCCC
Source organism: Mustelus asterias (assembly GCF_964213995.1). Taxonomy (NCBI): domain Eukaryota; kingdom Metazoa; phylum Chordata; class Chondrichthyes; order Carcharhiniformes; family Triakidae; genus Mustelus; species Mustelus asterias. The sequence goes on along the minus strand of NC_135804.1, from coordinate 43,602,482 downwards.
ACAGTAGGCCCCACCCCATTGGCACTGCCCGATGCCCAATGGGCAGTGCCAAGGTGCCCCCTGGGCATGAGCACTTTGCCCCTTGGCAGTGCCAGGGGGCACAGGGTAGCACTGCCAGAGTGCCATGCCCGGGGGCACCACCCCCACACCGCCCAACCCCCTGGGGAGGCCTTGATTGCCCCCCTCCATTCCAGCAGGGTCTCCCGCAAGTTCCCTGAACGTGGGGAGCTACTCTAAACCCCACCAAAATGAAGTACTCCCAGCGGGGTGGGAGATTCAATCGGGCCTGGCAAATTCCCGATAATGAAATGCTAAACATATTTAAACTACATTAAAAAAAGATTCAAATGGCTTACTGATGCGCGATATAACTCACGAGGCTAGAGGTACTCGGGGAAATAAAGGCTTTTATTGACTACAACAATAGAGCTACCATATATAATACACGATCCCAGACTAAAGGGTCCCAGACAGAGCAGTGACCTTTATACCTCTCCCAGGAGGCAGAGCCCGACTGGGATGTACCATAAGAACTATATTACAGGTAGAACAGCCCAACCCTAACCCCAACAATAACATGTAGAACAGCCCAACCCTAACCCCAACAGTAACATATATACAGACTCATAGTACTGGCCAGACCCTGGCTCAGCACTACCTGGTGGGAACCAACAATGGTTCACCACATTCACCCCTCCTTTGAAAACAAAGGCCGGCGGGGTACAAAACACAGAACAATTGATCATCAGTCTATAAGTTCAGATGGTCTGGGGGACCGCACCGTCGTTGTGACCTCCTCAACACCGGCGATGACACCTGTGTAGGCACTCGCGGTGGTGTTCTCCCCAAGGCGGTGTCCAACGGCTCCTCCAATGTCTCACGGGCCGGTAGACTTGATGAGCGGATGGGCTTTGTCCGCGTAATTGGGAACCCACTGTGCGTAGTAAGAGAAGAAGCCTAAGCGTCTTCTCAGTGCTTTTACGCTAGTGGGCAGGGGAAGTTCGAGGAGGGGACGCATACGGTCTGGATCAGGGCCAATGACCCCGTTTTCCACCACGTATCCGAGGATAGCTAGGCGGCGCGTGCGAAATACACACTTCTCCCTGTTGTAGGTCAGATTCAGGCGAGATGCAGTGCGTAGGAATCTAAGAAGGTTGGCATCGTGGTCCTGCTGGTCATGGCCGCAGATGGTGACGTTATCCAGGTACGGGAAGGTAGCCCGCAGTCCGTTATGGTCCACTATTCGGTCCATAGCACGCTGGAAGACCGAGACCCCATTTGTGACACCAACCAAAAGGAACCCTTAGAAAATGGTACAAGCGACCATCCGCCTCAAAAGCCATGTATTGTCGGTCCTCTGGGCGAATGGGGAGCTGGTGGTAAGCAGACTTTAGGTCGATGGTGGAGAACACCCGGTACTGCGCAATCTGGTTGACCATGTCAGATATGCGCGGGAGGGGATACGCATCCAGCTGCGTGTATCTGTTAATGGTCTGACTATAGTCTATGACCATCCGGGGTTTGTTCCCACTCTTGACCACCACGACCTGCGCTCTCCAAGGACTAGCGCTCGGTTGTATGATCCCTTCCTTGAGGAGCCGCTGAACCTCAGATCGAATGAAGATCCGATCCTCAGTGCTGTAACGCCTGCTCTTAGTCGCAATGGGCTTGCAGCCTGGCACGAGATTCTGGAATAAAGAGGGTGTGGTAATCTTAAGCGTCGAAAGGCTACAGATGGAGCGCGTTGGGCAATTTAGAGGCTGCGAGTCTCCCACTGAAAGCGGAGGGAGTGGCCCACCGTACTGTAGGGTTACACTCTTCAAGTGGACCATGAAATTTAGTCCTAGGAGTATTGGCGCGCAAAGGTGCGGTAACACCAGGAGCTTGAAGCTCTCGTAAACTGTGCCCTGCACCGTCAGATTTACCACACAACTCCCTAGCACGGTGACAGACCGGGACCTTGACGCCATCAAAATTGTCTGCTTGACAGGCTGAATCCGGAGGCCACACTGCTTCACGGCGTCTGGGTGAATGAAGCTCTCCGTGCTCCCGCTGTCAAACAGACAATAAATCGTGCGTTTGTTTACCTGTATGTCCATCATGGACTTGTCGAGTCTGTGAGGCTTTGCCTGGTCCAGGATGATCGACGCCACCGTTGGTTCGTGGGCGCCACTGCAGGCAGCTGAGATGGATGATGATGACCCCTGCTGGTCATTCGCGGTCGGTGCTGACCAAAATGGCTGCCCCCATAGGTCGCACGTGGGCGATGGCGCCAAAACCAGCGGCCCCTGGTGGTCGCGCGTCTCTTGCGACTCCGTCGTCTGGAATGGCGACGTCCTGGCCTCGCACATGGAAGAAGCCCTTGACGATGCCAACGACGAGGAAACCGGCTCCGGGGAGTCACACACCGCACTGCTGCTCCTGGATGGAAGTTTGGATCGGCATACCTTCGAATAATGCCCCTTCTTGCCGCAGGCGGAGCACAACACCGCTTTAGCGGGACATCACTGCCGAGGGTGCTTCACTCCCCCACAGAAGTAACACCGCGGGCCGCCTGGAGCTGCTGCCGTCGTCAGGCCCGAGGGTGGGAACGCAATCACGCAGTTTTTCGGTCCCGCTGAATGAAGTGGGGTCTGTGACTGCCCCTGCCATGCTGTCTCCACGTGGTCGTCGGGGTACATCGCCAGACTTTTGGAGGCCGTTTCTAGCGCATCCGCTAGCTCTATGGACTTAGTGAGATCGAGATTACCTTGCTCCAACAGCCGAAGGCGGATGTAAGACGAGCCGATTCCCGCCACAAACGCATCTCGAGCGAGGTCATTCATGTTCTGGTCTGCTGACACTGCTTTGCAGTTACAGCCCCTGGCTAGCTGTAGGAGCTCGCACGCGTACTGTTCCGTCGTTTCGCTGGGCTGCCGCCGTCGAGTGGCTAAGAGATATCGAGCATGCATCTCGTTCGCCGGTTTAATGTAGCGCTTCTTAAGAAGCTCGAGGGCCCCTTTGTAGTCGGTGGCCCCACGGATCGCTAAATATACAGCGTCGCTTACCCTTGCGTGGAGGACCTGGAGTCTGTCGGCGTCCGTGGTGACCGCTGCGGAGGCTTCGAGGTAATCCTGAAAACATTTCAACCAGTGGTCGAAGGTGTTCGAGGCGCCCGCCGCACATGGGTCCAACGTAAGCCGTTCGGGTTTAAGCATTTGCTCCATGTTCTCTGTGTCGTTTTTTTTTTCAACGAAGAGAGTTCAATTGTAGTCAATAAAATTGATGCGCGATATAAATCACGAGGCTAGAGGTACTCGGGGAAATAAAGGCTTTTATTGACTACAACAATAGAGCTACCATATATAATACACGATCCCAGACTAAAGGGTCCCAGACAGAGCAGTGACCTTTATACCTCTCCCAGGAGGCGGAGCCCGACTGGGATGTACCATAAGAACTATATTACAGGTAGAACAGCCCAACCCTAACCCCAACAGTAACATGTAGAACAGCCCAACCCTAACCCCAACAGTAACATATATACAGACTCATAGTACTGGCCAGACCCTGGCTCAGCACTACCTGGTGGGAACCAACAATGGTTCACCACACTTACCTGTCTTCCCGCCGGTTTCCAGCGTGGACTCCGACTGTTCTCTGGCTCTGGGAGATGGGCATGTGTTCCCGGCACATACGCAAATCCCGGTAAAAGACCGGCAACACGCATCTCCCAGCCTGACCCGCCAGAAAAGTTGCAGGTCGCGATGGGAGAATCACCCCAATTCTTTCTGAATCTACCCTGTCTAACCCTGTAATCAACTTAACTTGTACATCTTTGGACTGTGGGAGGAAACCAGAGCACCCGGAGGAAACCCACACAGATACGGGGAGAAATTGCAAACTCCACACAGACAGTCAGTCACCTGAGGCCAGAACGGAAACCAGATCCCAGGTGCTGTGAGGCAGCAGTACTAACCACTGTGCCACCATGCCACCCAATTTATCAATTTAATTTACAAAAGGCTGTTCCATCTTTAATACCCAAAGTACAAATATTTTCAATCCAGGAGGGAGTTTTCAGCCTGTTGGGTCACTTTGCAAGATTAGATGGATCCCTAGCTCATGAGAAACTGTTGGCCCAATAATTTCTCGGTGTTGAACTGTTGTCAGGAGCTCCACAAAGGTCATGAATCCAAAACTGCCAGAAGTCATGCTCTGTTTGGCATATACAAGGTCACAGCAGTGTTAACTTTAACTGAGGTTTATTTCTAAAGGCAATGTTAAATTTCAATGCTGGTATCCATTGTCATATTATCCAGCAACAACAACTTATATTTAGATAGCACCTTCAATATAATGAAACATCCAAGCACTTCATAAGAACATTATGAATAAAGTATGATGCTGAGCCACATAATAAGATATTAGGTCAGGTGACCAAAAACTTGGTCAAAAGGTACAAAAGCACGAAATAGGAGCAGAAGTCGGCCATTCGGCCCCTTGAGCCTGCTCTGCCATTCAATGGCTGACCTGTACCTTTAAGGAGTGTCTTAAAGGAGAGAAGTGAGATAAAGAGGCAAAGAGATGTAGGGAGGGTATTCCAGTAACTGGGGCTGAAGCAACAGAAGGCACGGCCAAGAATGGTAGAGCAACTGTGATTGGGAATGCACAGGAGACCAGAATTAGAGTGGTGCAGATATCTCACAGGGTCAGAGATTACAGAGATAGGAAAGCGTGAGGCCACGGAGGGACTTGAAAACAGGGATGAGAATTTAAAGTCAAGATGTTGCTTGATTGGGAGGCAATTAGATCAGTAAGCATGGTGGTTATGGACAAATGGGACTTCCTGATGGTTAAGACACGGGCAGCAGAGTGTTGGATGGTCTCAAGTTTGCAGCAGGGTACAATGTGGGAGACCAGCTGGGGAGTCGTTGGAATGGCCAAGTCCAGAGGTACCAAAGGCATGACTGAGGGATCCCATTTGACAGGTATTTCTGTCACGTAAACGCATCCTGATGGTTGGCTTCTTCAGTCACTTCAACCATAATGGGCCAAAATGGCCTCTTTCAAGCAATAGGCTCTCCAATGTCATGCATCAAAATGCTTGGGCCTGTAATTTGTGATACAATATGTAAAGTTGCAATCCAAGCCACACTTCACAGGCTTTTGTTCTGGGGTTTGGACCCCAACGTCAGTTGAATTTAGAATCCCTACAGTGCAGAAGGAGGCCACTCGGCCCATCTCGCCTGCACCAACAACAATCCCACCCAGGCCCTATCCCTGTAACCCCACTTATTTACCCTGTTAATCCCCTTGACAGTAAGGGGCAATTTAGCATGACCAATCAACCTAACCTGCACATCTTTGGAAGGAGACGGAGCACCCAGAGGAAACCCACGCAGACACAGGGAGAATGTGCAAACTCCACACAGACAGTGACCCGAGGCTGGAATTGAACCCGGGTCCCTGGCGCTGTGGGGCAGCAGTGCTAACCACTGTGCCACCATGCCGCCCACGGCATATCTTGAACCGACATTGCATGGTGCCTGACACCTAAACTCTGTTTGATGAGCAGGCCAACTAGTGGCCAGGTAGTGCATTTGTAATCCAATTAAGGATGGCGAGTGGGCTCCTTAGATGGAGGCCCAAGAAGAGGCTTTCCAGCATTCACAGATCGGCAACCCCATTGTTAGAAGGAGATAGGAGTGAAAAAGGCCACTCTGTCATGAAGCCGGCCTTTAAAGAGAGTTAAAAAATGTTTAAAGTTGATAAACATCACAGTCCTTGCACTGAAGGGCTTGCAGCCTTCATTAGGGCCCAACAACTAAGGCAAGTTTAGGAGGTTTCCTACCGGGATTAAGCTTTGACCTCCACCCCACAACACCGCAGTTTGCCACTGGGAAGTCCCTCAGCCATGTTTTGGCCTCAGTGGTAGTGGTGGTGAGGGTGGTGGGGGGGGGGGAGGGGGAGGGGGTCATTGGCTGACTGGAAACTTCTGTCTGGCGCGTGTAGGGTGGCCTTAATAGGATGATGGCAGGCAACTGGCAAGCCAGCAGGTGGCAAGAAATTGCGAACCCACCTGCCTCCGGTTCTGCCCCTGTGGCTATTTAAAATTTTGATGTAATCTCTCAAGACACAGGTCCTGTTTCTTCTTCAGCTCTTACGCAGCACATGGCCCTAATCAGGTTTTTTGTCTTGCTTATTTGGCAAGTTGTGCCACTTTTCGCTAGTGCACTTCAGGGCATCACTCTTGGTTTGGTGTCTATGATAGATTGCTTTTCTTTGGTGTGATGTGTTTATGTTTTGGGAAGATCTGCCAAATTGCAGGCGGTCTCCCTGGGATAACATAAGGAACGTGCTGGCAAAAAGCTGGTGCTTTCACATAGTAACCTCAGCAATTTGCATTTCCTGTTTTCTATTTATCTCCCAGATGTATTGCTAATTCATCATATTGTGAAATCAGTTCATGTTTGTTATGTTCATAACATGCCTATAGGGTCCTGGTGTAAACCCCTTATTGTGAACTAAACAAGCTACTCTGAAAAAGCTATTAAGTGAATAGATACGACCGTGAATTTTTTCCTTTGAGTCTGCACAAATTAGTCCATCTTAGCACAGCAAAGGAAATGAGCCACATAGTCTTAAATAACTACAGAATCATTATTTGCATCTTTTTCACTTTACCTTGGAGATAAAATAAATTTGTATTCATTTGTAGACCTTTCTAAAAAAGTTTAAAGAATAGCAATTTGGAAGTACAGGCTATAGCTGTATTTTTTTAATGTAACACATGTTGGCATAAATTTTGCTAAAGATGATGAAACATCAATGAAGATAGCTGTCTTGTTGGGCATTGATGTTCACATAACAATTGTATCTGCACTTAAAACAGTAACAAATGACTGGTTTACAAGACAATGAGGGAAGTAAGAATGGAAATTGCAGACGTACTGGGAAGAATTCAAGATGGCATCAGAGCGAGATGACTTCTTGCGAGCTGTCCCCAGCAGACTCTATAATTCTATCTGTTAGAATCATAGAAATCATAGAAACCCTACAGTGCAGAAGGAGGCCATTCGGCCCATCGAGTCTGCACCGACCACAATCCCACCCAGGCACTACCCCCACATATTTTACCCGCTAATCCCACTAACCTACACATCCCAGGACTCTAAGGGGCAATTTTTTTCTGGAAGATGTGGCAGATTGTGTCCATGGGATAACATAAGGAACATGCTGACAACAAGTTTTTCCATTCATATAGTATCCTCAGCAGTTTTCCATTTATTTCTCAGATGTATTGCCAATCCATCATATTGCACAGAAGCAGGCTGTCCTTCCGATCAGGAATCACTATAGGTCCCCCAGGACATCCACCTGGTGAGCAAATGTGGTTTACTCTCGTTCTCTGCTTTTAAAACTGCACTCGGTACTTTCAAACTCTCTAATAATGTTCTATTTGGAACGGCACAGTGGTTAGCACTGCTGCCTTACAGTGCCTGGGACCCAGGTTTGATTCCCGGCTTGGGTGACTGTCTGTGCGGAGGCTGCACTTTCTCCCTGTGTCTGGGAGGGTTTCCTCCGGGTGCTCCGGTTTCCTCCCACAGACCAAAAGACGTGCTGGTTAAGTGCATTGGTCATGCTAAATTCTCCCTCAGTGTACCCGAACAGGTGCCAGAGTGTGGCGAACAGGAGATTTTCACAGCAACTTCATTGCAGTGTTAATGTAAGCCTACTTGTGACACTAATAAATAAATTTTATTTCAGTATCTTATATTGAGTTGATCTTTCTCTACGCCCTAAACTGTAACTGACTGCAACACTATATTCTGCACCCTCTCCTTTCCTTCTCCCCTATGTACTCTATGAACAGTATGTTTTGTCTGTATAGTGCACAAGAAATAATACCTTTTTCTGTATCGCAATACATGTGACAATAATAAATCAAATCAAATTATCTTCTAATCCTTCTGAGATAGAGAAGTGGTACCAAAGGAATAGAGAATTGCAAATGTTACACCTTTGTTCAAAATGGTTTGTACCTTAAGTGCAGCAACTACAGGCCCAACAGGAGGAGCGCATCGCCAAAGCCAGACAAAAATTGGGATTGTGGGAGCAACGCTCCCTCTCTATCACTGGGAAAAACCTTGTGATCCGATGCGAGGTACTGTCCGTGTTGTTGTACGTGGCGCAGGTGTGGCCTCTCCCCAAATCCTGCGCAGCAGCAGTGACCCAGGCCATCTTCAAATTTATCTGGAGATCAAAGATGGATCGTGTCCGGAGGGAGGCGATGCACAAATCTCCAGAGAACGGAGGGAAAAATGTTCCCAATGCCGCCCTCATCCTGATGGCCACCTTTGTGTGCGGCTGCATCAAGCTGTGTGTAGATCCTCAGTACATAGAACATAGAACATTACAGCGCAGAACAGGCCCTTCGGCCCACGATGTTGCACCGACCAGTTAAAAAAAAACTGTGACCCTCCAACCTAAACCAATTTCTTTTCGTCCATGAACCTATCTACGGATCTCTTAAACGCCCCCAAACTAGGCGCATTTACTACTGATGCTGGCAGGGCATTCCAATCCCTCACCACCCTCTGGGTAAAGAACCTACCCCTGACATCGGTTCTATAACTACCCCCCCTCAATTTAAAGCCATGCCCCCTCGTGCTGGATTTCTCCATCAGAGGAAAAAGGCTATCACTATCCACCCTATCTAAACCTCTAATCATCTTATATGTTTCAATAAGATCCCCTCTTAGCCGCCGCCTTTCCAGCGAAAACAATCCCAAATCCCTCAGCCTCTCCTCATAGGATCTCCCCTCCATACCAGGCAACATCCTGGTAAACCTCCTCTGCACCCTCTCCAAAGCCTCCACATCCTTCCTGTAATGTGGGGACCAGAACTGCACACAGTACTCCAAGTGCGGCCGCACCAGAGTTGTGTACAGTTGCAACATAACGCTACGACTCCTAAATTCAATCCCCCTACCAATAAACGCCAAGACACCATATGCCTTCTTAACAACCTTATCTACTTGATTCCCAACTTTCAGGGATCTATGCACACATACACCTAGATCCCTCTGCTCCTCCACACTATTCAAAGTCCTCCCGTTAGCCCTATACTCAACACATCTGTTATTCCTACCAAAGTGAATTACCTCACACTTCTCCGCATTAAACTCCATCCGCCACCTCTCGGCCCAACTTTGCAACCTGTCTAAGTCTTCCTGCAAACTACGACACCCTTCCTCACTGTCTACCACACCACCGACTTTGGTGTCATCAGCAAATTTGCTAATCCACCCAACTATACCCTCATCCAGATCATTAATAAATATTACAAACAGCAGTGGCCCCAAAACAGATCCCTGAGGTACACCACTTGTAACCGCACTCCATGATGAATATTTACTATCAACCACCACCCTCTGTTTCCTATCCGCTAGCCAATTCCTGATCCAATTTCCTAGATCACCCCCAATCCCATACATCTGCATTTTCTGCAGAAGCCTACCATGGTGAACCTTATCAAATGCCTTACTAAAATCCATATATACCACGTCCACTGCCTTGCCCCCATCCACCTCCTTGGTCACTTTCTCAAAAAACTCAATAAGGTTAGTAAGGCACGACCTACCTGCCACAAAACCATGCTGACTATCACCTATCAATTCATTACTCTCCAAATAACTATAAATCCTATCCCTTATAATTTTTTCCAACATCTTGCCGACAACAGAAGTGAGACTCACCGGTCTATAATTCCCGGGGAAGTCTCTGTTCCCCTTCTTAAACAATGGGACAACATTCGCTAACCTCCAATCTTCTGGTACTATACCAGAGGCCAACGACGACCTGAAGATCAGAGCCAGAGGCTCTGCAATCACTTCTCTTGCCTCCCAGAGAATCCTTGGATAAATCCCATCCGGACCAGGGGATTTATCTATTTTCAGACCCTCCAGAATATCCTGCACATCCTCCTTATCAACTGTAATACTGTCTATTCTACTCCCCTGCAACCCAGTGTCCTCCTCAACAACAAGTGCCACTATTTTTTGAGGTTCTACCTGTCCCAAGTGTTGCGGAGGATGGGTCTGGCCACATTGCCGCGGAACGCTCCAAGTAGTTGGATCGTACCACAGCACCTGTCCTTCGTGGAGAAATTCTTCCGGAAACACACCTTTGACCACATGGCTATCAAGCAGTGGTCAGCACGTAATGTCCTTGAGGCCCTGAGAGAAAAGGAGACGGCGGATCCTGTCGGATGGTTCCCTGCGCGGACTGTCAATGTCATTTGGCAGAATGCCTCATTACCAGAACTCGCAAACAAGCACCAAGACCTGGCTTGGCTGGTGGTGAAAAGGGCACTCCCCGTCAGATCCTTTATGCACGCCCGAGGTCTCAACCTCACCGCACGCTGCCCTCGAAGCGGTTGCGGGGCTGATGAGACGGTCGCACACCTCCTTGTGGAATGTGCCTTTGCAAAGAAGGTCTGGAGTGAGATGCAGTGGTATTTGTCGCGGTTCGTCCCGAGCAGCTCGGTGATGCAGGACTCTGTGCTCTACGGGCTGTTTCCGGGGACGCACACCGAGCCAAGTATCAACTGCTGCTGGAGGGATATCAACTCGGTGAAGGACGCACTTTGGTCCGCCCGAAACTTGCTGATCTTCCAGCTGAAAGAATTGTCCTCGACCGAGTGTTGCAGACTGGCACATTCCAAGGTCCAGGACTACGTGCTCAGGGACGCGCTCAAGCTTGGGGCAGCCGCCGCCAAGGCACAATGGGGAAAGACCACCGTGTAAAGCGTCTCAACCGAGGCAGACCGAGGGCCGGGTAACTGCAGAATACCCTCGGCCTGCGTAACTGTGTGCCAACCTGAAAAATAACGGCACACAGTAAACTCTGATGATGTATGTACATAGTTTTAAGTAATGAAATGTAATGAATGTAATGTTTTGTAAATAAGCACTGTATTGTAGGGTAAAAATTATTCATTTTTTGCACTGTTTGTAACTTTTGGATCTGTCGTTTGCAATGTCTTATTTGAGAGTTTTTTTATGAATAAAGTATATTTTTGAAATAAAAAAAACAGTTTAACCTCACTGGTTGGGAAAGCACTTAGAAGCAATAATCCAGGACAAAATTAACAGCTCTGAAGATGGGCCATATGGACTTGAAACATTAGGTAAGACAATCCAGCTGGTCATGCATCTCGCCTGTCCAGTCCCATCAGGATTTTATTTGTTTCTATGAGATCCCCTCTCATTCTTCTAAATTCCAGTGAGTACAAGCCCAATCGATCCAGTCTTTCTTCATATGTCAGTCCTGCCAGCAGCATGGGGTGGATTCAATGGAGAATCCCATTGACAGCAGCGAGTCCAGAAGATCCTGCAGCCGGCCAACGGCAGGCTGCCTCCCGCCACCGAGAATCATACCGCGGGGATGCAAGAGAATCTCACCCGTTAACTCTGTTCCTCTCTCCATAGATGCTGCCAGACTTGCTTTTCCAGCATTTTCTATTTTCATTTCAGATTTGCAGCATTCACAGTATTTTGCTTTTATAAAATTACTAGATGTCTGGACATACGTGGATTAATTAAAGAAAGCCAGCACAGATTTGCTAAGGGCAAATTATTGTTAACTAACTTGATTGAGCTTTTTAATGAGGTAACAGAGAGGGTTGATAAGGAGAATGTGGTTGATGTGGTACACATGGAGTTCCAAAATGAGAGGTTGTAGGCTAAAGACATTGGGCTGAATTTTGTCTTGGTGGCAGGGTCCCAATGAAAGTCTGGAAAGTTGGGCGTGATCCCACAGGAAGATCAGCTGAATTTTAACCTCGGGCGGCAACTAATTAGTTGCCATCGGAGCTGCTATGCCTTTAAAGGATGGCCACATGCTTCTAGAAGCTGATAGCCAAATAGAGGGCCAATAGTCTCAGCAGTACCACTGGGAACAGTGGCCAGTGCTGGGATTGCGCTTGGAAGATGTGGCAGATTGTGTCCATGGGATAACATAAGGAACATGCTGACAACAAGTTTTTCCATTCATATAGTATCCTCAGCAGTTTTCCATTTATTTCTCAGATGTATTGCCAATCCATCATATTGCACAGAAGCAGGCTGTCCTTCCGATCAGGAATCACTATAGGTCCCCCAGGACATCCACCTGGTGAGCAGAACCACCATCGGCGCACAAGTGAGTACAGCCACCAAGAGGGAGGGGGTTATGCCTGAGAGTACTCTGGCACTGCCCAGGCACTGCCCCCTGGACAGTGCCCAGACTGTGCTTGGGCGGGGGATTGTTCCATGGTGGGGGGAGGGTGGTTTAGCATGGGTGGGCTTTCCATGGTGGACGGGAAGTTCTGTGCTGGGAGTGGGGAGTTCCATGGTGGGTGATGGGGTGGGGGGATGGGAGTTAGTTCCACTTTGGGGAAGGGGGGGTTATTTTAATTTTAAAAAATCGGGCCCAATCTTCTGAAAACCTAAATTGCGAGAGGGGTGGGCTCAGCGTGATGTCATGGATCCTGCCGCTTGCCATCGTTTTTTAAAGAGACCCACAACTGTTTTCCCTGCACACCGTGCCCCCCTTTTCTTTGGCAAAAATATACTTTATTTAGATAAAACATTTCAAATTGTTATAACAGTAAAGTTCAATGATATTCATATTTTCTTCTGAGATGAGGATGCACTTTGAGATGATTCAGCACCACTTTGCCTATTTTCCAGAAAATTCCGCCCAGAGGGTACAGTTCTAAAGAGGCAGCATGAACAGAGAAACACAGAGGTATATCTGCACAAATTGTTGAGGGTGGCAGGGCAGGCCAAGAAAGCAGTTACAGGCTTTATAAATAGAGCTCGGGAATAAAACGCTAGTTTGGCCTCAACTGGAGTTAAGTGATACTTTGTCAAACACCTTTTATAAGTCCTTGAACAACACATCAACATTATTATGCTGATGAAAAAACTCAATTAAATTAATTGAATACGATTTGCTTTTAACACATCCATGCTGACTTTCCTTAATTAATCCACACTTGTCCAAGTGACTGTCAACTCTAAGTCCATTTCTAATACCTCCTTTTTTTAGTATCCCCTCAAATTGTAGCTCATCCAGTGTATCAACTATCTCCTCTTTCATTATGACATTGGCAGCATCTTCTTCCTTGGTAAAGACAACTGCAAAGTATTAATTTAGTACCACAGCCATACCCTCTGCCTCCAAGCATAAATCCCTTTTGGTTTCTAACTAGCCTCACCTCTATTGTGGTATCATGTTACTATTTATGTGCCTCTTAATGACTTTTGGATTCCCCTTATGTTAACTACTAGTCTCTGATAAAACTCTCTTTGCTTCTCTTATTTCTTTCTGAACTTCCTCTCTGAACTTTCTATATTCAGATTGTTCTCATTTGTATTTTCGATTTGACATCTATCACGTGCACCCTCTTTTGGCTTCATCTTACTCACTATCTCTTTCATTATCCCCCTGGGGATCTAGGTTTGCTTGTCCTATCTGCCTTTGAGGGAATGTATCTTGACCAAACCGTTTCCTCGTTAAAAGCAGCCCATTGCGATGTTACAGTTTTGCCTGCCAAGCCATAATTCCAGTTTACTTGAGGTAAATCTCTTCTCACCCTACTAAAATTGGCCCTCCTCCAATTCAGTATTTAAAATTGGCCCTCCTCCAATTCAGTATTTTTGCCCTTGTTCTTTTCCATAGCCAACCTAAAACTTATGATACTATGATCACTATTCCCTAAATGTTACTTGATCCATTTGATCCACTACATTACCTAGAACTTGATCTAACAATGCCTTCTCCCTTGTGAGCCAGAATTACACTGATCAAGAAAATACTCCTGAACACACTTCAAAAACTCTTCCCCCTTGCTGCCTTTGCCAAAGTCCCTGATCATAACTTTTGCACCTCTTTGTAACTCCCTGCAACTTTGCTCCTCCCTATCTTTCCCACTCGCTGATGGTCTACAGAATGCAGTGCAGACATATAATGTTACTGTGATGTAGAGCAATGACGACAGCCTGGGTTCAATTCGGCTGAGATAATTCACGAAGGCCCCGCCTTCTCAACTTTACCCTCACCTGAGTTGGGGTAATCCTCAGGTTAAATCACCACCAGTCAGCTCTCCCCCTCAAAGGATAGAGGAACCTATGATCATCTGGCAACTTTACCTTTACCTTCTAGCTTTCTAACGCTAATCAAATAGATTCTGTCCTTGACTGCTCAATGACATCCTCTCTCTCTCCAGCAGTGTAATATTCTCCTTCATCAATAATATTACCCATCCTCTTTTCTTTCCTTTCATATCTCTCCTAAACATCTTGTATTTAGAAATAGTTCGTACTTGTCTTGCTCTTTTATGAACAAGGCCTCTATTATCATTGCAACTCTATATTCCCATGTGCTTATTTGTACTTGCAGCTCACAAACCTTATTTACCACATTTTGTGTGTTAACATACATGAACTGTAAATCACATTTAGATCTTACTGCATTCTCTCTTACATTGACCCCACTTAATACCTTATTATTTATTGATCTAGTGTTTTCTATCTCTCCCATTCCTTTGGGCAGCTTGTTTCTCCTTTCTAATGCTTTCCTGGTTCCCAGATTATCCAAGTTAGTTGCCAAAAGTACCAGCAAACTGACTCTGTTGAAGTGTAATGAGTACAGCCTGTATAGGTTCCACCTTCCCTAAACCAGTCCCGATGTCCCAGGAATCTGAAGATCCCTTTCCTGCACCATCTATTCAGCCACATATTCAATTGCCCTATTCTCGTATTTCTCATTGTCATCGGCAGCGGCCCCTCGAGGATGACATCTGCCTAGCTTGGTGAGTCTTCAGATGACTGAGGAGCCCAATTCTGAATCGACGAGTTCTTCTTCTGTAGAGACATGTTGTTGTGCTGGGAGTGGAATTCACAACTCGGGGTTGGCTTTCGTCATTTTACCTCGCTGTCGAGTCGCTGAGTGCCAAAGTGGCTAGTGCCTTGCTGGACCATGTGGAGCCATGTCGAGCAGTCCACAGCCTTCTCCTCCCTGTCATGTTTCTATATTCACCAGCACATGACACTGGACGTATTCCCAAAACCTTTGAGATTCTGCTTCTGCTTCTTCTTTCTAGCTGGCTAAAATCTGCCTGCGGGACCTCATCACTCTTTCTACCTCTGCCATTTGTAGTGATATGGAACACGACAATTGGCTGTTCATCCTCTCTCCTTAGACTGCTCTGCAGCCATTCAGAGACATCCTTGATCCTGCCACCAGGGAGGCAACATACCAGCTTGGATTCAACTTTGTGTTTACAGAAGCAGTTAGTTCTCCTAACTACATAAATCGTTATCGCTAATGCTTTTCTGAATCTTCCCCCTGAATCCAGCTGTGGTAGAACATAGAACATAGAACATAGAACATTACAGCGCAGAACAGGCCCTTCGGCCCACGATGTTGCACCGACCAGTTAAAAAAAAAACTGTGACCCTCCAACCTAAACCAATTTCTTTTCGTCCATGAACCTATCTACGGATCTCTTAAACGCCCCCAAACTAGGCGCATTTACTACTGATGCTGGCAGGGCATTCCAATCCCTCACCACCCTCTGGGTAAAGAACCTACCCCTGACATCGGTTCTATAACTACCCCCCCTCAATTTAAAGCCATGCCCCCTCGTGCTGGATTTCTCCATCAGAGGAAAAAGGCTATCACTATCCACCCTATCTAAACCTCTAATCATCTTATATGTTTCAATAAGATCCCCTCTTAGCCGCCGCCTTTCCAGCGAAAACAATCCCAAATCCCTCAGCCTCTCCTCATAGGATCTCCCCTCCATACCAGGCAACATCCTGGTAAACCTCCTCTGCACCCTCTCCAAAGCCTCCACATCCTTCCTGTAATGTGGGGACCAGAACTGCACATGTACTTGGCTACAATTCCAAGAGAAAGCATCCCTCTCACCAGTATTCAGAAAGGGACGTCAGTTGGAGAGCAGGAATCCTGTATTGCCTACCTGGCCCTCCTTGACTGTCCAGCAGTCACCCATTCCTACACACTCATGTGCAGCAGGGATTCTTTTATTCATTCGTGGGACATGGGCGTCGCTGGCTGACCAACAGTAATTGCCCCTCCCGAGTCATCCCCCCCTTGAACTGAGTGCCTTGCTGGGCCATTTCAGAGGGCATTTGAGAGTCAACTACATTGCAGTGGGTCTGGAGTCACATGTAGGCCAGACCAGGTAAGGACGGCAGATTTCCTCCCCCAAAAGGACATTAGTGAACCAGATGTGTTTTTCCAACAATCGGCAATGGTTTCATTGTCATCAGTAGATTCTTAATTCCAGTTTTTAGGAATCACCACAACTAGCAATATTCTGTCTCCATAGCTCTCAGCCTCACGGATGCACCACAGTGACGCCAATAACTGCTCAATCTCCAAAACCAGAACTCTAATGGCTGTAGTTGAAAACATTTACTGGGATGGCGTTTGAACCCAAAACCTTGTGATTCAGCAGCCCAGATTGGTGCTCCCAGGTAGAGTGCGCAGAGACTGGAGAATTCCCGGCTCGGTAAACATGACATTTAAAAATGGCAGACCACAGGTCAGATTTCTGTTCCGTGGGGCAGGTATACAGGTTGGATTAGAAGTCGAGTCTGCTGCCTCCACTGAAGTGGAATTTTGGTCGGCCTGAGTAGCCCAGGGTGGTGCAGATTGCACCAAGTAGTAGCAGGCCTGAATTTGACCGATTCGTTTGGATAGACAGTGTACTCCTTAGAAGTACTATACCCCCTCGGATATGGTCTCCAGACACCTTTGTGAGAAGTAAGGCACCCTTTGGGAGAGGTAATGCAGCCTTTGGAATTGTTGCATGTAAACATGATTGTATGTTAAAAAGTGCATAAACTCATTGGAACTGTCAAAGCTGTCAAAAAACTCTCTTTGTTCAAGTGCAGAGGCTCCTGGGTGCAGAGGCTCCTGGGTGCAGAGGCAGAGGAAAGCCTGCCTCTGTGCTCCAGCAAATTGTTAAAAAATGATTGAAAAGAGTAAATAAAAGCCCTCTAGCCTCCACACACCGTTCATGCCCCATCCATGCCAACCTATGCCACCTCAAGCCTCCCACCCAACCTTTCATATCCTCTATGGCAACCTATGTCATTCTATCCACCCATGGACCTTCATACCCCCATGCCCCCCACATCCCCATGGCCACTTATAGACCCTGTGCCAACTTAGTGCCAACTCATGTCCCCACCTCTCCATGCCAACTCACCTAATATTCTTTGACAGTTCTTTGACAGCTTTGACAGCTCCAAATGAGTTTATGCACTTTTTAACATACAATCATGTTTACATGCAACAATTCCAAAGGCTGCATCACCTTTCCCAAAGGGTGCCTTACATCTCACAAAGGTGTCTGGAGACCATATCCGAGGGGGTATAGTACTTCTAAGGAGTACACTGTCTATCCAAACGAATCGGTCAAATTCAGGCCTGCTATTACTTGGTGCAATCTGCACCACCCTGGGTTACTCAGGCTGACCAAAATTCCACTTCAGTGGGGACAGATGATGATTTAAATGCCAGGCTGCCACTGTGAAATGCTTATGCACGAACCCTGGCCCAGCTTTAGTCTCACCCCATGCAAAAAGCAAGTGTCCTGATTGCGGATGGTACTTAGCATTTCCGGGCTCATCCGTCATTTTCGCCACAATGGAGAGGCTCTTCATCATGGCCAAAATCTGGGCTGGAGTGAATGATAAAAAGTGAAATTATTCCATTCCCCAAAACTAACATTGAACCAAACAAAAATCACAAAACATAAATTTAATAAGGACCAATATTAAATCCTGTGCGAAGATCAATTTTGTTGATATGGAAACATGTTTCTCCCAAGGTAAATGTGTTGGGTGATAGATAGACTTTCTAACCCTGCTGTAGGAAGTCCTGGGCTGATTTACTTAATCACAGTCAGTGGCAATATAGGGTGGAATTTTACCAGCACGTCCGCCCGAGGTTCGTACGATCCCACCTGAGGCCAACGGAGAATGCCGTTCTCCAAGCCTCGCCCGGCCCCAGAATCATGCTGGTAAAATTCCGGCCATAATGTCTGCGTGCGTGTAATATTTTCAGTCAAATATGCTACGCATACCTAATGAGTGCCTAAATACATGACGAACAGCCATTTGAGCTGTATTTGCATTTCCACCAGTGACTATAAAGCTATTTGCGTCACTTGCCATCAAGACAGAATGGTGAAACATAGGTAAACAAAATACAATGGAGACTTACAATTCTAGTTTTGTGCATTACCCTCTGTGCGGTGCTGTATTTTGCTACTGAATCAAGTTCTTCACAATATTTTCTATGGAAAAGGAATTGTTTGCATTAGCATCTGTTTAAAACAGCCAATGCTGTTGAAGCGTAAATGTTATTTTAGTCTTTGGTACCTAACTTTCTTTTTATGTAATCAAAGGAATGGGCACCAGTGAAGGAAGTTTCCACAGGATTCTGTGTACATCTGGATTAGTTTCAGCCACTCAAGTAAAGCAGATTCATTTATAGGCCAGTTAAAACTTGTATCTGTTTATGTGCTCTTTGAAAGTCTCCAGTTCAAAGTGTTCAGGTTTGCTTTCCCAGGAACTGATTCCGATTGTTTCCTTAAGCAGTCAAGTTTAAGCAGTCAATGAATCAGCCTGAGCCCTGTAAACATTAGCACTTACACCAGTTTAACCTGAATTAGTCTAAAATAAACAGTTTCTGGAGAAGTTTAGATCACAGTAATCTGAACCAGTCATTTTGCCACAGGTCATTATTGGCCTGTTTAAAATAAACTCAAGTGCAGGGCCCAGCAGTGTTGGGACCAGCAGTCATGTGCTGGTGGTAAATGCAGCATGATTAGATGAGACTGGGGTTGGTGTTAAACAAAATATCCCAGCAAAAGCAGTTCTCCTTGCAAGTTTCACTGTGAGACCAAGGGTGGAATTTTACCAAAATTTATCAGAGTTTCGGTTTCTGACTGAAAACCAACATGTCTCTCTCTAGTTGCACAACTGAGTTTTCAGACCAAGTTTTGCGGCATTCAGTGCACAGTGAATCTGAAGACGTGGTTTTTGCCATCACTCTGGCGGGGTGGGGTGGGGCGGGGTGGGGTGGGGTGGGGCAGGACGGGGTGGGGGCACCATCTTTAAATGGTGCTCCGATCTGTGCTTCAAATAAACTCCCCGCACAATCCCCCCCATGGACAAGGAGGACCACCCCACCTCAAGCATCGGAGCGACCCCCACCAACCCACTACCACATCGGGAGGTACCCCCTCCACCACCATCATGGACATATTAGGAACACCCTCCCCCCAAGCCACTATCACCACAGAAATTTTAGGGACACTCCCCCCCCCCCCCCCCCCCACCGCCCCCCACTCCCAGTTCCAGAGAGCATCGCCTGAGCGCATTCCTCTCCCCTCACAGGCTACACTTACCTTGGCACCCCCAGCGGGTTACCCTCATTGATTCCGTTTTAAATAGCTATTGTACACACATCAGCGAGGTATGAATATTCAGCAGGGGTCGGGGGGGGGGGGGGGGGGGGGGGCTGGGGGATCATGTGGCTGGGTAGCCCTTTAAGGATATTCAAATTTATTAAAAGTGCTGAAATGAGGTTCACGCCCTTTCTGGGCAGGAAACTCGTTACTTTGCCAGCAAGGGACGAGGAAAATCAGGAAATTAGATCTCACTGGCAAGAATCTGGCAGGAGTTTGGGCCCACATCACCATTTATGCTGATGGCTAAGACGGGCTCAAAATTGCCCCCCCAACAGTCAGAGCTGCCCAATACTAGATAAACTCCAGCACAGAGGGGCAATGATTGTTCATTTAGAAAACCAGCAATAGCCCACATAGCAACAAATTAACTTCAATTCTTCTCTTGAAAGACAGAGCCGGCAGGAAAAGTTTTCTTTAGTGAAAAAAATATGATTGCAGATCATTTCCATATCTGATTTTGCACAAATTACAATAACTTTCTTATCCTCTGACAATAGTTTTAAATGATTCAAGATTTGTTTTCTTTTGCAGATTTTGGCAACCCCTGAGTGCTCCATGACAGTACTTTCATGTAATTATTCCCAGGTATCCGTTATCCTAAACAAAAACTGATGCCTCTTTCCCTGCCTGCTGTACTCATTCTTGTCAATACAAATACTTTTTAAAGATTCGGATTATGGACAGGCCCGTCTGAATCATACGAAGTCACTAGTTGCAGCACAGGCCGAATGGATTCTGTCTCCATCAATAATCCAAAGTGAAACTTCTCTTCACTGAGCTAGCTGCCATTTTTGTTTTCAGTTAAGTCGGAGCTGAGTGGTAGTTCAGGTTGACTGTCTTTTCTGTGGAAGTCCAGTGGGAGGATCTTGGCCAGATAAGCACTTTCAAACAATAATGTTTACTCCCCCTCTTCTATTGTCTGGTCTCTAAGATTCAAATCATAGAATCCCTACAATGTAGAATCCCTACATTTGGCCCA
Source organism: Mustelus asterias (assembly GCF_964213995.1). NCBI lineage: Eukaryota > Metazoa > Chordata > Chondrichthyes > Carcharhiniformes > Triakidae > Mustelus > Mustelus asterias. The sequence continues at coordinate 43,581,960 of NC_135804.1, read as the reverse complement.
TCGAGTCTGCACCGACCACGATCCCACTCAGGCCCTATTCCCGTAACTCCACACATTTACCCTGCCTTAGGCTGATCGGCCATGCTAAAATTGCCCTTAGTATCAGGGGGACTAGCAGGGTAAATGGGGTTACGGGGATAGGATCTGGGTGGGATCGTGGTTGGTGCAGACTTGATGGGCCAAGTGGCCTCCTTCTGCATTGTAGGGATCCCCTTGACACTAGGGTCAATTTAGCATGGCCAATCAACCTAACCCTCACATCTTTGGACCGTGGGAGGAAACCGGAGCACCCGGAGGAAACCCACGCAGACATGGGGAAAACGTGCAAACTCCACTTCTTTTTGGACGCTTACATCGCCCGGGAGAAAAGACCAAGTCCATCTTTATTCTGCAAGTTTCATTTTGTGTGGAGGTACAGTCAATGCTTTTACTGCCAGCAAATTGCTTTACAAGATTTAAGTCTCACCACATGCTTCCCTGGAGGACTAGGCCCCTTTGCATGCTCACTACCTACCTGAACTTCTGGCAGAAAGGGGAAAATTAACTCATTGCCAATGGCTGGCACAAACACTCCATTAATGTCAGCTCAGAGGCCATAATACATCTGTGTTGTTCTGGCAGACTGAACTTTTAATCCCTATAATAATATTTCAGTGTGAAATTCTTGCTAAAGATGTGCTGCCGTGGAGTGACTAAAATAGCAAACTCCTTTTCATTGCGAAAGAATCCACTCCAATGGTCACAGCTGGAGCTGAGTCATTCCACAACTATATGTACTATAGTTCTGGGCCTATAAATCAGTAGAAAGTGTAGTAAATGGCCTTCCGGTTGGAAGAACTGTCAAAGTTTTAAGTGAAAGTTATTTTGACAAACTCTCTTACTTTGAAATAGAAGTTCCACCACAATGCTCCCCAAAGTGGTACAAAGAGACAGGTACAATAGCAACATTTAAAAAGCATTTGCATAAGTACATGGATGGGAAAGGATTAGAGGGTATTGGGCCAAACACAGGCAATTGGGACTGGCTGGGAGGGCACCATGGTCAGCATGGACTGGTTGGGCCGAAGGGCCTGATTCCGTGCTGTATTGCTCTATGATTATATAAAGTGGCTCGATCATAGCTATTGTGTGCAGAATCTTGTGAAGATGATTGTGTTCTTGGTTGCCAGTTGGTGAGCTAGCGAAAGCCCCGCACTACGTATATACAAAATAGGAGCAGAAGTAGGCCATTCGGCCCCTCGAGCCTGCTCCACCATTCAACAAGATCATAGCTGATCTATATGTGTTGAATTCCACATTCCCCATCTACCCTTTGAATCCCTTGCCCAACAAGAATCTATCTAGTTCCGCATTAAGAAATATTCAATGATCCTGCTTCCACAGCTCTATGAGGCGGAGTTCCAAAGTCACACAACCCTCTGAGAGAAAAACATGCTCCTCATCGCTATCCTAAAAGAGCAATCCCTAATTTTAAAACACTGTGTCCTAGTTCTGGACTCACCCACAGGAGGAAACACCCTTTCAGCATCCACCTTTTCAATCCCATTCAGGATCTTATATACTTCAATCAAGTCACCCCTCACTCTTCTATACACCATTGGAAATGAGCTCAGTCATTCCAACCTATCCTCATAAGAGAACTCATTCATTCCAGATATCAATCTAGCCAACTTCCTCTGAACTGCCTCCGATGCATTAACATCCTTTCTTAAATAAGGAGATCAAAATTGCACACAGTATTTGAGATGCTGTCTCACCAGTGCCCTGTATGACGGAAGCATAAGATTCTTATGTTTATGCTCAATTCTTTTCATAAGGGCCCTGACCGCTGAGAACTTCTGACCAATTAGAGCCCGGCAGCTATTTTATGCTCAGCAGCGCCATGAGGGAGGCAGAGGCTGCTGCCAGTACTACATCGACTGAGATCTCAAATCGAGGAGAGACCCAGGAACAAGTGAATGATGGAGCTGTATGAGGGCCGTGGGGTGAAGGTGTCATGGGGGATGGTGGGTGAGGATGGTTCACAGCAAGGACAGTTGGGGCGGGTGAATTTCAGCAGCCCTCCCTTCCAAATGCTGGATCCCTTGATCAGGTACTGTCTTTGAATGAGGAACCGTCCTCCCCCCCAAACCCCACCCCCCCAACCCACCAAGGCGTCTGCAAGCAAATACGCCAAAGTCGGCTTGTGGTGCTCGCCACATGACAAGCCACCTGCTGCTAGGTAATACCTGTGGTGGTGGGCCTTAATTAACCACCTAAGGGCCTCAATTGGTGGTGGGCATAAACTTAATTGGGACTGAGGTGGGAAGGTGATGTCGCCTCTCACCCGATTAAATATGCCCCCACCACCGTGGGGGAGGGCACTAGATTACGGGATTGATAATGGGAGAGACCTGTAATCATTCTGAACTCACAGATTACCTCTGGATTTGGTGCAAAATCATATTGCAAAACTGCAAGGCAGAATCAGCCTAAAAGAGCTGCTAAACGGAGTGTGTTTTCAATGTTCCAGTATAATCAGCTTCAACGTAGTTTGCCAAAAACCTGTATCTTCTGTACAGTAGGGCCACTTTCCCTGGCACGACTTTAATTTAGTTTCCTCTTGTATTCTTTTATGTTACAATATTAAACATTGCACCAAATGCTGATGTGAAAAGAACAGGGCTCTAAAATTCACATGAATATGAGGTGCACTCAGTTTCTAATAAGCTGCTTAGCAATGAAGGTGATTTCTCTCTGTCAAAATCAATCACTGCTCTCAGTTTTGATCAGATACAGCTGTCAGTTCTTTCTAGATAAACGGTTCCATAGACGTTCCCTTCCCATACTGCATCACTGTTGGTATTGCTAAACATCAGTGCTTTATTACCAAATAAGATTGTTGATATTCAATAGCTCATTTGTATAAGCAACTACTTACATCAGCATTTGGATGGATTTTACTTTAAGGCCAGTTAGCTCTATGGCTGACATTGAAAATGAAAACAATACTTTACTGTTTCTATTGCCATTCATGTCTACTTTTATTTCAGCGTAATACAACACATTGCTAGAGGGTATTTTCTTAACACTGCCAAGACTGAATCAGGATCTACAGAAGATGTTTGTGTTGGGCTAGAAGTGGCCCTGGCTAATAACTACGTGATGATGTATACATGAATTCCTACTCCTCAGGTCCTCTGTGACACACAAATTAGCCTCGCCCTTATCTCCTAAGACATCTGGACGAGTGTCTGGGTTTTTAATTTCAGAAAGAAATCACAAGGGACCAGACTTATGTTATGTTCTTATGAACAAAGTGGAATACCTCTGCAGAAAGACAGAATGGATTAAATCGGATAGACTCTGGAAGAGCAAAGACATTACTGAATGTTCAATGAAGTAAAACAAGATCTGTCATGCTTCCAATCGTACAAAAGATCAATAACTTTTTCCCAAATGACATTGGGTTGTTTGTTTATTTCCAACATTTGGAATTGACAACGTTATGCGTTTTGCAAATCTATTTTTGTTGCTGTAGTAACATGCGGTGAATAGGTAAGAGTTTGTAATTAAATTAATGAATAACACAGACCCTAAATGAGGCATTTTCTATCAATCACGAAAAGTTATACTGCACTTTGAATAGTTCTAGCACTTTTACAATGCTGCATAAAACCAAGCTCAATAAATATTGTTTGTGGAACCATTAACAAGCAAACAGTTTCAAGACATGTTTTGAAGGACAATTTATTCCTTTTCACACAACCAAGAGAGAAAAAAAAAGGAGAAATGCATGAAGGAAAATAGGTCAAGGACTGAACATTGTAAAATACACAAATGGCTAGGAAAATAGTTGGGGAAACAAAGCTTTCTAAACACATTGATAGCATTTCCATCATTTAAAAATGTTACAAAAAATATATATATTTTTTTGATTTGTAAAACACAGACCCTTCATTTATCACCTCACCAAGGATCAGTGAGCTCTCCAAGGAACAGAAGGCCTCATCTTCAGGAAATGGGCAACATAAGCAAAATTTGCAGTTGGGTCAAACTATTTTGGTAATTTGAAATACATGTGTTGGTTTTGTAACTGCTGTTTACTGGCAGAGCGGGAGGAAGCAAATTACAGATCAATGCGAAAACTCACAAGCTTCTGTGCTATGCTCGATGCTTCCAGAGTTACAAGGAGAGACAGAACTAGACAGAATGGCAATGCGGATGGTTTATAGATGGTCAGTGCCAACTGAAAATCATAACGCTGTGCATGTCATGAGAGTGTAAAAAGCTCCGTGGAAGGAGATGCAAAATGTGAAGGGTGTGAAAATATTATTAGAAAAAAAAACTCACTGTCTCATGAAGAGAGCAAGTCACACTGCAGCTCAGGAAACCAGCCCAGAATTGTTTCACATTTGGAAAGTTTAAAGGAATACCAATTAACAATTTGTACAGTACAAATTTTGTCAATTTTCAAAACAAGGAGCAAGCGTTGCCACAGAATATTGTTTGTTTCACCCTCTCTAGGACAGGAATTATAAAATAATCCATGGGGATCTTGCTTTCACACACCACTGTGAAGTGGGACTAGCATGACAGGCACCTCTCCTTTGCCAACATATATCACATACCTAGCCTCATCCTGTGCTTCAACATAAATAAGAATAGCAAAGTCATTCGGTTGTTCTGGTTAAATATTTTCGGACCAGTTTGTTAACAAGTTGGAGCACAGCTTGCATGGTAAACTGTAGACATTCTAAAACATTTTTTTAATATCAAAGGGTGACCCTAAAATGTGTCACTAAAGTATTTGAAAATGAAGACAGGTCAGTAAATGTTTTTTAATTAAATCAAGATATGTGACAAAGGATAACATAGAAAGGCCAAAGGCTGCAGAAGTTAATACTATTTTCCATGCTGGTCTAATCCCTTATATATTTTTCTTAAAACGTACCTCATCCCTGAATATCTGAATATAGCCCAGTTTTTGAAGTAGCGGTGAGGCAAACAGCACTCACCATTATTAAGGAAGGAATCAGATAAAAACTTCTATGTCCGCACGTGCACATTAAATGTGAAAGTCAGGAAATTGCTGCCCAGACAGCTCCTTGGCAAGCTTCACCACACTGGTGCCTTGCCGAGTGACCTGGCATTCACACACATGCAAAGACATGAAGTTGAGTAACCCGCTAGATACACACTAAATATACCTGAAAAAGTTCAAGCGAGTGCATTGAAATGTAAGTAAAATTTTAACAGTGTGTTGAGTCTTACATATAGCTAAGCAACTTCTCTGGCCCTGAAGACGTACTTGTATAAGTGTGGAGTCTCATTCTGTCAGATTTTAATTATAGGTGGAAATGTTTCAAAGATTTGAAAAATAAAATAACTTTTTAAATCTATGTGTCTTTTACTGCCATCTTTCTCTCCCCTGCCTTTCATTTTGTTTTTTGTATATAATTTAGCAATGAACTAATTATTTCACCTTACATTTCCTGGTTCAAACTCTGCATGGTTCAGTAAACTTTCATGGATCTGTTTGGTTAAGGAGATACACAGTTGCCTCTCTTGCCCACACAGGTCCCAGATCCCCCAGAGAGTGCATCACATTGTTTCAGCTCTTCCTTTCCTGTAAGTTGCAGTGCAAAATTCCACACTAACTCTGTGGACAATTTTAAGTGTAATGGGCGGCAACAGATGTTTGTTCATTGTTGATCATAAATGCCGATCTATGGCCAGAATCTTACCATCATTCACGCCGGCAGGAGTTTCCCTTGCCGCTGCAGTGAAGGGAGATTTATCTGGCTGCCAAATTCTCCGATGTTTCTGCAGCGGGAGCATGACAGGAGCAGGTAGGATCGCGCCCTATGGCCGGAATGTTACCGCCCCGCCCCGCCATGACAATCGGAGCGGGCAAGGGGCGGACCATGAAAAGGTCCATTGACCTTGGGCAGGATTTGACAGTTTTGGGACGAGCGAGGCCATAAAACCCCGCCCTACGTCTTTATTTTAACCAAACCGGATATAAACAGGATATCAAATTTTCTGGTACAAAACACTTACACATGGGTTCCATTACACTGGTGACAACAGAGTAAATTTATAACTTTATTATTTATCAGTTAAAATAAAACAGAACTTAAATGCATTACCCTCCCCTTTTAATATGACAGGGAACCTAGATTGTAAAAACAGGAAGAAACAAACTCAAATCTGTTAAAAAAACGGATTGGCAGATAGAGAAAAATAAATGAGAGGGATGGAGATGAAGCATTCAGGTAAACAGGGAAAAGAATCCAGCTCTGTATTGCAGATGGATATGAATTAAAGAAAAGGATTAGAGTTCTTTGTTAACTGAAGAGTAAACCTAAGTGCTGGCATGCTTGGTACTTGTGAGAAGCAAATGATCAAAGCAACATTTAGCACTGCACAAATACGCTAATCTTCATGTTTACATAAAAGTGTCAGCACTTGCCTTACATCACACAGGTTCTGCTGCAGCCTAAAAGCCTGAAGATTAATTGCCTCCAAAATTTCAGATTGCCGAGATGCCATAAGTGAATAATGGCTCCAGAATATTTCTGATGCAGAGACAGTTTGCACAAGGTACTGCCAATGCCAGGGCAATTTATTTTACTCTGCAACTCTTAAATATTATTAATATTTATAATTATCTCCTGCCGTTACAAGAGCCCTCTGGTGACTGTACATAAAAGAGGCTGAACAGTTCAAGACATTTTGCAAGCACATATCAATTATGGGATATTATTTCCAGCCACAAAATGGCCATCATGTCAGTTAACACTTGAAGCCTTTAATTAGAATTATAGTACTTTTTTATTTGACCAAAATTCAATCTCAACAAGTAAGCAACTATATTTCAGTTTAACGCTCTGCTATTATACAAGGCATAGAATTTATAATCTTTTGCAATATTTTTGAGTTTTTAGCATACTTTACAATGTCTCATTAAACAGTTAGATTGACCACTTTTTTTTACAATGTTTATCATGTACATATGTCACATGAACATACTCACTTCCACCTTCTGTCAGGAAAAAGATACAAAAGTCTGAGGGCACGTACCAACTGACTCAAGAACAACTTCTTCCCTGCTGCCATCAGATTTTTGGATGGACCTACCTCGCACTGAGTTGATCTTTCTCTACACCCTAGCTATGACTGTAATACTAAATTCTGCAACCTCTCCTTTCCTTCTCTATGTACAGTATGCTTTGTATAGCACACAAGAAACAATCTTTTCACTGTATACTAATACATATGACAATAATAAATCTAATCTAATCAAATCAAAAAACTCTGCAGCCTCCATAGCTTTAACATTTTCTGAGTTAAAAGTGATTCTTCAAAGTATCCTGTTGATGGACAGTCTCTTCTCCACTCCACTTTGGATGGTCATAGCAAAAATGGCAGTGAGCTCAATGACCTGGGAGGGGCATTGCTAAGGTGAACCGCTAAATACCCACACAGCCACCTCATTTGGAGGTTCAGCCGAAAGGTCTGCATCAATCTGCACTGAATCGCAGTTCAGTTTAATAAATGGGTCTCCAATGGCATGGCAGAAGTACGTGATGGAAGAACAAGATAATTGTGCGACAAACATAAGATGAAAAGAAAGAAGAACTTACAGGAATTAGCGCACACAATTAAGAAGTGAATGCTAAATGGAAGATCCTGAACATATCATAAATGGTACCAGATACCAATAACTCAGTACATCTTCCCAGCTAGCATCATCCAAAGCCGTTTTAATTCTCCCTCCCTCATTGTTTTATGATGTGAACCACCTGCCTACCTGCTCTGTGTTTTACCTAATTGTTATGTGAGAATTTTGAATTAAACTCAAGAGTGGGAAGGATAAAGACAGGCTGATTAACTGCAAGGTAATTGCTTTCTGCATGACATTCTCTTTCCCATTATGACATGTAAAATATATAATGTAAGTTGTGTAGCCCTGATATTTTTCCTTCTATTACCTTACTAGCTACATCGTTTCTAACATTTTTCAATTTCAATGCAATGTTTTAGGCATATAATTGTGATAAGTAGCAGGTCTCTTCATTTTATTAATCTCATGCTGTCAAATAATGACATTTAGTCATTTTTATTGTTTAAGTTATGCAACTTATTTCAGACCTTCAGAAGGCCTTTTGAACAGTTGACACTATGGCTGGAATCTTCCAACCGTTCATGCCACGCCGCCGCTGTGAGCGAGGACGGGGAATTTGGCACTCAGTCAAATCTCCATTCACTGCAGTGGGAACAGAGAATCTCACCGGCATGAGTGGCCAGAAAATTCTGACCTATATTAACTTGAGTGCCATTTTGCCACAGGTGGTATTTCCTATGCAACAATGGGAAGCTGCAGAAAATCAGTTCACCCTTTAATATTTCAGAGGCTACAAGTATATCCAGGGCTTGATCAGTAAATCTCTTTTTCTCTCAACTTGCTCTGCAGTTATTCTCCTCAAGCTTTGGGTACCTGATTCAGAAGTTAAAGATATTTAATTTGTTCACATTCGGAGAACAACAAAAGGATTTTTAAAAGGGTAAACTATTTACCCTTGAACTGAGTGGCTTGCTAGGCCATTTCTGAGGGCATTTAAGAGCCAACCACATTGCTGTGTGTTTGGAGTCACATGTAAGTTGGATCAGTTAAGGATCATAGAATAGAATCATAGAATCATAGAATCCCTACAGTTCAGAAGGCGGCCAGTCAGCCCATCGAGCCTGCACCAACAACAATCCCATCCAGGCCCTACCCCCGTAATCATACGAATTTACCCTGCTAATCTCCCTGGCACTAAGGGGCAATTTAGCATGGCCAATCCACCTAACTCACATATGTTTGGACTATGGGAGGAAACTGGAGCACCCGGAGGAAACCCACCCAGAGGTGGGGAGAATGTGCAAACTCCACACAGACTGTCCTGGTGCTGTTAGGCAGCAGCTGTTAGGCAGCTAACCACTGTGCCACCATGTCACCCAAGGATTGCAGATTTCCTTCCCTAAAGAGTAACCAGATGGGTTTTTACAACAATAAATTGTCACTGTTATTCAGACAAGTAGGGGAGTCTAAAACTAGAGGGCATAGGTTTAAGGTGAGAGGGGAGAGATACAAAAGTGTCCAGAGGGGCAATTTTTTCACACAGCGGGTGGTGAGTGTCTGGAACAAGCTGCCAGAGGTAGTAGTAGAGGCGGTTATAATTTTATCTTTTAAAAAGCATTTAGATAGTTACATGGATACGATGGGTATAGAGGGATATGGGCCAAATGCGGGCAATTGGGATTAGCTTAGGGGTTTAAAAAAAAAGGGCGGCATGGACAAGTTGGGCCGAAGGGCCTGTTTCCATGCTGTAAACCTCTATTTCTATGACTCTATTAGCTGCCCTTAATATTTACCTTTCATTATTTTTCCATGGAGATCCCCCATTAGCTCACCAAACTTTAAAATTCTAATCCTTAATTTCAAATCCTCCCATGACCTGACCCTTTAATTCCTCTGTCTGTAACTTCCTCCAGCCCTAGAATCCTCCAAAATCTTTGCACTCCTCCAATTCTGGCTTCTTACAGTTCCTGATTATATTCAGTCATCAATTGGTGAGTGAATATAATTGGGGATATAATCTTCAGCAGCCTTGGCCCTCCGCTCTGGAATTTCCATCCTAAATCTCTCTGCCTAACATTCCTCCTTTAAGACTCATTTTGAAAGCTTGCTCTTTGACCAAGCTTTCAGGCACTTGTCTTAATAACTGCTTATGTGGTTGAGTGTCAAGTTTTGTTTGATGATGCTCCTATGAAACCGCTCGAGGCATTTAATGATCTGAAACGCAATATACAAATGCAACATCTTGTTGTAATAGAAGGAGGGCATCGAAACGAGACATGAAAACGATTGCCATCAAACCATCCAGTCTAGGGCGGCATAGTGGCACAATGGTTAGCACTGCTGCCTCACAATGCCAGGGACCAGGGTTCGATTTCCGGCTTGGGTGACTGTCTGTGCGGAGTATGCATGTTCTCCCCATGTCTGCGTGGGTTTCCTCTAGGTGCTCCGGTTTCCTCCCACAGTCTGAAAGGTTAGGTGCATTGGCCATGCTAAATTCTCCCTCAGTATACCTGAACAGGCGCCGGAGTGCGATGACTAGGGGATTTTCCCAGTAACTTCACTGCAATGTTAATGTAAGCCTACTTGTGACACTAATAAATAAACATTAAACATTGACCTTTCCAATAATAGTGAAAGACCATAGAGGGGAAGAAAATAAAAACAAATAAAATAATTACTTCGTTTAAAGTGCCATCCTCAAGAATAAAAATACATAGAGAAACTGATAAGAACATTTCCCTGTTTTTGTCACTGCTGCTTTAGCATGTCCGTTCTCAGAGGAGAAGCGCTTTTCAAATACCCACCAGTTATGTTGAAACATTTGAACCAAGGGACAGCAGAGTTAACACCCTAAATGGTCTAAGAGACTGGAATCAACATTTTAATATATTCTCATCAACAGTTACCTCTTGTTGTTACAGCACAACAGTTCCACGCACAGACTGGATGAGTAATGACAACATTTTTTTTTCAAAGTTCAGAAAAATTCTTCGGTGTCAGCTGAAGACAAGTTTGTCTCATTATTCGCTTTCCTTTGTTTTGGGCAGGATGTAAATATCTTATGGGTTTTTTTTAACCCAATGTCATATTCATTTACACGACAAGGAAGCTGATTGTTTTGCAAAGTGTTCACACAATTCAGTGCAAACAGCAGTCTGAATCCATCTACATGTGATCTCAAACTACAGCTTGACATGCCTGTCTCACCAGGTCAGACTAATAGGCCTAACACAAGTGATACACCAGGTGGAAGCTAAACCAAGCAAAGTTTCATCTTTCTATCCTGCCTCGAGTGAGTTTTACTTAGGGATTGTGACACCAGATCAAAGACCAAAACTCATTGCTGCTCCTCCAAGTTGTTCCCACCACTTTGGAGTATGGAATGCAACTCAGGCCCAGAGCAACTCATTTAATACCCCTGGAGTTGTAATGAAATCTTGCTGCAGTTAAAAAAAAACTGGCTTTTCCTGTCACTTAGCAGCTTTTCCCTAAAGGCGTAGATGATACTCAAATCTGTTTGTCATGATGTGGAAACAGTTCAATTGGTTGTTGTGAGCTTCTTTCAAACTGTTTATTCTTTATGTAGAGGGCCAAGTGCCCTAAGCAGAAAGTGGAGATAGCAACAAAAGTGACACAGAGGGGAGAAGGGGGAGAAGGGACAGATGGATGGCATACAACTTTATTTTTTGATCCCATTATAACAGATGAAAGCCGATATAATGCTATCCCCTCTTTGTCTTTGCTATGTATTGAGCTGTGCAGTTTTTGGTGAAATTCTAGCCTTATGATGCTATGAAGTCACAATCTTCCAAAACTAGCCTTGAAAGTACATGGCTTATTTTCTCTAGATAGATTCTTTACGGGTTTATTCCTAATTTGGCTGGAATTTATTGTTCATATTCCCAGTCCAGTTTTCTTCCTCCCCTTCCCCATAGGAATTTGGCTACCTGCTGAGATAATGCACCATGGGTGCAAAGAGTCCTCCATCAACTACGAAGGGACTATTGAACCACGAGGACATTGTCCACACGCATACACACACACGCACATACGTACACATGCACGTACGCACACATGCACATACACACGCACGCACACACACACACACACACACACACACGCCATTGGCAGCAGGAGATCTGGACAAATGTCCCCTCCATAACAACAGTGTCTCAAAGTTCCTCTCGCTACCTCCAGCTTGGCTGAAGTCAGTGCAAACTATGCATTAAACACATTGTCTGGAATTCTCCAGTCTCCGCACGCCCTGCTATCGCTGCCAGCGAGAATGGAAAATTTGGTGCTCAGGCAAATCTCTGTTCACAGCAGCAGGACTGGATCATTCCAGCCACAGGCGAAGTCGGAGAATTCCAACCATGACATTTGAAGCCTGAAATTCATTGCAGCTTTATTTTCCATTCTAACTGAACCTCTCAACTTATTCAAAATTTAAATACTTTTAACATATTCTCAACAATCACCCTTGCATCGCCTCAATTAAATTTAAATTCTTCTATTAGCAGTCAATGTATTTCATAGCCCAGGACAGTAAAACAAATCTTCACACTTATTCTACTTTATGTGCTGTACTAAATAAAATTTAAGATTAATCTTTAGCACAAACACAAATTGCATTGCTTACCATTGGTCTAACTGACATAACACATTTTCATGTTTATGGGTGTAACACTCAATAAGGAGCAAAATATAACAAACATACTTAGTTTCTACACTGTTCAATAATTGGCAAGTGTTGTGTTGCATTAATGCTGCAGGTTGATGGGTTTATGTCACTCTTCTCTCGTTTATGAGTCATTTGACCCTTGACAGGGCCCTTCAGGAGTAGATCAAACTGCTTTTAAGACTTCATCATCAAACTTTACAACAGAAATGGCTGGGGAAAAGGCTACGGAAGAGGATGGTATGTGCTTTAGGGCATTTCTGCACAGCAGCTAAAGATCTCTTGTGTGATAAGAGTTCTATAAGCTAATACTTTGTTTATTATGAGTAGTCTCATTTTCTCCTCCCACTGCCCATCTACTTTTTTTTTCAACAGAACCCCGGTAAAGTTGTTTCCTTGTGTTATTTATATCCATTATTTTGACAATGGCTATTTCTTTTTGGTTGTTTTCTCCTTCTTCAACACCCTCCCCCTCACAGACATGCCTCTGATGAACTCACCTCGGTTTCCCATTCCCCACTGCGCTGGTTTCTTGAGCCTGAGAGCCGGACAGAGGATGACAATTCTTGCCACAGTTGACACTCCCAGTCGTTACTCCCTCATTCTTTGACAAAAGAGTTACTTCCACAGGGGAGAAAAGAGCTTTTAGCCCCAAGTTTGAGGTGGCAATTCTAGCTGTTAAGAGTGGCACAGTGGCACAATCGTTAGCACTGCTGCCTCACAGCGCCGGAGACCCGGGTTCGATTCCCAGCTTGGGTCACTGTGTGGAATTTGCACATTCTCCCCGTGTCTGCGTGGGTTTCCTCCAGGTGCTCCGATTTCCTTCCAAAGATGTGCGGGTTAGATGGATTGGCCATGCTAAATTGCCCCTTAGTGTCAGGGGGTTAGTTGGATAAATAAGTAGGGTTATGGGGATAGGGCCTGGGTGGGATTGTGGTTGGTGCAGACTCGATGGGTCGAATGGCCTCCTTCTACACTGTAGGGATTCTATTGGCTGGGGGATATTTCACTGTCAGCTTTCCTTTACATTTAAATGAATGGGGCAAATATCATAGAAATCATAGAAACCCTACAGTGCAGAAAGAGGCCGTTGGGCCCATCGAGTCTGCACCGATCACAATCCCACCCAGGCCCTATCCCCATATCTCTACATATTTACCCACTAATCCCTCTAACCTACACATCTCAGGACACTAAGGGGCAATTTTAGCATGGCCAATCGACTTAACTCGCACATCTTTGGACTGTGGGAGGAAACCGGAGCACCCGGAGGGAACCCACGCAGACACGAGGAGAGTGTGCAAACTCCACACAGACAGTGACTCAAGCCAGGAATTGAACCCAGGTCCCTGGAGCTGTGAAGCAGCAGTGCTAACCACTGTGCTACCGTGCGAATAAAATTCACAAATTAAAAACTCCAGACACTGGCACCCTAGATGCCAGTGTGCAGTGAGTGAACAACCTGTCTTACATGTCTCCCAATTTTATGTCCACTTAATTCCACCTATTTTGTTCTGCTGCACAAAATAATAGTCGACTGAAAATGGTCTTCTCTCACCATTGCCACCAGTGGTTGCAGCAACTTGCTTTAGAGTGGTGGTTTTACTACCAATTTAAAACTTCCTCACTGAAGGTAATGCCTGAAAATAAATACCACAAACATTTTGTCAATTACTTCAAAGTAATTTTTGCACTTTAGGTGTCAGCGCGTGTTCCATGTGCGTCAGCTGTGGTTCAGTTAGTTGTATTTGTGTCTCTGGGTCAAGGTTCAAGTTTCTGCTTCAGGTTCAAGTCTGACTCCAAGGTCTTCAGCACTAGAATCAAGGCTGATACTCAAGCCCAGAGCTGAGGGTGTGCTGGCACTGTCGGAGGTGCTGCCTTTCAGATGAGACCTTAAACCAAGTTGATGTAAAAGAGCTAATGGCATTATTTCGAAGGAGAACAGGAAAGTTACCAGGCCCCCCCGCTCCCCTCCCCCACCCCACCCGGTGTCCTGGCCAATATTTATTCCTCAGTCAACATCACAAATATTGGGGGAAATTCTCCCAAAATAAAACTAAGTGCCCTACAGGTGGGAAAACGGGAGTGTGCATCACAGAGTGCTGCAGGGGGATTCACGCTGTTAAGGGGATGGTGGGGCCTCATCCTGCTGGAGAGGCCAGTAGCATAGTGCTGAATGGGCCATTATGCATGCAGCAATTTGTCAGGAGGGAGATCTACGCATGTGGACTGGCACCCCCCATCACCGGCCTCCTGATTGCCGCCCTACCGATTGCTTCTCAGGCTCCCCGCTGATTGCCGGCTTCACAACCACACATGGGCCAGTCCCAATCACCAGCCCCCATGGTCAGCCCTGACTGTGCCCCAATGGCCAGCCCTGATTTCCGCCCCCCCCCCACATCCAGCCTTGAGCCCCCATCCCCATGTGCAGCCCTGATTGCCCTCTTCCTTCCATCTCTCACCGATCTCTAATGCAGAGTGCAGGTCACCCCTCCCACCACTGAACAGTCCTGCCCCCCAGTGGGCCCCAATCCTGCTCTGACACTACCCCCTTGGCATTGCCCGGTGCCTGGTGGGCAGAACCAGTGTGCCAGGTTGGCAGTGCCTGGCACTGCTCAAGGGGCACCTTCCTTTTCATCGACCTCCCGTGGGTGCTTCAGTGGCCTCTGTCCCCACCACAGGGCGGTCAAGCCTGATCCTCATTAGCGAGTTCAGAGAATACCATCCTGGGCTCACTGATAACATGGAGATATGAATTTCCATATTGTAATCAGCCTCGGGCTGATTCCCAGCATGAGGCTGATTACATCAAAAAGAGGGCCTGGGGAACTCATGCTCGGCCAGATGCTGGTTGCAAGTCCTGCTATAGACCCCCCGTTGATGTCTCCCAGCTCCACCCAGGGTGGAGCTTGTGCCCCACTCTCTTAATTACATACATAAATAAATATACCCCTCCCCTCTTATTTCAAAAATTCCCCTGGAACGTATATAGAAATTTACAAACGTATGTGGGTGTTAACCCCAACACACGCACACATGCACGCACACGCACACACACACAGGGAAACATGAACAATTACTCCAATTAATGTCTATATTGACATAACCAGGCTTTCTGGGGGAACAGCGATTCCTGGATGAACATCTCCTTGTCTCAGGAACCTTCCCGGGTGTCATTTCCTGAATTCCTAGAAGTTCTTGCCCCACATTTATATCTTCCTCTCAAGATTGGTATCTGTCTTCCATAGGCATTGCCAACACCTTCTCGGGTAAGGCTACCCCTGCCTCAGGAACACTTGGCTCGATCAGTTCCTCTGGTTCTGTCTGACCCACTTCAGGATCTTGGAGCACGTCCCTCCGTGGATAAGGTGCGGTGACCAGCTAATCTGTGTGCCTCCTCCTGACCAGCTCATCCTTGGTCTGCACTGTATATGACAATGGTCTAGTTTGGGCCACCACTGTCGCTGGGACCCATTTCTCACCTGATATATAGTTTCTGGCCAGCAGGGTGTCTCCTTTCTGGAAACTCCTTGACTAGGAATTCACCTCCCTTTGGGTTATCCATCCTTTCTGGTTCCCTTATACCACTTGTTCGGGATTCCCAAATCTAGCAAATAGTGAGTCAAGCCGATCTATTGTCACCTCTGCAGACACCCACTTCATGACTTCCACTGAGGCCACTTGGAGTGGACATCGACCACCACAAATAACATTTGTACCTCCACGGACCTGTGAAGACTACATGGATCCATTGCCAAGGAGCTTTACGCCATTCCCATGGGTGAAGGGGTGATGGTGGCGGTGCCTTTTGCACTATTACACATGATTCACAAGGACCTGTCCTCTCCTTGATCTGGGAGTCTGCACTCGATCACCAAAAATAGCTCTAGGCAATCTCCTTCATTTGCAACATGCGTGGATGCCCTTTGTGCACTTGTTCCAGCATCTTGCCTCTTAACATGGGAGAAATGACCACTCTCATCCCTCACAATAGACATCTGTCTGACATGGACAAATCCCACCTCCTGGACAGGTAGGGGCATAAATCTGGCTGATTTCTACAGCTGGTCCTCCCTCTCAAGACTAAATCCATGACTTGACTTAAGACTGGGTCATTACAGGTATTTTGCAAACCTGGGCTGTGGACACTGGTACCTTATCTTCTTGATAAAAATACATGATTTTCAAATTCCAATCCGGAACATCCATTCCTCCAGGAAGAGGCAGCCTTGAAAGAGCATCTGCATTGCCATGCCTCTGATTTTCGATATCGTATGTTGTGGTAGTATGCTGATAGAGGCAGTGCCCATCTCTGTAGGCGCGCTGCTGCTATAGATGGTATTCTGAAAACGAGTGGTGAGGGGGTCTGTGATTGGTTAGCACCACGGAAGTGTATTTATTATTGTCACAAGTAGGCTTACATGAACAATGCAATGAAGTTACAGCGAAAATCCCCTAGTCTCCACACTCCGGCGCCTGTTTGGGTATACTGAGGGAGAATGTAGCATGGCCAATGCACCTAGCCAGCACATCTTTCAGACTGTGGGAGGAAACCGGAGCACCCGGAGGAAACCCACACAGGCACAGGGAGAACATGCAGACTCTGCACAGACAGTGACCCAAGCCGGGAATCGAACCAGGGTTCCTGGCGCTGTGAGGCAGCAGTGCTAACCACTGTGCCACCGTGAAATGCCAGCCGTATGGGAAATGTGAGAATTTCTTCACCCCAAACACAATACTCAGTCCTTCCTTTTTGTTCTGGGCATAGTTTCCTCCATTTTCGTCAACGATCTTGACAGGAAGGCAATGGGTCTTTCCTTTCCATTAGACAATACATGCGACAATACATCGCCAAACTCATAAAGTGAGGCATTGCAGGTTAATTGCAATGACAACTTCGGGTTGAAATGGGTTAGTACGTTTTTGGCCTCCTTCTGGCTTGATTTAGCTCCCAATAAGCCTCCTCACAACCCTGGGTCCATCTCCATGGCCGGCCTTTCCCAGGCAGCCAATGTAAAGGTTTTAACATGGTTGCCAGATCTGGTACGAACTTGCCATATTAGTTTACCAACCCCAGGAACGATTGCGATATGTTTTCTGGTCTAGGTGCCTTAATAATGGCATTCATTTTCTTTGGTGCCTGGTGTATACCTACCCTAATCGATGACATGGCCTAGGTATTCAATCGTATCTTTAAACAATTCGCATTTTTCTTTCTTTACTTGCAGGTCATGCTCCTGCAACCTTCTAAGGGTCTCTTCAATGTTCTTCAAATGCTCTTCTTCGGTGGAGCCTGTCACCAAAATATTTACCAGGTAATACTGGACCCACGATAACCTACTCAATGTTTGATTCATTGCCCTCTGGAAAAGGGCTACCCCTGACGTGATGCCAAAGGGATGGAGTGGAAAAGTCTCTGGTGAGTTACCATTGTCAGGGTGGTTGGGACTCTTTAATGACAGCCATTTGAAGATATGTCTGTGACAGATCCATCTTTGAAAATTTCTTCCCTCCTGCCAATCTGCTAAACAGGTCCTCAATGAGAGGAAGTGGGTATTGATCTGCTCACAGTGCTGGGTTGACGGTGACCATGAAGTCCCCCAGATTGTAACTGTGCCATCCATTTTTAAAATTGGAATAATTAGGGTGGCCCACTTGCTTGTGGTTACTGCCTCCAATGCTCCCATGTTCACCAGCCATTCTAGTTGTGCCTCCACTTTTGGCCAGATGACATACGGTACTGGACACACCGTCAGATTCCTTGGACGAGTCTCTGGCTTCAAATGAATTTTAATTTCAACCCCATTCATCTCACCCAGGGTCGCCTTGAATATGTCCTTATACTTATCTAGGACGTCTTGTAGACTTGCTCTCGAGTCTGCCAGCCTATTCACGACACCCCAATTTAATTTCAATTTCTGCAACCAGGAGCACACAAACAAAGCAGGGTAGTTACCTTTGACCAAGTACAATGGTAACTCTGCACACTGATCCCTTAGCTGTACCTTCAACAGTACATATCCTTTCAGTGGCACCACTTGTTCTGTGCAGGCACATACGGTAATCTCGGCAGTGCTTTCAATTTATCTCTGTATGCTGAGTCAGGAATCAACGACACCACTGCCCCCATGTCCACCTCCATTTTAATTGTCTTCCCTTCCTACTTGGAAAGGACCTGGAACTAATCAGTTTCTCCTCGGACTGATAAGATGTTTAGCTGAAATTCCATAAATGTAGGCTCTTCTGCTTTTTCCGTAGAGATGGCTGATTCCCTGTCCCCTTCCTGGCTGGTGGCAGGTACCTTATGCTTTGTCTTCAGGTTAGTCTCTTGCCAACTCCCCTTTTCCTCTTTAAGTTGCGCTCTACAATTTTGGCCAATATGCCCCACCCGCTTACGTCTGCAGCATTGGGCTTCACAAGTTCAGCGTGTTGATTCTTTGTGGCCTCACTTTGCTGTGCAGTTAATTCACAAAGGATCTTTGACTCACAATTACGGAGCAGAAGCCCCGGGTTATGGCGACTAGGTGACAGCGTGAGGACGCCTGAGGAGTGAACCAGCTGGATTCAGAACAGAAGGACTGGAAAAACAATGGAAAAGAATGGGTGGGGCATGTAAACTGGCTTTGGAGAAGAGCAGAATGGCTTTTAGTGTGACAGAGGGAACCTGCAGCTGGAGAGCTAGGAGGAAGAGCTCTGAAACCCCCATTTTTCAAAGTGCAGCACAAGCAGACAGGGAGTCAAGAGAGGAAAAAGTACAGCCTTTGGAGAAATGTAGGACCAGTTGAGAGTGATTGCTCTTTTGACTGCCACCTCTCTTGACCTCCTCACTGTCTCCGATTTGCCACACTGTTTGTCCAATATCCAGCACTGTCCAGCAATAATTTCCCAGTATCGGGAAGACCAAAGACATTGTTCTCAATTCCCACCACAAAATACATTCTGTGGCCACCATCTCCATTCCTCTTCCTAACCATTGTCTGAGGCTGAGCCTCACTGTTTGCAATCTTGGTGTCACATTTGGTCACTCGGCAAATTTCTGACAACACAACTTGCACCATTACCGAGATTGCCTACTTCTGCTTTCATAATGTCAGCTACCCATGCCCTTGCCTCAGTTCAGCTGTTGCTGAAATCCAATACAGACCTTTGATATCCCTAACCTCAGCTATTAACTTGAACCAAGTCCTTTCTCACCCATCACCCCTGCACTTGCAGACCGACATTGGTTCCCGATCTATTAACATCTTGATTTTAAACTTCTCATCCTCATTTTCAAAATCTCTCCCATGACAACTCCCATTCCTGCCTCTATAGTCACCTCCAGCCCTACAGCCATAAAATCTCTTCACTTCCTCATACTGGCCTCTTACGCATCCCCAATTTTAATCGCTTCACCATTAGAGGCCATGTTTTTAGCAGCCCCAGCACTGAGCTTTGGAACTCCCTCAATAAATCTTCTTTTAACATGCCCTTTACAAGCTATCATTTTGACTAAGCTTTTTCTGTCAGTCCTATCTGCCAAAATTTTACCGGCACGCCCGCCCGGAATCGGGGCGGGCAAGGCTTGCAGAACGGAATTCTCTGTTGGCCTTGGGCGGGATTTTACGAGCCTCGCCCTAACGATGTCATAAAATACTGGCCATTGTGTCAAATTTGGTTGTTCACATTCCTGAAAACAACCTTATGAAATGTAATTATATTGGAGGTGCTTTGTAAACGCAAGTGGTTGCTATCGTTGCTTCACACATATAACATCCTGACCTGGAACAATATCACCATTGCTTCACTGTTGCAGAGTCAAAATTCCACAATTCCCTTCCTACCAGCAGTGTGAGTGTACCTAAACCGCATAGACTGCAATAGTTCAAGAAGATAACTGCCGAGCTTTTGTTCAAATTCAAACCAGACAGGTCAACAGTTAACTGTTCACCGTTGCATTCACTGTGGCAATGTCTCTACCAACCAAAATCTACTTGCCATCCAATCAGTACTCTCTTCTCATCCAGCTCAAATAGTTGTTCTTTTTACTGTTAGTATTCATGCGATCTGTCCTGATGAGTGCAAGACGTAAAGCTTAGTTGGCATGGATAGGATTTTATGACCTCGCTCGAGCAAGACTGGAAATTCTCACCCGAAGGTCAACAGACATTTCCGTTGTCCGCCCCTCACCTGCTCCGATTCTGTGGCGGGCAGGGCAGTAGAATTCCGGTGAATGACTCTTTTTTCAGGAATGCCAAAAGTTTAGGTCAAGTAGCTAAGAAAATAAGTTGGCCCAGAAATTCCTTTTGTCATAGCGACCCTGATATTGTATCCACTGGAACAGTCAGGGGCTCGTTTGCATGGGTCAGATAGATGAAGCTCCACTTTGAATATATCTCCAGTTCTTATCTTCCTACGTTCACCAGATACTCTGGTGTCAAGAACAGCTTGTCTCCTGCTGTCAGACTTTTGAATGGTCCTATCATATATTAAGCTGATCTTTTTCTTCACCCTACCTGTAACAGCGACACTATATTCTGCACCCTATCCTTTCCTTCTACCCTATGTACTCTATGAATGGTCTGTTTGCCTGTATAGTGTACAAGAAACAATACTTTCCACTATATTCCAGTACACATGACAATAATAAATCAAATCAAATCAAATCTGTTGGGGGTGGAGAGAGTTGCTGTTCTCAACTCCACCAATGGTCTTTTCTACCTCCTGAGCAAGGGTACAAATCAAAATAATTTTTTAAAATGCCTTAAGATTCTTTGGTGGTCCAGGCTGCTTGTCTGGTCTACACCACACCAGTGGAGCTGACACAAGCCTTTGTGGTATTTATTATGTCTTCTCTCGCTTGACCTATCACCCACCAGCAACCATGTTGGGTTACTAGTAAGCCTGAACAACTGGAATACCTGGTTCAGCATGTTCCCAACACTATCTCTGACCCTGTCCATCAATTAACTTGTAAGGAATCGATAGAAGTTCCACTCTTTACAATACACTGAAATATTCCTAGAAACAGAAGATTTCTAGTATAATTGGGTCGATGCCATTTTGCCAGGAGTTACATTGAAAGGCTGGTGGAACTTTGGAGGACAATATTTACCTGATGTAGGGCTGAGGTAACTGTCGCCAGTTATTTGGAGGCTTTGCAACTCTATTTGCTGTACAGCCTTGAGGTGGTGGGGTAACTGGAGGGTTATGGCAGCTCGCTGCTCAAGTGATTTTGGTAGGAATAACAGCAAAATGGACTATTATTTAAATGGTAAAAAATTGCAGCATGCTGCTGTGTAGAGGGACCTGGGTGTCCTTGTGCATGAATCACAAAAAGTTGGTTTGCAGGTGCAGCAGGTAATTAAGGAGGCAAATGGAATTTTGTCCTTTATTGCTGGAGGGATGGAGTTTAAAAACAGCAAGGTTATGTTGCAGCTGTATAAGGTGCTGGTGAGGCCACACCTGGAGTACTGTGTACAGTTTTGGTCTCCTTACTTGAGAAAGGAAATATTGGCACTGGAAGGGGTACAGAGGAGATTCCCTAGGTTGATTCACTAGGACAGACTGAGTAGACTGACCTATACTCATTGGAATTTAGAAGAATGAGGGGAGATCTTATAGAAACATATAAAATTATGAAGGGAATAGATAAGATAGAAGCAGGGAAGTTGTTTCCACTGGCAGGTGAAACTAGAACCTCATTTTGAGGCATGACCTCAAAATAAGGAGGAGCAGATTTAGGAATGAGTTGAGGAGGAACTTCTTCACCCAAAGGGTTATGAATCTGTGGAATTCTCTGCCCAGTGAAGCAGTTGAGGCTACCTCATTGAATGTTTTTAAGGCAAGGATAGATAAATTTTTGAACAGTAAAGGAATTACGGGTTATGGTGAGTGGGCGGGTAAGTACAGCTGAGTCCATGAAAGGATCAGCCGTGATCTTATTGAATGGCGGAGCAGGATCAAGGGGTCGGATGGCCTACTCCTGCTCCTTGTTCTTATGTTCTTGTGATGATGGGAAATTCTACTGACATACTACCTAGAGGCATGGCAGGGAATAATAATATCCAAAACCTGAGTGCGATGCACATTTTCTGAGAACTTCACACCTAATGCAAACATACTTGCTGCCACCAGATTTGACGTTGTAATTTTGCTGCAACACAATTTCATTGGCTTGGAATAAAACGGTGGCAAGTCAAAAATGATCACCACAACCACTTATATTGATACTGTGCCCCTTATAGAATAAAACATCCCAAGGCGCTTCACAGAAACATTATAAAACATCCATATAAGAAGATATTAGGGCAGGGAAGCAAACGTTTAGTCAAAAGAGATAAGTTTTAAGGAGTGTTTTGAAGGAGATTTTAAAAAAGGTAGAGAGATGAGAAGTTTAGGGAGGAAATTGCAGAGCAGAGAGCCTAGGGAGTTGATGGGATTGTGGAGGAATTAAAATCAGTGATACTTAAGGGGCTGAAATTAAAGGAATGCACAGGGCCACACTTTCGGAATAAAAATTTGCTCACGCCACACCAAATTTTTTACTCATAAGAAATACATTCAATAACAAAAAAACCCAACTCCTAGCAGTGCTTGATTCATAAATAGAACACCACTACTTTATAATATCATGGGACATTCAGAAAGTATAAAACAATGCAGCTACATAAAAACATCTATCCATTATTAAATGTTTCTTTGATTGTCCTCGAATCTTCCCGCCACACTTGCCATCCTCTCTTGCCGCACCAGTGTGGCGTGCCGCACCCTTTGGGAACCACTGAATTAGAGGGTTGGAGATGGAGTACATTACAGAATTTGCAGGGGAAGGGCCTGGCTACTTCCATAGTGCCAATCACAGATAAGGCTATCTCTGATCAATTCTTTGTAGAACTCTCTACCTATATTCAGGGGGCAACTTTCCCATCCTGCCTGCAACGGGAATCGTAAGGACCATGCAAAGGTCCATTGACCTCGGGTGGGATTTTCTGGTTTTGGGGCCAGCGCGGCCAGAAAAACCCGTCCTCTGTTTCTCTTTCAAACACTATCTCCTCCTGTTCACCCATGGCACAAATTCTCCAAATTAACTTACAACTGGATTCTCAAAATCTCAGTATCTAGCCTTTGGCCCTCCATTCACAATATTTCTGCAGCTACCAATCACCTCAGCCACACCCTCACCTTCATCTTCATTGCCCTAATGGCCATTAAAACCATTGCTCTCTCTCACCTTGGCCGTTTCCCCTGGTGTGGGCTTCATCTCCATTCTCTTAAGTTCGAGAGACATGGAGGGAATTCTCCCGTCCCGCCTGCCACTGGAATCGCAGTGGGCGGGGAGACGGGCCACACAAAGGTCTGCTGACCTTGGGCGGGATTTTCTGGTTTTGGGGCGATAGCAGCCAGAAAATCCCATCTATAGAGTCCAATGGATATGGAGGTCAACTGGTTTAGTCATTCACTTCCAAGTCTGGCTGGACCACATAAAGCACTACCAGTCCTTCTCTCATCTGTGAAATCTGCTCAGGATTTCAGGATCACCCAGAAATACCTAAGTAAATATCAGCTTCTTTTCTCTCCCCCAGGCTGTCTTTTTAAACCCCTCTCCCATCTCTCCTCCACCATCCGCTCTAACAACCACTGTGAGGAACTCATGGATTTCTTTGCCACCAAAGTTGACATAATCTAAACAGCTCCCTTCGCTTAGCCCATGGGACCAAATCTCTTCAAAGGTTGTCCTGGCTCTAGCCCTGAACACTTATCTTTCTCTAGATTCTGTCCTAGCTTCCCGCATGCCCTCTCCAAGCTAATCTGGTCCATGACGTTCACCTCAATCTCTCTGAACCATATTCCAACTGAACTACTGACCACCCAGCTTCCCACCCTGGTTTCTATTTTAGCTCACATTGTTAACAATTCTCACCTCAGGCTCTCTCTCCTCAGTCAGGGGAAGGTTCAAAAATTTTCAAAATTGAAATTAGCCTTGTGTGCTATTTGTTCTTTGAAACTGAAATTTACAAGGTTTAAAAAGTTTTTAAAAGATGCTAAAGAGTCTGAAAGCATAATCTGTTTCACAGTAACATGATTTATTGGTTTCCAGTGAAATACCTTTTGTGTATTTTCATAGTGTCATTAAATCTTTTTATTTCAAGATGCCTGTGTGTAAACTGAAATCCATTTCAAACTTAATAGACTGTGGTGATTACCTATCCTTGGTTTGAATTTGTATTATAAACTGTTTACTGTTAACTTCAAGTTGAGAATGCCAGTCGGAAAGAAAGAACAGCGAAAGAATAACCTTCCTCATGTTAAATTGAGTTATTTCTTCTTTCAACAAATGAATGAAATGTTTACAGCTAATGCAGACAGAAAAGGCCTGATTCAGACTATCAGTACTTTACCAGCAGAAAAAGTAACAATTTTGAGTATAAAATGGGCTCCATGAGTTTGGGAGTAAAACTGCCAGATTAATCGCTGGGCACCCATTACTAAATTGGTCTGATTTGCACCTATTTTACATGAGAAAGAAGCCCAATAAACCAATCTCATTGTCAATAAAAAATATTTTCAGAAAAGACAGACAGAAAAAGGGCAGCACAGTGGCACAGTGGTTAGCACTGCTGCCTCACAACACCAGAGACCCAGGTTCGATTTCCAGCTTGGGTCACTGTCTGTGTGGAGTTTGCACGTTCTCCCCGTGTCTGCATGGGTTTCCTCCGGGTGCTCCGGTTTCCTCCCACAATCCAAAGATGTGCGGGTTAGGTGGATTGGCCATGTTAAATTGCCCCTTAGTGTCAGGGGGACTGGCTATGGGGTCATGGGGATAGGGCCTGGGTGGGATTGTGATTGGTGCAGACTCGATGGGCTGAATGGCCTCTTTCTGCACTGTAGGATTCTATGATTCTATAAAAATATTGTATTACTTGAATCACCATGGCATTGAGATAAAATGATTTGTTTCAATATTACTTATACTACAATGTGATGAACCTGGAGACCAAGTAGGATTGGCTACGTTTTTTTTAGATAAGTTGTTGCATCTTTAAATAATGATTTTAATATGGTTTGCAGGACAGTTTTGAAGTATATCAGAAAGAATGATGTATCAGATAACTAATTACTATTTTCTGAATTGAAAGGGTAATCAAAAAAACTACCTGAATAACTCTGAAAGAAAAGGCTTCACAAGTAAACATTTTTTTTTATTTTACTCGTGTTTTCTTTGAGATCTTGCAATGTGACAACATGTGTCAGTGTCAGCCTCGGGCCCTGCTGGCAACACCTTGAGAACTATGTGGAGGTACAGAAAACAAACAGCTCGGGATGCGATTTCAGTGATAAAATACCAGTGTCAGGAGCCTCCCCTGGGATCCATAATCTGGAACTGTCATGTGATAAGGCTCGTCTGTCTTTCTGACACGGACATGTCATTTTCCCTTTGGGTTTGAAGGGGGTATGGGGGCTGGCGGTGGGATTGGGTTGTTGAGGAACAAAAAGCGCTCCTGATTATTAAGCTATCCGTAGGCCGTGAGGCTTGCAGTGTGACAATATAAAAACCATGTGCCTGCTTGTCACACAAACAGCTCAGACCAGCTAACCAGATCAGAATAAAATTCACAGAGCCTTAACATTGAAAAATATCTCCACCGAGCCCTGGTGTCCTCAATATGCTCAGATACTTGTATGATCTATGCAGCACTGTAAGACAAAACTTCCTTTAAGTGGGAAGTGGTTCCTGCAGAGATTTTTTTTGATAATGCCAGGCTTTTACAAAACCTATGGCCTTTCAATTCAGTCTTGAGATGGGTAATTTTTAAATGTCTTAAGGGACGACTCCACTCTAGTGTTGATTGGGGGTTAGCTGAGAACACAGTTGTCAGTTCAGAGATTACTTGTGCTTTATATCCACCCAGAGAGTTTTCTTCGTCAACAAACTCCCTGTTGTTGGCACGTTACTATTTTAAAAAAAATTACCATACACTTTCACATCCTCAATCTTGTACTAGAAGGAAAGAGCAGTTTAATAGTAGAGATCAGGTCCTACAATCATTCAGGCCCAAATGCAGCCACTTGTCTTGGTGCTTCACTTCAACCTCTACTTAAGCAAGGGATGGGAACACATTGGGATCACATCCAGAATATTATGTCATGTTCTTTTGATTTCATAAAAGGTTTTGAACTGTAGCCCAATTTAGATGAGGATAAAAGATATCACCTCCTCAGAGATGAGTGTGGATTAATGAATCTTTCATGTCAATACAAATCATAATTTAATGGCATGCAGATAATTAGAAGGAAAGATCTAGACTGGGAATGTAAAAACATTTTGCGATCATACACGACCAATAAAAGAAATTGAACTTCATAACAAACATCTTAGATCAGATTTTTGTGAAGTAACCACAAAACAATCACTGATTCCCAAAGGAAGAACCTTGTTTGTTGTGCACATCATTGAAAGCTACCCGCAATGTTCTTCAGAATTCAGAGTGCTGATTTTTCTGTCCACTTCAGTCTGACACCCTCTACAGAGAGGACTTATAAGGCAGGGAATATAAATTAAGATTTCAATAATACACAGAAAGCAAACTAAAGATCAGGAAGGACAGGTGGGATAAGGGAGAGAGATAAAAGAGACAGATAGAAAACAAAATGAACAAAAAGTATATTTTTAAAAATATCTTCAGAGGGAATGAGACTCCACACTTTGAAAATTAAATTTTCAGGGCCAGAGAATTGTTCAATGATAATTACAATATCATACTGTCAAAAGCTCATTTGCTCCTTCGTGGAGCAATCCCAAAGTTTTCAGCTATTTGAATATGGAACCAGGGGGTTGCACAGCAAATTATCTATCAGAGAGAACTAGATATCTTTGGCAGCAACCTCCAGAATTGCAAGTTTAACTGCACATGCCCTGACACCAGAAACTGCTGTTAAATTTACTTTGTTAAAATGATCAATTCTGTTAACTGCACTGTGATTCTTGTCACAAAATTTGACCCAATGCTACCCTAATGCCCTTTCTTGTTGGAATTGGTCGGAGTGGAATAGCTGAAATTGAACTTTTACCACCAATCTGAGAGAGGAGGTCTAAATATTTTACAGAATATACCTATACAATGTAGAATCTGGCTCACTGTTTCACATCAGTTCAGTTAAATACAGAATGGGCTAAAGTTCCAAATGTTTGATATCAGGACCCCAATTCATGTATTAAATGGGTCACATAAATAGGCCTGAAACAGGCAAACACTTTGGCTGGGATGAGACTGATAGTGCTTGATATCAAGATGGCATTTGACCAAACGTGGTATCAAGGAACTCGAGTAAAATGAAAGTAGTAAACAAAAGCAACCCAATCTCCCCCCGCCCCCCAGCCCCGCTCAGTCTTCCAATTCACTTGTTCAAATATGTTCGGGTTAGGTAAAACACCAGGTGAAGATGGACACTTAGCCAGACTTCCTCACATTGCTTTTACCACTGTACGTTAATCTTCACAGGATCGAAACGTTCTACGATAACGTCTGAGGACCAGTCCACCTGCCCGAGGGGTCACTTCCTGCACCATTTCAGTAAGGCATTTGACAAAGTCCCACATGGCAGGTTGGTTAAGAAGGTTAAGGCTCATGGGATACAAGGAGAAGTGGCTAGATGGGTGGAGAACTGGCTTGGCCATAGGAGACAGAGGGTAGTGGTCGAAGGGTCTTTTTCCGGCTGGAGGTCTGTGACCAGTGGTGTTCCGCAGGGCTCTGTACTAGGACCTCTGCTATTTGTGATATATATAAATGATTTGGAAGAAGGTGTAACTGGTGTAATCAGCAAGTTTACGGATGACACGAAGATGGCTGGAATTGCGGATAGCGAAGAGCATTGTCGGGCAATACAGCAGGATATAGATAGGCTGGAAAATTGGGCGGAGAGGTGGCAGATGGAATTTAATCCGGATAAATGTGAAGTGATGCATTTTGGAAGAAATAATGTAGGGAGGAGTTATACAATAAATGGCAGAGTCATCAGGAGTATAGAAACACAGAGGGACCTAGGTGTGCAAGTCCACAAATCCTTGAAGGTGGCAACACAGGTGGAGAAGGTGGTGAAGAAGGCATATGGTATGCTTGCCTTTATAGGACGGGGTATAGAGTATAAAAGCTGGAGTCTGATGATGCAGCTGTATAGAGCGCTGGTTAGGCCACATTTGGAGTACTGCGTCCAGTTCTGGTCGCCGCACTACCAGAAGGACGTGGAGGCATTGGAGAGAGTGCAGAGAAGGTTTACCAGGATGTTGCCTGGTATAGAGGGTCTTAGCTATGAGGAGAGATTGGGTAGACTGGGGTTGTTCTCCTTGGAAAGACGGAGAATGAGGGGAGATCTAATAGAGGTATACAAGATTATGAAGGGTATAGATAGGGTGAACAGTGGGAAGCTTTTTCCCAGGTCGGAGGTGACGATCACGAGGGGTCACGGGCTCAAGCTGAGAGGGGCGAAGTATAACTCAGACATCAGAGGGACGTTTTTTACACAGAGGGTGGTGGGGGCCTGGAATGCGCTGCCAAGTAGGGTGGTGGAGGCAGGCACGCTGACATCGTTTAAGACTTACCTGGATAGTCACATGAGCAGCCTGGGAATGGAGGGATACAAACGATTGGTCTAGTTGGACCAAGGAGCGGCACAGGCTTGGAGGGCCGAAGGGCCTGTTTCCTGTGCTGTACTGTTCTTTGTTCTCTTTGTTCTTTGAAAGTATTTGAAAATCAAGAGTAAATATTCCACATGCTGAACATATTGTGGCTGAAAGAGCAGGTCAGAAACTGGTAATTCTGTGGAGAGTGACTTTCCTCCTGATTTCCCAAAGCCTGTTCACCATCCACAAAGCACAAGACATGAGTGTGGTGGTTTTGTCTATTTGACTGGATGAGTGCAGTTTCAACAACCGTCAAGAAGCTCAACACCATCTAAGACAAAGCAGCACATTTGATCAGCATTCCATCTACCACCACCTTAAACATTCACTCTGTCCACCACTGACGCACCATGGCAACAGCGTGTACCATTCATAAGATGCACTGCAGCCACTCATCAAGGTTCCTTTGGCTTCATCTGTGGGTGCTCCTGAACTTAAAGGACTGCAGTGATGCAAGACGGCAACTCACCAGTACCTGATCAAGGAGGAGTAGGGATGGACAACAAATACTTGTTTTCCCAAGATTCTTACATCCCATCAACAAATTTAAAAAGGAAGTAGATGGTTGTGGAAGTAGCAACAGGCATTAGAATTGGATGGAGAAAACGTTTTGAATTTACCACTCAAAGACTGAACTTTGCTTACATTTATTGGTGGTGACAGTAATCAAGCCATTACCAACTTGTACATTGTATACATGTGTATATGTAATTTGTACTTTTAGTTTTGGCGATTTTTATATTTAACATTACTAATTAATTTGACATTAAGATGCCAATTATTTTCAGCTGTAATAATCTCGTATGTGTGGTATCAATCATTTTGAAGAGGTATTGGTGCTATGGTAGAGTAAAATGCAAAATCTTGTAAGCATATCAGATAACAGTATAGAAAAATTACAGCCTCCCATTCACTGGGGACAAGGTCTAGTTATAAGAAGTGCGATTAGACCATTGAGAAAGAAGATGGGTCTATTAAAAATTCAAAATTGTAACAATCAATAAATATTTTAATATCGCTGATGGGACTGTAATCAGTGGAACACCACGACTGGCATAGTTTTGACAAATGTAGTGGCGTCATGGGTATAATACAAGTAGGTATTTTAAAGGCCACAATAGAAATTCAACCCTTGATGGGTTAATATACTCACATTCTGACTTCTATCAAAATGGCCATAGTTGACACTGGCCATGTAACTTAAGCAGCCTTTTAATTTTACATCTCCACCAATTATGGTGCCCCAGCACACTAATTCTACCGTCAGAACTCTCAGATTCAGTTTTTGTACTGAGAACAATAGAATACTTTGAGAACCAAACATTATGAATATGAAATGAAAGGTTAAGGTATCACTTTACCCATTCAGAAGCCAGCTACTTGGCACAATACTACTAGAACAGTTCCAAAACAAAATGCAGCTGCCAACAGGTCGATAGCTAGACGGGGAACAGATGATGAGTCGATTCTTCCATTTTCCATGTGGAATAATGCCATGGAATGGATATTACCAGACATGATATAAAACAAAGTATGTGTCAACCTTACTCAGGAATACAGTGAACTGCTGTTTATTAAGTGCGTGGTAACTTGATTACAGCAATTAAACAGTGACTCCAGTGTGTCATACAAGTCCATGTATCTTGTGGTCTGCGTTTTCCACTTTTTATGATGTGAATGATAGGGCCACTGAAATAATGTCAACTTCGATCACATGCTGGGAGATCTGTCATTCAGGATAGACAATCTTTGTCACTCATGTGCAACTATAACAGACTTACATATATGTAAGAGCGAAATATTGAGGATGCTATGAATCTGAAATGGAAACAGAAAATGTTGGTCCAGTAGCATCTGTGGAGATGGTTAACATTTTAGGTCTGTGACCTCTGCAAAAAATAATTCCATAAAGTGCTTAATAATTAAGGCAGGGAAAAGGAGCACATTTAAAGAACAGGAGATATAAATGAAATGGTGCTAAGGGGGGATGGTTTAGTAGACAGAACGGGATGCGAAGAAGCCACGAGGTTGGGGAAAGAATTCCGCAGGGCAGGGGGTAATCACCGGTAGATCTGTCTCTATTTACCTAACTAATATCCCGCCACTCAGACTCTATGGGGTATAAATATACAGATACACTGCTCACACTGTGCTTTATTGATAGGAAATGGATGGTCACGACTTCAAAGTGCTGTATTTAATGATGTGACCTTGATAATCTAAAATGCAAAAGCTGTGTGAACTTTTGTTTTAAACTTGGGATCGGTTTAGAGGCACGGAAACTATAACTGCTCGTGTTGCCAAAGACCTAACTGTCTGCTAGACGGCAAGTCCCACCATATTCTCCACACTGTATCCCTACTTTAATTTTTTTTAAGGAAAACTGACCAGCTATGAAACAAATCCATCAATCTGTCTTAAACTAACTAGTCTACTAACACTGTCAGGAATACAGACAAGTATTCCATCATTAGCTCACCAGGAATTAACTTCCCCCTCCCCCTTCAGACACTCATCTCAGCTCTAAGCAAAACTCACAAGAACATGAACAAATACCACAAGATTGCCGTGGATTTGATATTCCGAAGTCGTAAGTATCCTCGCTAACTAGATTCAGGAGGAAAAAATAAATCTTTGAACTTATTGAGGAAATGATGCCCCAGTCACAGATTACAACCAATCATCTGTCAGCCATAATTGTAGCCAGAAACAAAATGGCAATTAATGCCCACTCAAAGGTCTCATCCTTCATCACTGGGATTAATCCAGTGGTGGGCAGTAGATGGAGGGAGGGGGCTTTGCATCCAGACTACCAGGATGCAGGGGTCCTTCGTTCATAGGTACTTAGTGTTGGATTGAGGGACCCAGCTTTGAGTAGAGGAGCCTGCTGAGAGCCAATCTTGCTGTCAAATACCCTCCCCTCTGACCCCCGCCCTGCAACTCAACTCCCACTTTCACTCACCCATGGTGTGGGGTCCAGCAACAATACTAGGCCTCAGGTAGGTGTCATATTGGCAGCAGCCACTGCCTCCCTGTTGGCATTATCAAATAGAGGTACTGGCCTCTGATTTGCCACCAGCTCTCAGAGGGTGGGACCTCCATCCCAGAGTTCTGGTTGCCAGGTAGGGCCCATCATTGTCCAATTACGTGCCTGAGTGGCACTTAATGTGGCGGGCCATCCCTAAAAAGGTGGTGCAGGGCTCTCGCCAGCTTTCAAGACAGTAGGTGAAACCCCCATCACATCCATTAAATAGCGCCACAAGTCAAAGATGGCAGGCGATGTTAGGGAGGGTGTCCGGAAGCTTAGACAAAATGATGAATTTTCAGGAAGGTCTTGATGAACGACACAGAAGTGGAGAGATTTAAGGAAGGAATTCCAAAGCATAGAACCTAGAAGACTGAAGGCAAAGTTTGCAATCATCGGGTCATAAAGAGTGGAGGGTACTGAAAAGGCCAGAGTCAGAGGAAGCTTTAATTCTCAGGGGTTTGTAGCTTGGAGGAAATTACTGAGCGAGGGAGAGACACATCTGTGAAAGAGGTTAAATACAAATTTGAGAATTTGAAATTGGAAATGTTGGGGACTGGGAATTAAGATGTGTCGGCCGGGACAGGAGTGATGGGTGTGTGGAACTTGGCACAAATGAAGATACAGGCAGTAGTTTTGGATGAGCTGACGTTTATGGGGGGCGGGGGGGGGGGGGGGGGGGGGGGAGGCGGGGGACAAAGAACAATGTCAAATTCAGTCACTGCCGGTTTTCAGTGTTTGAACTCAGGGCACTAGTGCGTGTTCCCAAGTTAACTCCCTTTTTCTTCATTTTTAGTTAATTAGTAAATACCCAACAAGATTTTCAATGAAAACATGATCTACATCATTTGGCCAAACTGGAAAGGTTGCTTGGATTTTTTAAAGAGATTATTTTTCCTTACTCATTTTCCACCTCCTCTCCGATGGCACTTACGATGGATAATGCTTCAATGCTCTGATGTTTCACCAGAGTGGCTAACTTCCACATGTGAGACAGTGAGGGCTTGATTTTTAAACCCCAGTAGAGTTGGAATTAGAGGCAGCTAAACATAACACTGGTGGCCTGTGTACCAGTCTGCTGGCTCCGTCCCATCGCCAGGCTATCATGGAGACCAAAGATGTGCGGGTTAGGTTGATTGGCCATGCTAAGTTGTCCCATAATGTCAGGGGGAATAGCGGGATAAATACATGGGGTTATGGGGATCAGGAATGTTATCGGTGCAAGCTCAATGGGCTGAATGGCCTCCTTCTGCACTGTAAGGATTCTATGATTCTATTATATGAGACGGGATATGGGTCTGGCAGGGCAACCTGCCCACACACAGTGGGTGTTCGATTAAAGTCATTCACGTCCACTTAAGATCAGTTAAAGGAGACTGACTAGGATTTTCCACAGGTGACAAAGGGTTCAGGTTGGAGGTGGCTCTCCCTGCCTGCACCTATAGGCTTCCATGTAGTGGGGCTCCATTGCCCCTCCCCCACTGACACAGAGGTAGCCTGAATGCAAAGCCCAGTTCTTTTTTGAAAAAGTTTGAAGAGAGGGTGCCCTCCATTTTGAAGCACCCTCTCTCTTACTTACCTTCCATTATAGCCTGAGACTCCTTTCAAGCTGGAAAGCCTCTGACTGGCTCTCCAGATTCGAGAGCCCCCCCCCCCCCCCACACCCCCACCCCCCCACACCCCCACCCCCACCATCCTTAATTGGGAAGCAAGGCCATTCTCTGCCTAGGGGAAAATGACAATGAGTGACTGTCATCCACACATTGCAGGCTCCTGACCCATATTTCAGCCTTGACGGGGAAAAATGTGTGTCAACAGGCTGTTCGACTGGGATGAGTAGCACAAGCTGATCTCACCCAGTTGCCATACATGGATACTTTCCAGCAGAGGCATTTGATAATGAATAGCGATGCGGCAGCCCAACTGTTGGCTTGGCTCAATCAACTCAGCCCACACCAAGGGTCATTCTCAGCATTTTCTTCCATATGGTTTCCTGTTCCTTTGAGTGATGTCTTCACTCACAAGTTTCTACCATAAATATGAATGCAGAGAAAGGGCCCTTCAGTGAAATTTTACTCACTGTTTTGGGCAACTTAAACAAATGATCCAACACATTTTTCCCCCAGTCAAAATGCTGCTCGCTTTCTGCCTTGTGTGACAATTGATATAACCTGTTATGAGATATGGAAGCAATTATTCTCTTCTATCTGTAATTATCTTAGTACTGTAAATTTGATTTAATTTATTATCACATGTATTAGTACACAGTGAAAAGTATTGTTTCTTACGTTTCTTCAAGTTTCTATCATTTGCAGAATACCAACTCAACCTCCTGTAGCATCCAAAGGTTTTCACTCGACTGCGGTGCAAAAGAAAATGGTGGCTCATCACATTAGGACAATTAAGGTAGAAACTAGTTTGGTTCAACTGAAGAAAGATTTTATTTTGTTTGACAGCCACTCCCACCCTGTGGTATATAAAGTGAGGCTGTTAGTTCTTAGGTAGAGGCAGTAAAGTTTGTTAAACCTCTGTAAACATTATCCATCAAATGCATGCATGTGAAATGTGGACCCCTGTTGGGAGCTTACGGTGAAGAAGTGTAGTGAAGTAATGAAATGCTAATCAATCACAGCTGGTCGATTTTAAAGCAGAATGTTTCCTCCCTTTGCCTTAAAGCTGCATATCATAACAAAGAAAGGTAAGTATTACTGGGGGGAAAAAAACACAAGACAGTACCAACTTGTTTAATTTGAAACTTTTAATAAGCTCCATTGTCGAGCTTGTGAACTGAGGTGTTTACTTTGCACTGGGATTAAAAAGGTAAGTAATTTACCAAATTCATAGAATCATAGGATCCCTACAGTGCAGAAGGAGGCCATTCGGCCCATTGAGTCTGCACCGGCCACAATCCCACCCAGGCCCTATTCCCGTAACCCCACATATTTACCCTGTTAGTTCCCTGCATAGCCAATCAACCTAACCCGCACAACTTTGGACTGTGGGAGGAAGTCGGAGCACCCGGAGGAAACCCACACAGACACGGGGAGAATGTGCAAACTCCACACATACAGTGACACGAGTATTGTGATATAATATATGGGGCACAACTGTAATAGTGAGGATAGCATTCCATGTTTATTTATGGGTCCATAGACTATTTTAGAACACAAAGCTATCCCAATAAACAGTGACATTTTCTCTGTCTCCTTTCCATACAACGCTATGAGATTTAAAATAGCAGTAATGTGGCATCATACCTTTGCTTAAAGTTTACAATCTTGCAGTATAAATTGGCACTCTTACTGCTACATTGGTATAGAAAGGAAGTAGCAACATGCCCAGAAAACCATTTTTCAAATTCATGTTCAGTTTGTCTCTTTCATATATATATATACTTTAAAATTATCTCAACAAAAAAAAGCAGCAAGAGATTGAGTAATCTGCTTATTACGCACACCAGCCATTCTCCAGTCATGTGATCCACGAAGATTGCTGTGGTAAGTGGACAAGCTTACTGTCTATTGGGGGCAAAAAACTAAAAGCAGAATACGGCAGATGCTGGAAATCTGCAATAAAAACAGAAAATGGGATAAACTCAGCAGGTCTGGTAGCAGCTATGGACAGAACATTTCGAGGCTGTGCTTTCTCTTCAGAGCTAGAAGAAGAAGAGACATACGCTTCAACATTCTACCGCCCTGCTCACCACAGGAATCAGAACAGGCAAGGGACGGACAATGGGAAGTGACATCAGGCGGGATTTTCCGGGCTCGGGTTGAGTGAGGCTGTAAAATCCCACCATGAACTCGAAACGTTGGGTGGGATTTTCCCAAAACCCCACTGGGTTCAATGGTGTTGTGGGGGGTGGGAGGGAATTCTGGCGGAAGGTCCCAAAATCGGTTTTACGCTTGTATGTATTTCCCGCGGAACCCTGAGCTGGTGCCCGACATGGCAGATTAGGAAACCTGCTGGTAGCCATCGTGAAACTGATTTGTACCTCACCGATGGGATGCAAAGGAAGGCCTGACCGGGATCTTCCCCCAACACCTGATTCTTCGTGACAACAGTGAGAAAACATACCAGTCTGGAGCATGTCTGGAACACGTCTGTCGTGCAGAAGTTGGGACCTACCTGAAAAATGACTGGGACAGTCTCCAGGATTCGGAGTGGAAACTACCAGCAAATCTAGAACACCACAACGATGAGGGGATGGTGGGGGGGGGAGCATCAGGTGGATCTTCCAGCTTCAGTGTCATTGAGGAGGTCCATCACCCAGTCTCAGATGTTCCTGGAGATCCATCTTCTTGTTCAGGAGGTCCACCTTCTTTTCAGGAGTTCCATCTCTTTCTTTAACCATGGGTCAGTGATGTCAGGTGCCTTTTCAATATGGTACCCGAATATGACAGATGGAACAAGCGCAATCAAGTCTGCCCCACCTCGGAATATGGCATTAAACTCCCACTGCATAATTAACGAGATCGGGCAAGAAAGTATGGTGAGGTTTCCCATCGCCCTTTGCAGTGGGAGACACTCCCCACTCCCTTACAGATGGGAGAATTCCACCCATTGGCCAGGATTTTATGACCCAGCTTGGGTGAGGCTCGTAAAATCCTGCCCAAGGCCAACGGAGAATTCAATTCGGAGAGCCTTGCCCGCCCCGATTCTGGGACTGGTGTGCCAGTAAAACTCCGACCATTAACTCAGTTTCTCACTCCACCGGCACTATCAAGCCTGCTGAGTTTTTCCAGCATTTTCTGTTTTTATTTCACTATTTATCGGTTTATCTCTAGTGTGTAGGGATAAGCTTAAAATGATTAATTGTACATTAGCAAAATGGAATTTATTGTAAATCACTATTAGAAAATAGTAAAGAGAATTAAAGTTTAAAGTTCAAATATGATACTGCCCTTTTTGCAGATGTATAATGGACACAATGGCGTAGAGTTTAATTCCATCTGATAAGCCCAAATGTTCCGATTAGTTTGGGAACCATTGTATCGGAAACTGATCAGACAGAAAAATTACGTGGATACATTTAAAAAGACCAGACTTCTGATCCATGATGCACAAGAACTCCCTCCCTCC
Source organism: Mustelus asterias (assembly GCF_964213995.1). Classification (NCBI taxonomy): domain Eukaryota; kingdom Metazoa; phylum Chordata; class Chondrichthyes; order Carcharhiniformes; family Triakidae; genus Mustelus; species Mustelus asterias. The sequence goes on along the minus strand of NC_135804.1, from coordinate 43,544,906 downwards.
CCAAGGAGTGAGGGACATTAAAGGGATACTGCCTTAAACTAAAAACAAATCACAAAAGAAACTTAAGGCATCAAAATGTGATAAAGGGAGGTTGATACACAAAGCAGCGATCGAATAAGCACAGAAGACATGCCACCTTTTTAGAGCACCAGCTGCCATAAGGTATGTTTAAATATCAGCGTGAATCTTAGTGTATGGGTAAATGGAAGAATGAGCGAATGGGTAGGGTGCGTAGGTGGATGAGGTAAGTGGGTAAGCAGATAGGGTGCCCTTATCTGTTCACCAGTCGAGGTCCTCACCAGCAAGGGTCACGTAAGATCCCCAACAATGGAGATCAGACATGATGGCCTTGCTGGTGGGAATGGAGATCATTGAAGCCCCCTGAGTGCCCCTTGGGCAGTGCCAGCCTGACATCCTGGCACTGCCAGCAGGGCACCTTGGCACTGCCCATCACCCAGGCAGCGCCAAGGGGGTGGAGCATGATGGGTGGGGCCTGATGGGGTTGGGCCTGATGGGGGCGTGGCCTGAGGGAGCAAGGCCATGTTGAGGGAGGTAGGGAGGAACTCTGCATCTGGGTTGGAGGGGGGAGGCAATGTCAGGAGTGGGCCATCAGCAGGGGGGTGATGCCAGGGCAGTGATTGGCGGGCAGGGTGGTGATGTCCAGGTGGGATGGAGGTGACAGGAGATCTACCAGTGCACTATGTACACTGTGTACTGGGAGATCGGGGCGCCATGCGATAGTGCCCCTGGAGCTCAGCAATTGGCTTCCCGCAAGATTAGGCTCTGCCTGCCCCCGCTGGGCGAGAATCACATTATGGCTTTTTTTCAAACTAAGTGCCATACAATTGTGTCTGGGAGCTCACACAAAACATGGGCACGATTCTCTCCTGTTTTCACAATCGTTTGGCACTTAGAAGTTTTTTGGTAAGATTACCCCAACCCCTCCACCGAGACATTTTCGAATGGTCTTGGGGAGCAAGACCCATCATAAGCCCAAACTTCCCAGATAATCCCCTCAAGTTAGCATGCCCAAATTCAACAGGGTTCTGAAGTACATCCTGGGTCATATGTCCAGTCTCCTGATTGCCGACAATCCAGAGGCCAGAAAATCCGGGCCATTGTGTAAAATGGGTGATAACAGATCAGGAACCCACGATACACCTTCATGATTTTTCTTTACATTCAAGTCAATTGCAATAAAGAATCGAGATGTGGAATGTGGTGCTGATTCACCAACGCCTCTTTCACACAAATTGGACAAAGCCAACATCTACCTGAGTCGTTTTTTGCCACACTTGGCAAGACAACATTACACTCCTCACTCGGGGTGTTTCTGACTCCTGCACCGATAGGACATGTCTCAAGCTAATAACCCCTCACAAAAGGAGTTTCTGGCTGGAATTATCCGGCCGTCCATGCAGGCGGGACTCTCTGGTAGAGTCGGCAGCACACCCCTGCCCGTGGGTTTCCCGCCGGTGTGGGGTGACGTCAATGGAAGTTCCTATTGACAGTGGCGGGACCATAGAATCCTGCCACTAGCAAACAACATGTCGCCTCCCGCTGACGGGAAGCACACGGCTGGGAGGCCAAAGAATCTCACCCTCTGACTTCATTACTGGCAAACACAGTAAGAAGTTTAACAACACCAGGTTAAAGTCCAACAGGTTTATTTGGTAGCAAAAGCCACACAAGCTTTCGGAGCCCCAAGCCCCTTCTTCAGGTGAGTGGGAATTCTGTTCACAAACAGGGCATATAAAGACACAAACTCAATTTACATGAATAATGGTTGGAATGCGAATACTTACAGCTAATCAAGTCTTTAAGATACAAACAATGTGAGTGGAGAGAGCATCAAGACAGGCTAAAGAGATGTGTATTGTCTCCAGACAGTGAGACTCTGCAGGTCCAGGCAAGCTGTGGGGATTACAAATAGTGTGACATGAACCCAATATCCCGGTTGAGGCCGTTCTCATGTGTGCGGAACTTGGCTATTAGTTTCTGCTCAGCGACTCTGCGCCGTCATGTGTCGTGAAGGCCGCCTTAGAGAACGCTTACCCGAATATCAGAGGCTGAATGCCCGTGACCGCTGAAGTGCTCCCCAACAGGAAGAGAACAGTCTTGCCTGGTGATTGTCGAGTGGTGTTCATTCATCCGTTGTCACAGCGTCTGCATGGTTTCCCCAATGTACCATGCGTCGGGACATCCTTTCCTGCAGCGTATCAGGTAGACAACGTTGGCCGAGTTGCAAGAGTATGTACCGTGTACCTGGCGGATGGTGTTCTCACGTGAGATGATGGCATCTGTGTCGATGATCCGGCACGTCTTGCCTCAACCGGGATATTGGGTTCATGTCACACTATTTGTAATCCCCACAGCTTGCCTGGACCTGCAGAGTCTCACTGTCTGGAGACAATACACATCTCTTTAGCCTGTCTTGATGCTCTCTCCACTCACATTGTTTATATCTTAAAGACTTGATTAGCTGTATTCATTATTCATTATTCATGTAAATTGAGTTTGTGTCTTTATATTGCCCTGTTTGTGAACAGAATTCCCACTCACCTGAAGAAGGGGCTTGGAGCTCCGAAAGCTTGTGTGGCTTTTGCTACCAAATAAACCTGTTGGAGTTTAACCTGGTGTTGTTAAACTTCTTACTATGTTTACCCCAGTCCAACGCCGGCATCTCCACTTCATTACTGGCAACAGTGTGAGGCACCATACAGAGAAGAAGAGGCTCTTCATTGCATGGGTAGTTTCCCACCACAATACAGGAAGAAGGAAAAGTGTGTGTCACCACAAATCCTTTGTTTAGTCAACTCAAGATCAGCATGGCAGAAGTATGGGGCAGGTTACCCAGCTGGCTTTATATGACGAGAAGTATGTGGTAGAGGACGACCTAAAAGAATAGGAGACAAATAATTTAAAAATTGAGGTTCTTACTTGTTACATTTAATTTTGCAATATGTTGCTTTTCTGAAACTGGCATTAGTTAACTTAATCTTGCAACTTACTCTTAAATCAATAGCTTTTGCTTTAATGGAATAACCTGTGCAATACAGGTTGAAAAAGAAAGCAAGTTTTATAGAAGTGTGTAATAAGAGGTCAGAAATGGCAAAAGGCTCACCTCTCTGATGCAATAACTCTTCCATTGTGGAATTTGATTGCATTTTGAATAACTCCAATCATGGTCTGTTACAGTACAAAAAATAGGTCATTCACCCTATCAGATCTGTGCAGGTGTATTCCTCTCCGCATGAACCATTTAACCTAATCTCGCTCTCTGGCATTCCCTTTATCCTTTCTCTTCTAATATTTAGTACAACAGAGTGTTTATTTCAAAGATGGACATACCCCAAAATGGTCACCTTTTCAACAAAAATTAACAATAGACTTTTCAGTGATTGGCAGTATGTTCTCCAACAGATCAGAAATACCATTCTCAGTAAATAATTCTCTGCAGTATTTGGTTCTTTCTGCCACAAATTAAAATGACTGTGCCAAGCAACTAAAACTTTACTATACCTACTACACAAAGTTTTTTTGCAATATAGTTTATGTTCTGCTCATTTATTTAAAAAAAATAATGTGAGCGAGATTCATGTCCTGCACATGAGACGTAGATGAGGTTATTTGTGGAATGTGGTGTGTGCAACCATCTTATTTAACAAAATTGTTTCCACCGGATTTCCGATAATTAACACAATGACAACTAACGGGAGATACAGTATGGTCAGGCCGAACTGGCACCCGGTTCAATCCCAGCAAGTGCTAATCCTGCTAACATCAACTAGGGTGGTGTTAGGGTTATTTCTATAAGCTTTGGTACTTTTATTTTAGAAACATTTGCTACGGTTCTCACTCCGGATAGCTATGCAGTGGCCTATTGCCAAATGTGGTTGTTGAATATGGGTAGGTTCAAGAGCCCTGAGATGCAAGAGTCCATTGACCTTAAGGCCCACAAATTCTAGGCCTTGATCCATTGGGCCCCATTCAACCAATATTGGAAATCTCTGCTGGGATGTTGGCGAGGAATGGGAGAGAATAAGCTGAACTTTTTATCCCTATCCATTACATACGGGCAGCAGTTTAAAGGTATATTTGGGGGAGGGCATTTGCAAGATATCCAAGAATTCCACCCAGTTCACCTCACCTAGTCTCAGCAAATTCCATGCCCATCGAGAGAAGGTTTGAGTTTTGCTCTTAAGAGCAAGTGGAAAACAAAATGGCTGGAATTTTTTGGTCGTTCACACCAAATCTCCGTTCATTGCAGCGGGACCAGAAAATCCTGTTGGCTTGAACAGCCAGAAAATTCCCCCCAGTATCTTTTTTAACCTAAATCTGCAACCAAATTAAGATCTTGGGTTCCCCCCCCCCAGTTCCTCCTCTCCCTCTCCTTCACCTTCAGAGTGGAAGCATGCTGGGCCCCATAACCCAGAGGTTGATTGATTTAAACCATCCTCTGCTATTAAAATTCACATCAATTTTAAAAGTAAATATTTGGAAAAGTTGGTTCGCTCAGTTGGCTGGATGGCTGCTTCGTGATGCGGAGTAACGCCAAAGCGCAGGTTCAATTCCCATAAAGGCTGAGGTTATTCATGAAGGCCCCACCTTCTCAACCTTGCCCCTCAGGTTAAAGCGCCATCATTCAGCTCTCTCTCTCTCTCTCTCAAAGGGGAGAGCAGCTTCTGGGACAAATACGACTTTCATCTCTACCCCTGAACGTCAAGATGCCGCCCTCATATTCTGCCAGCTCCGTGTGAAAGATGTTCCTGCTAGGCACCTACCCCAAATCATCTTGCATACCCACTTCCCCTACCCTGAACCCAGGTTTGGGATGAAGTGACAAAGAAGAGGATGGAAGATCCGCCTCACCTCATTCCAGCTGCTGGAATGAGGTTACTGAGGTTTAAGAATGAACGGATACATAGGCTGGGCAATAGGGCTGGGCGGTGGGCGGGGAAACTTGAGACACCATAACGTAACAAGGAATCAACTACAGGAATGGTAAGAGAAATAGAGGGGGGAATAAAAGATTTTAAACTTTCATTTGCTACGGAGGTGAAGCAAAATAACCCACATCTGCTCTTGTGTTCTTCATTAGACTTACTCTAATGTGGAGTAAATCATATTGTATTTTATTACAATTCACAATGCAGTAATTAAGCATGTATTATCACCTGCAAGCACACACTACTGTGGTTCTGTGGTTTCCTTTGATTTTTAGTGGCATGAATTTTTGTTTATCAACAAACCACAACATAAGATTTAAGTCAGGGACGGCTCTTTTCATCCACACTGGATCCCAGAAGATGGGCCGACAAAATGGTAATTCGGGAAGCGTGTTGAGAAGAAATTTTCTTTCTAAATTCTATCACAAAGGAAGCACTGACTGCATGACTAATATTTGGTCTTTGAATCGGTTTCTATGGCAGTACGGTTTCCATCGCATTTAAGTGACAGAGAGATTGCCAAACCTTGCGATGTGTCTGGAGGCTGAAAATGGAAACTTGCTGAAATGCAGTTTTAATTGAAAAATAATACTTGTAACAGTGTGACGATAATTATATATTAGAACTGCGCTGCACTCAATAACAGGGAAGGCATTCAGTCTATTAAACTGGAGCAAACGCTATGTATGAACAAGCATAGAATTCCACAGTGCAGAAGGAGGCCAATCAGCCCATCGAGTCTGCACCGATCACAATCCCACCCAGGCCCTATCCCCATGACCCCATGCATTTACCCTAGCTAGTCCCCCTGACACTAAAGGGCAATTTAGCATGGCTAATCCACCTAACCTGCACATCTTTGGACTGTGGGAGGAAACAGGAGTAGGCAATTTGGCCCTCGAGCCTGCTCCGCATTCAATAAGATTACAGCTGATCTGATTTTAGCCTCAGCCCCACATCCGCCTAGCCCCTTGATAATCTTTGACTCCCTTGTTCGTCTATCTACCTCTGCCTTAAAAATATCCATTGACACCGCCTCTACCACGATCTGGGGAAGAGAGTCCCATAGATTCACAATCCTCTGAGAAAAGATATCTTCTCATCTCATCTCTGTCTTCACCCCTTGAGGGAAATTCTCTGGCTGTTCTCGCCGGCGGGATTCTCCAGCAGTGCACCACCTCCCATGTGTTTCCCGGTGGGATGGGGTGACATCAATGGAAAATCCCGTTGACGGAGAATCCCACTGCCAGTGAGCAGTGCTGTACTTCCTGCAGCCAAGAAACACGCGGCTGGGAGGCTGGAGAACTCTCTCTCTCTTTCCCCCCCCACCTTATTTTTAAACTGTATCCTCTAGTTCTAGTCTCTCCCATGCAGAGAGGCATCATTTCCGTATCTACTCTGGCAATGTCCCCTCAGGATCTTATGTTTCAATAAGATCTTCTCAATCTTCTAAACTCCAATGAATACAGACTCAGCTTGTCCAACCTTTCCTCATAAGGTAACCTTCTCATCCCATATATCAGTCAAATGAACCTTCTCTGAATTGTTTCTAACGCATTTATATCCTCTCTTAAATAAGGAGGACAAAACACTGCACGGTATTCTAGAAGTTCTCTCAACAACACCCTGTACAACTATAGCAAAACACCTTGACTTTTATAAAAGCAAAATACCGCGGTTGCCGGAATCTGAAACAAAAACAGAAAATGCTGTAAAATCTCAGTAGGTCTGACAGCATCTGTGGGGAGAGAATAGAGCTGATGTTTCAAGTCTAGATGACCCATCGTCAGAGCGACTCTGATGAAGGGTCATCCAGACTTGAAACGTTGGCCATAGAAAGGGTGCAGAGGAGATTTACAAGGATGTTGCCTGGGTTGGGGGGTTTGCCTTATGAGGATAGGTTGAGTGAGCTCGGCCTTTTCTTCTTGGAGAGATGAAGGATGAGGGGTGACCTGATAGAGGTGTATAAGATGTTGAGAGGTATTGATTGAGTGGACAGTCAGAGGCTTTTTCCTAGGGCTGAAATGGTTGCCACAAGAGGACACAGGTTTAAGGTGCTGGGGAGTAGGTAAAGAGGAGATGTCAGGGGTACGTTTTTCACTCAGAGGGTGGTGGGTGCGTGGAATGGGCTGCCAGCAACGGTGGTGGAGGTGGATTCAATAGGGTATTTTAAGAGACTTTTAGATAAGTACATGGAACTTAGCAAGATAGAGGGTTATAGGTAAGCCTAATAATCACTAAGGTAGGGACATGTTCGGCACAACTTTGTGGGCTGAAGGGCCTGTATTGTGCTGTAGTTTTTCTATGTTTCTGCAATCTGAGGGGTGATATTTTTGTTCAGTACCTGATTTTAACAAATTACTATTGGCTAATTGGGTAAAATGAAGAGAAGTGATTTTTTTTTTCTCTCCGAATGCCTTCATCCTCTTCCTGAAGGTGTTGACAATCTCACTGTGGTACGTTTCAATTGATGGTGGTTACCTGCCAAGTACCAAGCACAACTGACTATTTTATATCGGTGAGCTGAAATGCTATCATATTGAGGTGGGAATTCATTATCCAGTGTCTGTGCACATCAATTTCCAATAGTGATTGGTCAGTTGTGATTCAGAATGGCTGATTTTCTCTTCACTACACACCAGACAAGACTGTTCTCTTCCTGTGGGGGAGCACTTCAGCGGTCACGGGCTTTCAGCCTCTGATCTTCGGGTAAGCGTTCTCCAAGGCGGCCTTCACGCCACACGACAGCGCAGAGTACCTGAGCAGAAACTGATAGCCAAGTTCCGCACACGTGAAGACGGACTAAACCGGGATCTTGGATTTATGTCACACTATCGGTAACCCCCACAGCTTGCCTCCTGGACTTGCAGAATCTCACTGGTTGTCCTGTCTGGAGACAATACACATCTCTTCAACCTGTGCTTAATGCTCCCTCCACTCACATTGTCTGTATCTTTAAGACCTGGTTGGCTGTAGAGATTCGCATTCTAATCAGTATTCTGTAACTTGATTTTGTGTCTCTGTGCCCTGTTTGAGGGCAGATATCCACTCCATCTGATGAAGGAGCAGCGCTCCGAAAGCTAATGGCATTTGCTACCAAATAAACCTGTTGGACTTTAACCTGGTGTTGTTAAAACTCTCACTGTGTTCTCTTCACTAAAAGAAGTTTAACAACACTTAAACTTCTTACTGTGTTTACCCCAGTCCAATGCCGGCATCTCCACATCATTCTCTTCTCTAAACCAGGGTTACAGCATCTTTTTAGCCGTACTCGCTAAAATCAGCTATTTTAGCATAAACGTTGGGTTGAACCTGATGCCACTGATACGTATGACTCAAACAGGAAGTTTACTTCTTAGCAATCGTGGTAGAATTTGGGGAAATATTGTCAATGTGAAGTACACGCTCTAATCTGTCCCTATGTTTGGAGAAAAGGTATTAGCTGAGTCGTTATCCCTTCTTTCTTAAAAGATAGATACAGAGTATAAAAGTTGGGGTCTGATGTTGCAGTTGTATAGAACATTGGTTCGGCCGCATTTGGAATACTGCGCCCAGTTCTGGTCGCCACACTACCAGAAGGACGTGGAGGCTTTGGAGAGAGTGCAGAGGAGGTTTACCAGGATGTTGCCTGGTATGGAAGGGCTTAGTTATGAGGAGAGATTGGGTAAACTGGGGTTGTTCTCATTGGAAGGACGGAGGATGAGGGGTGACCTGATGGAGGTGTATAAAATTATGAAGGGCATAGATAGGGTGAACAGTGGGAAGCTTTTTCCCAGGTCGGTGGTGACGTTCACAAGGAGTCATGGGTTCAAGGTGAGGGGGGGGAGGTTTAACACAGATATCAGAAGGACATATTTTACACAGAGGGTGGTGGGGGCCTGGAATGCGCTGCCAGGCAAGGTGGTGGAGGCGGACACACTGGGAACATTTAAGACTTATCTAGATAGCCACATGAACGGAGTGGGAATGGAGGGATACAAAAGAATGGTCTAGTTTGGACCAGGGAGCGGCACGGGTTTGGAGGGCCGAAGGGCCTGTTCCTGTGCTGTATTGTTCTTTGTTCTTTATAGATATTTTACCCCAATGGAGGAAAGCAGGTTTGCGGGGTTCTTATATTTCATCAGATCTGTGCTTGTCTCTCTTTGTTCTTGCAATGCAGTTTATAAAGGGCTGGACAGAGGACAAATATAAAAGGCCTGAAAATTGTTAAAACAAACTGCTTCGAACACTTGTTTTTAATCTGTCTTCCAGGCCACCAGTCTTACTAAGCCATAATAGTCTTATGTTTGGCTTGCAGCCTATGTAATGCTTATATTTCAGTAGTCTGGTGGTATTGGTGGAAAACTAATGTAAAACACTGTTAGGAGCTTCTCATGGAATGTATCCAGCAGCAGATATTGAGTGCAGTGTCAATATAAGCAATGAGCATCAGCCATCCCTTCCACAGCACTGCGTTTTTGAGGTATGTCTCATGCCTACTAACTTGTTACACAAAGACTCAGTGGTCCCCATTGATCATTAATTTAAGACAGCAAGGAAAAAGTGGGCTGTGGAAGATAATTATTTTGAGTTTTATCAACGAGCACCAGTGGTCTTTCCATTTATTCTTTGGTCTTGCTCCCATCATTAAATGGATGAAAGGGAATTAGTGAATAAACAGCTTTCCTTTGAAGGCTTTGCTCAAGAGTTTGCAATCCAAATGCTGAACAAGGCGGTACGGTGGTACAGGGGTTAGCACTGCTGCCTCACAGCGCCAGGGACCCGGGTTCAATTCTGGCCTCGGGTCACTGTCTGTGTGGAGTTTGCACATTCTCCCTGTGTCTGCGTGGGTTTCCTCTGGGTGCTCCTGTTTCCTCCCCCTCTACAAAGATGTGTGGGCTAGGTGGATTGGCCATGCTAAATTGACCCTAGTGTCAGGAGGGGTTAGCAGAGTAAATATGTGGGGTTACAGGAATAGGGCCTGGGTGGGATTGTGGTAGGTGCAGACTTGATGTGCCGAATGGCCTTCTTCTGTAAGGATTCTATGATCCTATGGAGTGATGAAGGATAATATTTAAAATAGAATATTTTGAGACAACAATTCTTGCTAACTAAATGACATTAACCAGTGACCATATAACATTCACATGTTAACAACATGACAATATTTTTTCAAGTATGAAAGCAATTTTAATGTGAATTTACATTGGAAAAGTTAATTTATAGCTTGTTTGAAAAAAATGTTTAACCAAATAAATTGTGCCAATGTATCAATCAAATATTAAATTGCCATGGTACAACTTATTGGACTGATTGTAGGTAATGTGACCAGAGGGCACGGAAATTAAAGTGACCTGGCCATTTCACAGCTGACAGGCAGGAATGTAGATGTTGATCAAGGCTGCGTGAATCTACATGGCACAAGTCAGCAGTGTGACGGAATACTCTCCACTTGCCTGGATGAGTTCAGCACCAACAACAGAGGCCCACTTATTTGGCACCCCATCAACCACCTTCAACACTGATGCTCAGTGGCATCAATGTGTGCCATCTGCAAGAGGCACTGCAGCAACTCCCCAAGTAGGTGCTAGGGATGTTCTTCAGGTCTGCCAGAGCTAGATGAGGTAGTCCAACCATAACACCCCCATCACCTTGGCTGCAGCAGAGGGTGAGCTGGCCACTGGACATACCTCCTTGACCCCTCTCAGAGCAAGGCCAGGGTGTCAGTGCCAAGGGACAGTGCACTGTTGGCACTGCCAAGGCACGTGACCTGAATACGGGGTCTGAGTATGAGTGTTGAGGGAGGAGGGGGCTCGTATTGGGGCCTGAGGGGAGAGTGGGGCTGAGGATGGGAGTCTGAGGGAGGAGGGGGTCTGAGGGAGGAGGGGGCCTGAGTGGGTAGTCTGATGGGGGAGGGTGTCTGATGTGGGGTTGGATCAGATCACCCGCATGCCTATGTGGTGTGGGGGAGGTGGCTGACCCTGTGATTTGAGTGATGGAGGGGGGAGGATGCCCCGCTTTCTGAAGGGTTGGTGATGCTCCCCTGGACCCTTGAGGTCCAGCATGCCATGACCCTGCTTGTAATTAGCAATGCCAAAGCCCACCCTGTGCAGTTCCCACTGGAGGGCCAGATGCATGGGCGGGGGGCTTTTTAAATGGGACATCAACTCCGCTAATTGTATCGGGGCTGTGTGAATTCTGATTGCCTTAACGCCCGTCGGGAATCCCGATTTTTGGCTGATGCCCCATTCTGCGGGGCATCGGAATTCCCGCTGGCTATCTCACGAGGCTGGAAAATCCCAGCCCTGTATCTTGACGTAGAAAAATATCACCATTCCTTCACTGTCGCTGGATCAAAACCCTGGAACACCCTTTCTAACAGCTCCATAGGTGCATATATCACAGGAACTGCAGTGGTTTAAGTACGCAGCTCATCACCACCTTTCCAAGGGCAGTTAGGGATGGGCAATAAATGATGGCCTAGCCAATGACACCCACATCCCATAAAAGAATACAAAAGAAAATCCATGTTGGAGCTAACTGAGTCTATTCATGCACAATCAAGTTCAGCTGATCTGTCTATGTGTACACTCCAATTTCACATTCCCAATCCATTCAAGTATATTCTTAACTTCCATCCGTTATTATGGTTGCAAAATAAAACATTTAGAGATGATTAATATACACCAAGCAGGACAGGTTTCCATTGAAATAATGCAAGTCGGGGGCAGGGGAGGGGAAACATTGGCCTTTTTAAAACACATTTAAAAGTTAGGTACACTTTAAAGTGGGTTGCTTACAGTATTTAATGTCCCCCACAAGGAAGGTTGAATTTTATCAATTGTTAAATTGATGAACATAAATATTTTGGTCAATCCATAGTTTAAGTAGAATCTCAGATAATAGATAAAGCACATATCTTCAACTACAAAATGAACCTGAAACTTGCCTCACAGCATTTTTGTGTCATGATAAATGCGAGCTTCAAATTTGGTTGCACGTCATTGCACATGTTTGTACAGTGATAAAAGCAGATCAGATTATCAGATTAGATTGATTGGTAAATTGGGAAACGTCCAACATTTTTTTTTCAGAATTCCCAAATATATTATGCATTCAGCGCTGCATTGTTTTCAAGTATTGGCAAAAGAGGATGTCCTAATTAATGACTTCGAAGTGACATGTGTAGTCAGCAACTGAATTAATGCTGCATTTGAAGTCTCCCAGAAATAGATGTTTCCAGTACAATTATACTCCACTTGGTTCAATGGCATGTACTGAGATTTAACTACATTTAATTAACTTAGCTTAGTTTCAAATATCAAGATAGATCTCAACAGTTACAACTTAACATTAATGTAAAGCAGGAGCTTTACATCCCAGATCTTTATCTCACACTACGATTTTTTTTCTAGAGAGAGGTATCACACCCTAACTCAGTTGGCTAGATGACTAGCATGCGGTTCAGAATAATGTTAGCAGCGCAGGTCAGTTCCCATTTTGACTGAGGGTGGACTTTGGATTTGTCTCCTTGCCTTGACCCATGCTTGATGTGGAGTGGTGCCCCTCAAGCTATATAACCAATTGCCTCTCCCTAATGGTTAGCACTACTGCCTCACAGCGCCAGGGACCCGGGTTTGATTCCCACCTTGGGTCACTGTCTGTGTGGAGTCTACGCGTTCTCGCTGCGTCTGCGTGGGTTTCCTCCGGGTGCTCTGGTTTCCTCTCACAGTCCGAAAGACATGCTAGTTAGTGCATTGGCCATGCTAAATTCTCCCTCTGTGTACCCAAACATAGTAACTTCATAGAAGTGTTAATGTAAGCCTACTTGTGACACTAGTAAACAAAATTAATTAAATAAATAAATATTGGAGAGAGATGCCTATGGCCCCTTGTCGACTTTGGCCAATTACCTATCTACCTAGGCTCTGCCCCATTGACCCTCTGCAACTCACAAATCCTCTGTGGTAGTGAGTGACTCCAAAAATATTTTTAAAACATTAAGAACAGAGAACTTTTGAGTTCTGGAAACAAGCAAGGGTGATTAAGGATGAGCAACAAATGCTGGCCTTGCCACGGATGCTTAGATCCCATGAAAGGATTTTTAAAAAAGTTATCAGGTAGACAACGTTGGCCGAGTTGCAAGAGTAGGTACCGTGTACCTACTCTTGCCTTCAAACAACCACGCAACCTCAAACAGACCATTGTCCGCAGCAAACTACCCAGCCTTCAGGAGAACAGTGACCACGACACCACACAACCCTGTCACAGCAACCTCTGCAAGACGTGCCGGATCATCGACACGGATGTCATCATCTCACGTGAGAACACCATCTACCAGGTACACGGTACCTACTCTTGCAACTCGGCCAACGTTGTCTACCTGATACGCTGCAAGAAAGGATGTCCCGAGGCATGGTACATTGGGGAAACCATGCAGACGCTACGACAACGGATGAATGAACACCGCTCGACAATCACCAGGCAAGACTGTTCTCTTCCTGTGGGGGAGCACTTCAGCAGTCACGGGCATTCAGCCTTGGATCTTCAGGTAAACGTTCTCCAAGGCGGCCTTCACGACACACGACAGCGCAGAGTCGCTGAGCAGAAACTGATAGCCAAGTTCCGCACACATGAGGACGCCCTAAACCGGGATGTTGGATTTATGTCACATTATCAGTAACCCCCACAGCTTGCCTCCTTGGCTTGCAGAATTTCACTGGCTGTTCTGTCTGGAGACAATACACATCTCTTTAACCTGTGTTGAATGCTCCCTCCACCCACATTGTCTGTACATTTAAGACCTGGCTGGCTGTAGAGATTTGCATTCTAATCAGTATTCTGTAATTTGATTTCTGTGTCTGTTTGCACTGTTTGAGAACAGATAACCACTCCATCTGACGAAGGGGCAGCGCTCCGAAAGCTTATGGTATTTGCTACCAAATAAACCTGTTGGACTTTAACCTGGTGTTGTGAGACTTCTTACTGTGCTTACCCCAGTCCAACGCCGGCATCTCCACACAATAACTAAATGCCAGACCAAAGAAGAGAGTAGTTACCCTCAGCATTAAGGCAAATGTGGCACCAAGCAGTCCCAGTAAAACTGAGGTCAATAAGGGTGAATGAGGAACCCTTTCAATCAATTAGCTAATCAAGACAACATCCCAGTCCCTTGCTCCAGTTTGAGAACAGCCAGCAATATCTAAAAATGGAACTGAGCACTACTTCTTTCAGCTTCAAAAAATTCCATGCACATTTGCCTGCTTCAGCAGTATTTATTATGCCTTATTTGCTGTACTATATATGCTTTTTGGACAAGCTATCCCTTGCCCAGATTTGTTTCTCAAATCCATTGAAGATATTTCTTTCTCACTTACAGGGTTGAGGTTTTCGCTCAATCCAGCTCACTCCATTTGCTTACTGATTGGTACTATTTTATATTCACAGAGCACCGCATGTGCAGCCTGACCTGTCCAACATCACTCTGCATGCACCTCCTCCAAATGCCTAGAAAATGATTCCTATATTGGTGCCAGTAATGATGTTGAGACCAGACAAAACATAAATGATTCATAAAAACTAACATAAATGCTCATATGAGGTCAGAGGAAAAGATAAAAATAAAATCCAAAATGCCTGAAAACCACTTATCCTCACATCATTGGCCTCTGACTCCTAAACAATCTTGACTGGCTGGTTGACATGCCAAACTTTGGCTATCCTACACACCTGTACATTGGGAAACCTTGCACTGTGTTATGAACATATTACTGCGGATGCTGGAATCTGAAACGAAAACAGGAGACGCTGGAAAACCTCAGCAGGTCTGGCAGCATCTGTGGAGAGAGAATGGAGCCAACTGTGGAATTCTATCGCTCCGCCCAGCACAGGAATTGGAGCTGGCGAGGGGCAGATGGGGAAGGTCCGTTGACCTCGGGCAGGATTTTCCGGTCTCGGGTCGAATGAGGCCGTAAAATCCCGCCCAACGTTTCGAGTTAGGATGACTCTCCGTCAGAGCGGGTGTTACCCGCCTGTATTTACCTAACGAAAATCTCACCCATGTCAGACAGGATTTTCCACTATGGCTTCAACCTCTATTACAACCTTCAAGGGGGTGTTTTGGCAGAGAATTGATTTTCACTCAGTTATACACCTCATTAGACTCATTCACAAAACATGAGCAACTTAAATAGGTCCCAATTTGACTGAAGACTTAGGCTGGGGATTTTCCAGTCTCACCGAAAGCCAATGAACTATTAGCTAGTCCATGCCTTGCCTTGGCCACACCACGGTGGAGCTGGAAAATCCCTGCCTTAGTTTGCTTTGTTGAAATGCGTCTCAACTATTCCGATTTTTATTCTCCTGTAAATAGGCATTGCCCCGTGCCACAATTTGTGAAGGGGACATGAAAGAAAAGGACTTCCCATAAAATTTGCAGCCCCCATATTGGGATCTAAATCTCAGAAGCTGGATTTTTGTGCTTGTGGGTGGCAGGATTCATAAATAAATAGGTGGATTTCCCACTGTCTTCCCACCCACTAATGACCTATCTCCCATATTACAAAGGGCAGGGAAGGCGCCAGGTAGCCTACCCACCCTGAGGTATATTGAGGCCCTTGTAGCCAATTCATGACCACATAAGGGCCTTATATCACCTCTGCCACTGTTTACCATGTGCAGGGAAGGAGGAGGGAAGGCGGGCAACTTGGCAACTTTTACAGCACTGGCTGCAGTCAGGCTGGTGGAGGTGAGGAGGGAGGGGCATACCTTCTTTGGAAGGACCCCTGTGCCCATCGGAGACAGCTATACAAGTTTATATCCCTGCTTTACTGCTCCCCCTGCCTCCCACCCTCTACATTGCTCAGGTCTGCTCCCCCTGCCTCCCACCCTCTACATTGCTCAGGTCTGCCTGTCCAAACTCCCAGATTTACCTGTCAGTCCCGGCTCCCGGACACTTCCTCCTTGGGGAGGAACAGTGGCCGGTGTTCGCTTGTGTTGCTGCTGGGACGAGGAGAGCTGTTGGCTAGGACTACCTCCCAGGCGGGTGTGGAAGACCTGCTTTGAGGGCGGAATTTTCCATTACTTTGTCGGAGTGTGGTGATGGGGGTTTTCGGTGCCTCCATTCCCGTTGGCCGGAATGACGTAAAGTCTCGCCCGATTCTGCACTTGTTGCTTCATTAATTATGCACAAGTGAGTGACTCTCCGAATCACCTGGTGGATTGGGAGTTGATTCGCCCACCAGTTGTCAGGTGGCTTGTTTGAAGGTCTCAGCGCCATATTCAAACTCCAGTGCAGCACACTCATATCACTCTCTCCTCAGGAGAGCGTCCATGATGTCTGGCAGCCAGAAGCAAAAGGATCCCTCCCTGAAGCAGAAGGCAGCATCTCACTGCAGGTTTCTGACTTTTGGCTTGCACTGGATTTTCTGCTCGTGTCCGTCACTGAACGCACCACGGGCAAATCAATTCCGGCTGCTCCCAGTGTGTTATTGCTGTGTGGCAGTTGAATTCTGATCACCGGGGGCAATTCTCCCAGCCCGCTGCGCTATCGGTCAGGAGACATCAGCGGAGGCCATTTAGCGGGCTCACTGCTGGGCACCACGGCCTCTGCGCATCTCCAGAGCCTGGATTTCTGGCACTGATTTGAATATTGCAATCGCAATTTAAATCTTATTAGCAGACTCGGGACTGAGGTCTCCGGGCCCGCTAGCCTCTACCCCCCCACACCCCGCCCCCCACTGCGCCAGGAATGTTTCATCCCAGCGCAGTTTACAACAGTTCCCCATTAACGGGGCAGGGGGAGAGGGAGCTGGTGGCCCGACCCGGCTGAAGTGAAGGGGGGGTCAAGGAGCCCCTCCAGGAGGTCAGAGGTAAGGGGCCTTGCCCCCTAGGCATTGCCAACTTGGCAGTGCTACCCTGGTCCCCTGGCACTGCCCAATGTCAAAGTAGCAATGCCCAAGGGGCACATTGGCACTGCCCACCAGACATCGGGCAGTGTAAAGGAAGTGGGGCCAGAGGGGGCAGGGCCTATAGGGGGCAATCGGTGGGGGCTCCCACTGCCAGTCTGCATAGATCGGGGGTAGAGGGAGGGAAGGGGCTGATCGGAGCTGGCCATCAGGGTGGGAGGAGGAATGGTTGGGGCTGGCCCGGAGATGTCCGAGAGGCCAGTGATTGGAGGGGGTGTGTGGGGGGTACTGCAAGCCAGTGATGCCAGGTCACAGGGCTGGCCAGCGATCGGGGGGTGGGGGAAGAACGGAGGGGCAGCGATGTGGGGTTGCAGGGCTGGCCAGCGATCGGGAGGCCAGCATTGCGGGGCTATTGGGCATGCGCCGATCTCCGCTATGACAGATCGGCGCATGCGCAGTGGCCCACTTCGTGCCATGTTGCTGGCCTCTCCAGTGGGAATAGCCCCGCCTTCTGATTTTCAGCGTGAATTTCCCTGAGGCATCCTACAGTGCACAGAGTGTGGGAGATTCATTTTGAAAATCCCGCTAAAAAAAACAACTGGAGCTACTCCAGTTTTTACGCAAATTTGGCACTTTGAATTTTTTGAGAGAATCATGGCCGACGTGTTCAAGACTGACTTTTCTGAGGAGTACATAGAATCCCTACAGTGCAGAAGGAAGCCATTTGGCCCGTCGAGCTTGCACCAATGACAATCCCATCCAAGTCCCATCCCCGTAACCTCTCGCATTTGCTCTGCTAATCCCCTCTGACACTGAGAGACAATTTAACATGGCCAATCAACTTAACCCGCACATCTTTGGACTGTGGGAGAAAACCAGTGCACCCAGAGGAAACCCACACTGACACAGAGAGAACGTGCAAACAGACAGCCACCCAAGGTCAGAATTGAACCCGGAACCCTGGCGCTGTGAGGCAGTAGTGCTAACCACTGTGCCACAGAGCCGCCACATCTCCACGTAAAATCCAATCCCATGTTAGCTCAACTCATCTCGACCCTCTTTAAATCAAAGACTCTATTAAGTGAACAGTACTTCGAAAGATAATTTGCTTCCTTTTAACTTTGGTATTTATCTGCAGACTAGAAATTTGCAGGTGTTTCCCCACAGGGAGAGATAGAAAATAACAGGGTGATATGCCCTAGAGCAGCTCTCACATGCCTCTCTGTACATGGTTTCATGAGTAACATTTGTAGAGGCGTGATAGTACGTTAGTTGTCTGCGAATGGTGAATAAGAAGCCAGTACTTCCAATAATGGGTGAAAGTAAAACTAATTAAGAAGCGTAGCAACGTATTCTTTTTTAAATGAAAGCAAAAATATTTGATTCTCATCTGATATTTTAATGTCCTGTCTGGTCAGGAGTTTCCAATGACAGGACTTTCTGAGGTCATTATTCAGCGCTTGGATGAACACCAACAATAATGCCGTGAACAATGCCTGTGACCAGCCTAAATTTGCAATAATTCACACACCTTAAGCAAGCATGACTGACTGCATCTGACAGCAGGCTAGTTTGGCAGAATGATTCAGTCTATTTGCTCTGCCCACAAAAATGACAGATCCTCCCTCCTTTCTGCTATTGCTTTAACTTGTTGTTCAGTATTAGAGGGAGACCAGTAAATGGATTTTAAAAAGTTAGATCTACTTTATAAAAAAAGAGAATAATTTATCTTTGAGGCATTCGCACTCATAGATTCATTGAATTCCTACAATGCAGAAGGAGGCCATTCGGCCCATCGAGTCTGCACTGACAACAATCCCACTCAGGCCCTAATCACCGTCATCCCACATGTTTACCCCACTAACCCCTCTAACCTACGCATCACGGGACACTAAGGGGAAATTTAGCATGGCCAATCAACCTATCCTGAACATCTTTGGAGTGTGGGAGGAAACCAGAGCACCTGGAGGAAACCCACGCAGATACGAGGAGAATGTGCAAACTCCGCACAGACAGGGACCCAAGCTGGGAATCGAACCCGGGTCCTTGAAGGCGTGAGGTAGCTGTGCTAACCACTGTGTCACCATGTTGCTGTTCAAGTAAAATTAGTCAATGCATCCCATATGCCCCTCTCCCCAACAGCTCTCCAGTTATAGGGACTCCTGTAACTATCTCATTTGTTCTGCTTAACCATATTCCTTTCACTGGATTCCTGGAACCATTAAGTGTAACTGAAAATGGATTTGCATTTTTAATTGGTGCTAGTGGCTTAAATTTTAATGAAAAAATAAATTCCGAAACTTAATGAGTTGAGTTTTTCGATGAGTACATTAAATCTCGAATTAGTCTCATTTTGGTACTGTAGCTGTAAAAATGTTCTGAAGCTGGAGACGTGGTGGTGACACAAGATACAGATAACGGATGCTTGATATAGAGAAGAATCTGCTGGTTGTCTGATTTCCAAGTTAAAGTTATTCAATGCTCAATGGTTAAGTCCAAGAAGAAAAACTGCTGCACTCAAAGCAATATATCATAGAATCATAGAATTTTACAGCACAGAAGGAGGCCATTCAGTCCATCGTACCTGTACTGGCTGCCGAAAGAGCTATCCAGCCAGTCCCATTCTCCAGCCCTATCCCCATGACCCTCTAACTTCATCACATTCAAATATATATCCAGCTCTTGTTTGAAACCTGCTATGGGATCCACCTGCACCACTCTCCCAGGCAGCGCATTCCAAATCCCAACAACTCTGAGTAAAGAAGTTTCTCCTTTACTTCTTTACTCACTCTTACTCTCACTCTTAGCTCTCTTTCTGACCATCTTAGTATCTTTTTATTCAATAGCAGGGCTCTATACTAGTTTTAAAGAAAATTGGACAGAGGAACAAGATGGAAAATATTTAAATATTGAAGTCAAGATCACTTGTGGCTTACCACGTTTCAATTATAGAATTGGTTGCTTTCAATGGTCATTTTTGTTTTCAAGAAGCCAATCATTGCAAATACACAGATTACAAATGCAGAGAGAAAATGACCAGGCATTTAAAAATTAAAGTATAAACATTTTTAGTGTTTTAGCAAAAGAGAAAAAAAATGTTGCTGCCAGCAGAATTCTGGCATTCATGGGTATTTTGTTGAAATGGGCTTGGGTGTCTATTGTCTTTGCTGAATGCAGATCAAGCAAAATCATTGAAGATAACAGATCAAAGGTCAATCACAACAGTTTTTCCGAGTGTCTTCGATTTGACAAAACAGTTGATGCACAATTATCATTGCGATTCAATATTCTCTGCTTTAGAATTTTTTCAATACATTTCCTTTTTCATTATTGTATTAAACTATTGTGAAATGAATACTGGTGTCGCCACGGTTCCAGCTGTCTGTCCATTTGAACTCTTCACGTTCTGTCAATGTATCCCAAAAGCAATTTTAACTACACTTCAAACACATGTTGCAGAACTCACTTCAACCATTAAGCTTTAAGCTAATTCAATAAGGTATGATTAAATTATCTCTATTATTTACCATGTATTATAATCTGATAGTAATTAATTCTCGAGTAAATAATCTTACCTTTCATCTCACCCTTTTTGTTGTCATCCTCATTATCAACTACTCACTTTGCCATTATACATAACCATTAAGTATTGCATTAATTAAGATGCTATCAAGAGTGTCTTTTCAATCATACTCCATCAACTGCAATATTTTAGTGAAACCACTTGTACCCCGTGAATATTTATTTCACTGTCGAACATTGTTCAGTTTTAGCCTTGGGACGAGAGAACATGGCCTAATTGTAACAAGAATGTTCCTAAATCCAAACAGCTGCGCTGCACTTCCTTAAGTTTTCAGTAATTTGTAACTAACCTGAGGGTCATTCCAGGAAATAAAATGGTATCAGTGAAAGCAAAGGCTACCGGGTTTTAAAATATTCTCTACCTTCAGGATAACTGATGTCTGAGCACGCCCACTCACTACTCGTCAAAATGAAAGGCATCACCCTAATGCCTCCTAATCAAAGACCACTCATTACATTTCAGATTAGCCATAAAAGTCGGTCAGACAAAACCACACTTGTAAAGACAGGAGTTGACTAAGGTATAGATAGGGTTCGACAAGGAATCTAATGTGTTGCTTTTAATGCTTGAAATAATTAAGAAAAAGTCTTTTAAGAAAAATCAAGCATCTTGCAAATTTTGATAGAGGATTGTAAACATGCCAATAATCCTCATTACAGATACATTTCACGATATGATACAGTATTTTGTTTGCAATCTGGAAACATGAAAATGACTTTAACCCTTATGACAGTTCACATCTGCTATGATGTACATACCACATGAGCAAAGGCATGAATGACCTCCTTCGCCCTAAACTGCTTGCTGATTTAATGAACTATATAGTCAGAATAGGAGAGGTCAAGTCAAAGGAAGTTATGCTCAAATTTTATAGTGCTCTGGTGAGACATACTTAGAGCATTGAGTCCAGACCTGGTCACCATGACACAAGGGGGACATTCAAGCCCTGGAGGCAGTTTAAGAGCAAAGCCAAGAAGCTGATGCCTAGCATTAGAGGATTATATTGTTTATATAGGTCGGGGAAACCTGGACGTTTCAGCCTTGAAAGGAGGTGACCGAGGGGTTGGGGGGAAGAATCTTTTGTGGGTCATTGCATCGACATTATCACAATGGAAGTCTGGCTGAAGGGCAATGATACCTTTCCTCTGAATGAAGCCTCCTGGGCTGACTATATTGTCACTCACTTGTCCCGTCACGACTGTCTCGGTAGCGGTGTGGTGCTCATCACCTAATCTCAACATGCCATTACTCACTTGTCTTCTGCCACTTTCTCATCTTTTGAGCATCTCCCCGTTTCACCTTGCATTAAAAATCTTTGTTCTCTACCACCCTCCCAAGTTGATAAAACGTTTTCTCACCAAGATAATTTCACTGCTTCCTCCCCCAGCCTCTGCGGCGAGACATTTCTCATCATTGGTGATTTCAACCTCCATCTCGACTCATCATTTTCTCTCTTACCTGAGTACACTGGCTTCTTACTGGGGCTAGGATATATGACACAGAAATAGGCCATTCAGCCCATCAACCCAATGCTGCAATTTATGCTCCGCTTAAGCTTCCTCCATTCTTTCCTTATCCAAATCTATCAGCATAAATCATCAGTTCTCTTCTCCCCAAGTTGCTTGTCTAGCCTCTCCCCAAATGATCCACACTACTCACTTCAAGCAGAAAGTTTCCCATTGTCACTACATTTTGGATAAGGAAGTTTCTTCTGCATTCCTTATTGGATTTGTTGGTGACTATTTTATATTGCTGGCCTTTGGTTATGCTCTTCCCCACAAATAAAACCTCCTGCATCTGCCTGATCAAAACCTTTCATGATTTTAAAGATCTCCAGGAGGTCAGCCCTCAGCCTTGATTTTTCAAGAGGAAACAGACCCAGGCTATTTTTATTTTCTTCTCTTTTACTAGACGCACCCTTTAATAGTCATTAATGATCTTCTACCTGTTTTCCAGCTGAAATAAGATCCAACAACTTGCATTTATATAGCGCCGATAACAGAGAAAAATGTCCCAATCCAAGTTAAGCTGATGCATATTGCTACAACATTTCACAATATCCACACTCATCTAATTCTGTCCACTTGTGCATCCCCGATTTCGATCAACTACAATTAGTGACCGTACCTTCATCTGGCCAGGCTCTAAGATCTGGAATACGCTCAGTACGCCTCTTTACATTTTTCCGTTCTTTAAGACGCTCCTTAAAACCTACCTCTTCAACTGAGATTTTGATCATCTGAGCTAATGCCTCCTAATATATCTTAGTATCTTACTTTGCTTTATAATTCTTCAACTAATCACCTTAGGTTACATATAAATAGTTGTTCTTGTCACTGGAGCATGAAAGTAGGAAATTGAGTACAACTATAACTTAATAAGAAAAAAAATTTAAGACTCATATCAGAAACTTCTATTCCACACAAAGATCCTGCAATCGTTTAAGGAACAATTAGATGCCATGAGGGTTATTTTCCAAGATAGATGTGTGAATCTGGGCCTACTGCCCATCCTCATGTTTATTTATCTTGTGAATACTGATCATGGCATCAGTTTCAAAATGGGCCAAAGGGGATTATAGATAATCAAACAGGAATGTACAATATTTCTCAACTGTTCACACTGGAGTTCTGTTTTGGAAAAAAAAGAGATTTAAAAAAATAAGCACTCCAAGAAACTGAAGTACTGTTACTGTCAATGGCAGCAAACAGCCATGGGACAGAATTTTGCGTTTTTTGGCCAGGTCTGTCTGTGACTGACTCGAAGGTGTGTGAAATCGTGTGAGAAGATATCGGGCGCATGTCCCAAAGTCATCGCACACTCGTGCAATATTTTGGTTGGCGGGCAAGTGTGAGAGTCAGAAGTGCACCCACCGACAATCAAGCAGGCAATTTAGCTCAGTATGAGGCCAATCGGACGCACTTTGACATAAACCATCTGTTTTCTCATTGGCGCCCAGACCAATTGGCCAGGCGGCCCTTACGTTTTAGCTGCAACCTCGATCCAGGGCAGGATAAAATGTCAGGGCTGAAATAAAATTTAAAAAGGCGTCAGTGTCTGAAGTCTATTCTTTAACGCGCTGTCTCGCCAACCTTTGCAGCGTTTTTTTAATCGCAATTTATTTCTTACAGGCTTGAGACAGCTTTGCAGTGGCTGTCCCTGTGAGGGAGTACATTAGAAGCCCACACCCTTCGATTTCTCCGCACCCACACACTTCCTGCGCATCCCAGCAACACTGAGCATTTCCCAGAGCGCATTTAATGCTGCCTGCCTATGAACTTGCCAGAATGAAATCACACTCCAGAGCTAATCGCGGCCGTAAGTGCGTTTCGCGCCTGCTTTCGGGTCCATCGAGTATGCAGGCCCACCAGGCGAAAAATTCAGGTCATGGTTACAAAATAATTTTTTTAGAATAAATTATGGCCGGAATTGTCTGGCCGTTCATGCCAGCAAGATTTTCTGGTTCCACCAGCAGCGCACCTCCACCCATAGGTTTCACGGCAGCGTGGGATGACATCAATGCAAAATCCCATTGACAGCAGCAGGAGCAGAGAATCCCGCCACTAGCAAACCTCACACCACCTTCCACCGCCGAGAAACGCACGGCTGAAAGGCCGAAAAATCTTGCCCTATATGTCTAGATAATTACAGTATGGGCATGTATTTGAGGAATACATTATTTATCTTACTTTTGTGACTTCTTTAAAATCTAATTTTCTTTTATTTGTAAACTAGCTGCCATCTGCAGATCACTGATGCACCTTTGTTCTGGAATTTTAATTCTCGAGAAGACAGAAAGACAGTTGACTCCAGCCACCTTTAATATCACCTCATAGCTAACCACCAGAGACCACCCAGTTGTAACCCTCCGCTCCAATTTTCCTTTACCTTGCAGTCTCTGCTTGAGATATGGGTTACATTAGAAACTATAACCTGTGTGGAACATTCCATGGCTGGGATTCTTAACACGCCATTGCCTAGCACCCAATATGTGCATTTTTAAGTTAATTAACTGTAGTTCTTTAATCAGTTAATTTAATTGACCATTGCCTAAATTGTAGTTCAATGGACTTCAACCAAAATTTGGGCGGCACGGTGGCACAGTGGCTAGCACTGCTGCCTTACAGCATGAGGGACCCAGGTTCGATTCCCGGCTTGGATCACTGTCTGTGCGGAGTCTGCACATTCTCCCCATGTCTACATGGGTTTCCTCCGGGTTTCCTCCCACAGTCCAAAAGACGTGCCGGTTAGGTGCATTGGCCATGCTAAATTCTCCCTCAGTGTACCTGAACTGGCGCTGGAGTGTGGCAACTAGGGGATTTTCACAGTAACTTCATGACAGTAAACCTACTTGTGAAACTAATACATAAACTTAAAAATTTTCAGCAAAATAATTAATCACATACCACAAGATATTAAAGATCAAAAGATTTTGCAATATACAACACCTGAAGGTAAGAAATGTAAGATCATGGCAGGAACCGAGGTGAGAGGTGTATTAAGTGCACCATGATTTATATTTTGCCAAACTTAGCTTTTATTAGAGTTCTCCTTTGATGCTATTTAATATATCAGTAAGGTATCTTTGTCATTCTTAACACATGCAAATAAGAAAAGCTTCTGACAAAGTTGTATTATACATATCAACACTACAAATAAAAAGATCCAATTATCCTATTTGGAACATGGTTATGTGATTAACTAATTGAGCATGCTCAGTATCCCATGATCCATTAGGTCATGCTCAGTGGTAATGTAATGAAGACATCATTTTCAGCTGTTTCTGGCATTCTTGTTCCTCAACCACATGTTAAAAACTGCACTTGTAGCACATGTGGAATCTGTGTAAATGTTATTTTCTTGTACAAGGTACTTATGAGCTATTCATAGCATTTATATTTACAATCAAAGCGCACTGTGTTTATTGGAGAGAAAGATTAACTGTTCCTGGCAAAACTGATATTATCAGAAAAAAATTATTTTTTCAGTGGAAACTAATTTGCTCTCAACAAAGTACTGAGTTCTGGCATTGGAACCCATCAATTAAGCAATGGACCATGTGTACAAACAGACAAGTACGTTTTGGAAAGCCATTATTTTCTTACTGAGACGTTCATAATATTCCAGATTGGATGCCTCATAGCCACTCCTTTTAGTCTATATACCAATGGGAAATGATCTGTATTACAGCTTTGTTTTAAGCTGTCCTTCCTGTGTCAATTAAAAACAAATGATCATCAGCAAAAGAGCCTCTCGGTAAGTCTCTCCCTCCTCTGCTTTCTCATACTTCTCTGCTCTCTCTCTCTCTTCCTATCTTCTCAATGTTGCATCTTGATGAATGTTTTCCCCGTTCCTCACTTCTCCATGAAGTATGCATTGCCCAGTTTTCTCAACAGTAACCTTGCTTGTAACCACACAACCCTATCACGGTGCAGTAACTAGATGTTGCTACCATACGCAGAGGTAGGTCACCACGTAATAACTTTGATTTTCTATTCCAATGTCGTAAATTGGTGAAATAATCAAAGCTACATTGTAGAAAAGTACATACAATCATAGAATCCCTACAGTGCAGAAGGATGCCATTCGGCCCATTGAGTCTGCACCAATAACAATCCCAGCCAGGCCTTATCCCCGTAACTCCACGTATTTACCCTGCTAATCCTCCTGACTCTAAGGGGCAATTTAAGCATGGCCAGTCAACCTAACCCGCACATCTTTGGACTGTGGGAGGAAACCGGAGCACCCAGAGGAAACCCACGCAGACGCAGGGAGAATGTGCAAACTCCACACAGACGGTAAGGCCAGAATTGAACCTGGGTCATGTGACATGTGAGCATGTGTACTGCTTTTGGTTCTGCAAACATGTATAACCTTATGGATCTGGTATTTCTCCCATGTGAAAGCTTTCATCATTTTGGCATTAAAGTCAATGGCAGAATTGCGGTCTATCCCAATTGATATCAGTTTTACCATTCTTTAGTGACTTAAGATCTACATAGCAACACTAGCACACTGCTGGCCTCACAGCGCCAGGGACCCGGGTTCGATTCCCAGCTTGGGTCACTGTCTGTGCGGAGTCTGCATGTTCTCCCTGTGTCTGCGTGGATTTCCTCTGGGTGCTCTGGTTTCCTCCCACAGTCCGAAAGACGTGCTGGTAAGGTGTACTGGCCATACTAAATTCTCTCTCAGTGTACCTGAACAGGCACCGGAGTCTGACGACTGGGGGATTTTCACAGTAACTTCATTGCAGTGTTAATGTAAGCCTATCTGTGCAGGTTAGGTGAATTGGCCATGCTAAATTGCCCATTAGTGTCAGGGGGACTAGCTAGGGTAAATACATGGGGTTATAGAGATAGGGCCTGGGTGGGATTGTGGTTGGTGCAGACTCGATGGGCCGAATGGCCTCCTTCTGCATTATAGGATTCTATGATTCTACTTGTAACGCTAATAAATAAACTTTAAAACATTAGCCCATTTTACCTTGAGAACCAGAAAATTCAACAAGTTTTGCACACCAGCAAGATATTGAGTCACCCTGCTTTAATACGTTGCTGGATTTTCCGAAGCATAAATAGCAATAGATATTATCCCTGAGTGCTGCACCAAAATACGTTCCCCTAGTTGCGGAATAATTGAGAAGGTCACTGCCTTGAGAGATAAAGAGGGCTTTGCAATGCTGCAGTTTATGGTTCCGCTTTGTGTGTAATTAACAATCCGGGCACAATTTGCATTTGAAATTGCACTCTTTTTCTAAAGTGAAGTTATGGTTCAAATTTCTGCTCAAGCTGATTTGCATAATCATAAGATGTTCGATGAATCAATGAAATGGAGCTGTGTTCTAGAACGTGCTTGTTTATTTTTTACCTTACATTAAAATATTTCACGAAGTATTTAAGAATGATAAATGGGTTCAGTTTTCGTAATAGAGTTGAAAATGGGTTTGTCACAAGAAGTAAGCATTTTTAGTTAGTGTAATGTGTCCAACCTCTGTGAGCAACCTGATTATTAAATAATAGAAAAGTTTATGTTCATTCATTAATGTCACAAGTAGGCTTGCATTAACACTGCAATGAAGTTACTGTGAAAATCCCCTAGTCGCCACACTCCGGCGCCTGTTCAGGTGCACGGAGGGAGAATTTAGCATGGCCAATGTACCTAAGCAGCACATCTTTCGGACTGAGAGAGGAAACCAGTGCACCCAGACACCGGGAGAACATGCAGACTCCGAACAGACCCAACGCCGGGAATCGAACCCAGGTCCCTGGCGCTGTGAGGCAGCAATGCTAACCACTGTGCCACCATGAGGAACTATTCGGAACCAATTTTCTTGTCTCACTGATGTAGACTAGCCAGTATCTTAGTAAATTAAATAGCAGTTAATATTTTAAAATTTTTACAAGATTTACACCCACAAACATAGTGAAGTTTATTTTGAAATACTTCCTCAAAGGTTCACAGCCAGTTATGAATGGTGGAAACTCACCATGGTGTTCATTTTTTCTGGGGCATGACTAACCCAGTGTTGGCTTCGGGTACCATTTTTTTAACAAACATAAAGGCAAATAAATAGATAAGCATTTTTGTGTCCGCATATGAGACTCCAGGATGGTATATTGCCTTCCTGGTGCTAGGGTCAAGGATATCTCAGAGCGGCTACAGGACATTCTGGAGACGGGGAGGATGAATAGCCAGTGGTCATGGTACACATGGGTACAAATGACATAGGTAAAACATGGATGAGGTCCTAAAAGCAGAATATAGGCAGTTCGGAAGCAAGTACAAAAGTAGGACCTCAATAGGAATCAAATACATTAGGACAGCACCCTATCACGTGTCATCAAATGGGGTGGCTGAACAAGCTGTGCAGTCTTAAGCTCACTATGAAGAAGTAACCTGAAGTGTCCATAGAGACCAAAATGGTGCAATTTTTATTTGACTATAGGACTACCCCTCAAACAACAATAGGAATTGCCCCAACGGAATTATTAATGGGACGGAAACTTTGGAAAAAATTAAGCATTCTTTTCGCAAGCCTGGCGGGGAGGGCGGAATCCCACAAGAGACCCAGAAGAAGAACCATAATCCTATAAGGATGGACAGAACATTCATATTCATATATGACCCAGTCCATGTGAGGAACTTCAGGGACAGCCTCAGTTGGGTCCCTAGGATCACAAAGGCGAAAACAGGGACCATGTCTTATAAAGTCCAAGTGCAGGGCAAAATTGCTAAGACACATCTGGACCATCTGAGAAGTTGTACAGGCCTCATTACCAGCCATGGCGACAACCACTGCCAACATCAAGTCTTGAAGGGAAGTTGACCCCAAGGCTGCCCCTCTGGGTGATAAAGAGATGGATTCCAAAATGGAAACGGATGAGACTGCGCCCCTAATGAAGTGAGGCCTCAAAAGTCAGTGGCTTTACAACGCTCTCTTCAGAAGCGAATGTCTCCGAACTGTTTCACACGCCCCGATCCGGTCCTACCTTCCGTCAACCCCAGTCTGATTGCCAAGCAGCAAGAAGACCCCACAGTGGCAGGAGTACAGAGGAAGAAACAGACTTGAAGGGAGGAAGGATGTTAAGATGGCCACTGGGGATCATCAATCTATCTTCCCATGGGCCTCATTGAGTATGAGCTCCCCTGTTCGGCAAATGGATGCTCACCCACGAGGCAAGGAGCAGAAGGGGTTATAAAACCAGCTGGCTCCACTAAAGCTGGCAGTCAATAGACTTGGGACCAATCTGCACTCTGTAGCCATTGAAAAGCATTCAGGTATCACTGTAAATAAAAGCGTAATTGGTGATGGAAGTCTGGCCTCAGCAACATTATTACATAAAGACTCACAACTTTCTGAGAGAAGAAATTCCTCCTCATCTCAATCTTAAATTGATGTCCCTTTATTCTGAGACTATGTCCTCTGATCCTAGACGCTCCCATGAGGGGAAACCATCTTTTCAGCATTTACCCTGTCAAGCCCTTAAGAATCCTGTGTGTGTCAATGAGATCACCTCTCATTCTTCTAAATTCCAATGAGTAGAGTCCCAACCTGTTTAAGCTTTCCTCATAAGACTATCCCTCCATACTCGGAGGAACCTGCTCTGTACTGACTCCAATGTAATAATATCTTTCCTATAATAATGGGACCAAAACTGCTCATAATAATCCAGATATGGGACGGGACTTTTGGCCGCACTCACCCCGAAACCAGAAAAGCCCATCCGAGGTCAATGGACCTTTCCATGGTCCGTCCCTCTACGATTCTTGTGGTGGGCAGAATGGTAAAATTTGCCCTGTGGTCTCACCAGTACCTTGCACACTCCCAGCAAGACTTTCCTACTCTTATACTCCAATCCCCTTGAATTAAGGGCCAAAGTTCCATTAGCCTTCCTGATTACCTGCTGCACCTTTGTGCTAGCTTTCTGTGCATACGTAACCCCAAGTCCCTTTGTGTTGCAGCTTTCTGCAGTTTTTCTCCATTTAAATACTCTATTCTTTGTTTTCCCTTCCAAAATGGACAGCTTCACATTTTCTCCACTTACAATCTAACAGAAATTTTCTCTTGTAGTTTGATGCGTCCTGTACAAGTTTGCCATCCAAGAAGTCCTTGGTATGGAGATTCCTGAGGATGTAGGTCTTTTGAACACAGGAGAGGAGGTTCAGGAAGATGGTTTAACTATACCGTGTTGAAACTAATTAGAAGCTGCCTAATATTTGCCCCAGTACCAGTTTGTTTGACTGTACTCCTCATCTCTATGGGATTCTACACCACTGCAGCAAAGGCAAACACTCACCAAAGCTTCAAAGTCAATTCAAATAAAATTATTGTGTTTGATATTCATCACTAATTTAATAGCACAAATAAAACCTTATCCTTTACTCGAAATGAAGCTTCTTCCATGCATAACTGAGCTGGCAGAGAAAAAAATGATTCTGGAAAGGGACAAAAGCATTGTTCACATGGGAAACAATTATATAGGAGAGAGTTAGCTTGAAGTCCACCAATAGGGGGGAACTGCTAGATTGAAGGGCCAAGGGGTAGCCATTATAGGATGACTTCCAGTCCCATACACTAGGTAGAAGTAGATTTTAGACTTCAAGGATGGTCTAAAATGGTGAGTTTCAGATTCCTGGGGCAATGGATTGAGAATGCAAAAATATTCAACCAAACAGGTAATTGGATACATAGTTTAAAAAGGAATGCTTTAAAAAAGAATAGTACAAAATGACACTGGAGCTGAGAAATGGGTCCCTGTTGAAGAACCAGCGTTGGTTCAGGAATAATGGAATAAACAGCATCTTTCTGTGTTGTAAATGTTATAATTCAGCAGGGCAAGCTAATTCCCCACCAAGCACGTAAGGTGAAAATTACCAAGGATTGGAATGATAATAGAAAGCAACAAAAAGAGATGAAAAAATAAAGGGGATAGCAAAAAGAAAGTATGAGAAGAAAACATCACTGATGACATGGGAATTAACAAAGCTTTCTGTGAATATATCTTGAAGAGGAAACTGGTAAAGAAGGAGCTGAGTCCAATAAGATAGGTATGGCAAATCTGGAAGATAAGAATATACCAACACTATGAGATCAGTATTTTCCTTTCATTTTAACTGAAGGGAAATATAATGCGTGAGATACAGGAAAGACAAGAGGTTCGTAAACAGAAGAAATGTATACAGATTAATATAAGCAAACAGATAAAAGAATGGGGAATAAAGTGAGTGAACTTGTATTCCCAGATTACTTACACCCAAGATTATTACAAGCCATGTGTGGAGAATTGAGGGGTGAATTAATACAAATTTCCCAATGCTCAATAGATTTACAAATGGTAAAAGAAAATTAGTACTACTGATCTTCTTCCAAAGAAGAGACGAAGAGACCAACCAAGTTATTTCAGACCAGTAGGTTTAACATCAATAATGGCGAAATTGCTAAAATCAGACACAAAAAGATATTAAAAAATCAATGGGAAGCTGCACGTCATTACAGTTCATTTAGAAATTAGAAGCAATTGTGGGATGTGGATCAGATTTCATTTCAAACATAATGCACATTTTTGAGTGCTATACCTTAAGAATGAATGCCTTTGGAAAAAACCAACAAATAATGCAATAAATTTCACAAATGAAATGGGGCTCAACTGTTCCATCTTGTAGGAAAATCCAAAACAAGGCACCTTAAAATTTGAGCTCCATTAGTTAAAAGTGAATCTGGAAGTGAACCTCTTCACAGTAAGGATTGTGAGAACATGGAACACCCAGTCCTGGAGAGTCATGAAAAGTCAATTGAAATGTTTAAAAGGAGTGAAATACTTATTTGGGAAATAAGGGTGTTCAGGTACATGAAGGCAGAACTGTATTTCCAAATCACTGGCAAGAAAATTAGTTGGGAAAAAGATACAAAACTCTTGAGGTCACGTATCAACCGACTCAAGAATAGCTTCTTCTCTACCGCCATCAGACATTTGAATGGACCTACCTCGTATTGATCTTTCTCTATGCCCTAGCTATGACTGTAACATTACATTCTGCACCCTCTCCTTTTCTTCTCTATGTATAGTATGCTTTGTCTGTATAGTGCGCAAGAAACAATTTTTACTGTATACCAATACATGTGACAATAATAAATCAAAATCAAATTATTATCAAACACTCTTCCCATCCAGCAGGTACACAGTGTTGCTGAATTTGCCCTTTATCGAAAAGATTGGCGACTGGGTCAGAGCTGCTATAACGAATTAAAATGGTGGCACAGCCTCAATGAGTCATGTGGTCTATTTCTTTGCCTGGAACCTGAGAATAAAAGAAAAACCATTTTCCTTTATGTAGCACTTTTTATAGCCTTGGTACGCCAAAACATCTTGCAGCAAATTAATTTACTATTGAAGGGTAATGTCTCTTGCTATGTGGCATACATTCAGCAGTCTCATGACCACCAAATGAATGAATGGCCACGATCACCGATTTTTGCAATATTGGTGAGGAATATAATGTTAGCCAGTGCTCCTGACTCTTCTGCAGATAATACTATTGCCGGAATTTTTCTGCCTTGCCCGCCCGAGGCTCATAAGATCCTGCCCGAGGCCAACGGAGAATGCCGTTCTGTGAGCCTCGCCCGCCCCGATTCTGGGGCCAGCGAGGTGGTAAAATTCTGGCCCTATGTCCAGCTTCATCATTAATCTGTCAGTTTGTTCTTGTGAAATTTAAGGACAGTTGGTTGTGGAAGATATTTTCGATATTCTAACATTGAAGTAGTTCCCCTTACATTATCTAATAAACAAGAACTTCATTCATAATCTTTTAACATGGATTAAAAGCCCACCCTCATAAAATGTGTTATCGTAGCTGAAACTGTTAGAGCAGTCAGGCGCATCCCAAGAACATTTGCACTCTTCCTTATCCGTGGCACTATCGAATTTGCATATTTTACCACTGTTGCTGATAATGTGCGCCAGTTGATTAATGTGCTTTGATGCAAAGATACCTGGCATAAACATTTGACTTTCTGATCAATATCTCGTAAGGAAAGTGTCTTTCACTTGGTGTGCTAAAAAGCAGCAAGACCATGATTAATGTAAGTGAATGCTTAGGGTCAGTCAACACCACAATTTCTGATCCTGATTCCATACCAGAGTAAAGAGAGGTCAAACTGGTTTAGATAAATCATTAGGAATTTATTCCAGGTGCGTTTTGTTCTTAACAATATCTTTGCTCTGAATCACTTTCCTACCGCTGAACGTGGCAGCCTCTATGCTCTCTCAGATTTGTTTATTCTTGGTGCATTCTAACTCTCCTTACCACATTTCTTCCTATGTCGGCTTCACATCTTTGGAATGTCTGTACTTTAACTTATTTCTATCATATGGACCAGTTTAGTGTAAAATTGATTCAGTGCAATTTTTGAACACATCTGAACTGATTTAAATTGATTTTTATGGATCTTTGATCTATAAAAAGAAATCCGATGAGTGCTACAGGAGGTGGAAGGAGGCAGTTCAATAAAGGTCATCCAGAAATGCAACTAAGGTCAAGAAAACTGTACTGGTCAATAGGTATTTATAATATCTCCCATAAAAGATGCATTTAGTGCTACGTTTTAATCTAATAAGTACATTTTACCTTTCTGAATCATGGTCTGGAGTCTTGAGAGGAGCGACTAAAGAGGGACAAATAGTCACTGAGTATTCTGTAAATTAATCTTTTTATAGTCTGCGCACTTTGAATTGTCAAAAACATCCTGAAAGTATAATGAGCCGTTGTAGGGTAAGTGTGTGCCTGAGTGTGATTTTAATGTAGAATATATATGGATGGTTACCTCCATCCTTACCATTTGCCTATTATCAAGACTGAAGGTGTAGGTAGATATTTTTTTGTTATGAAAACCAGTATTCATGTACGAAGATTTTTTTTTCAGTTGGTGAGAAGTGAACCATGTGAAGGAACCAATACAACGTAAACTTGGCTCCTGCAGAGACATTGGACAATGAGACTAGTCTTCAGTAATGAAGCAAAATAGGCAATAACTGGTCAGCAACCCATTTTACACCAGCAGATTTTCTTTTCCATTTGACCTTTTGTGTTACTGCTGAAGAACAATTCTAACGCACAACATGCCACAATTGATGTCTCGGCCGGCAGCTCAACTTTGGCTCAGTTTTCTTGAAAAATAATACAAATGATCACAATCATAGGAATAAGAGTATCCAGTAAAATAGTGAAGCTATCACTCATGTAATACCATTTTTTGTAGCCCTGCTTTATGGGAAGGTATCTCCTTGACAATCTAACAACACCAAACATCTGCATCGCACTTCAGGAAACAAACCTGTTTAAAAAATGCAATAAAATGGCTTCAAGACTGTGAACCAATACCAAAGAGTTATATTTTATTAAATGTTTTGTTCATTCATTCTAATTGACATTGTTTTCCCCAAAATCAAAGGACTTATCAAGTCACCCTTGATTCCACGCTAAGATTTCACAAGAGGCTGATTCAGAGGCTTCTCCCAAAGACAATGTGCCACTGAAAACCAAGAACTACACAAGACTGGCTTGCTGTACCAGTAATTATCCTGATTTCTGTAAAGTATCTTCCTTGTGATGAACACTTAACCAGTATGGCCCAGTTGTGTTTGGAGACTCATCCTGGAGAAACAATATAATGGCATTCTGCATTGCAACATACAACGTGATAGCACACTGGAACAGTTTAGGATTGTTAATCCCCCAAGATTGTCCTGGAATCACCAAGAATTAAAGATTAATCCCTCGGTCACTGTTGCAGGCAACCTAGGAAAAGTATTATTTGGCCATATAAAAATTAAACATGTACATTGAATATTTTTATTTATTAGTTTAAAAAAACTTCAGACAAGGGAAAGATGGCTGCTTGATAAACAGTCAGGAATCATCCAATTATTTGACGATGAATCTATTTTGGTTTGGGAAGACAGTGTGCTGTAAGGATGGATGTGTCAGGTGGCCAATAGTTGGAGTATGGGGATGGGACATTTGCAAGCAGTTGACTTGTGATGAAACATCAGGAATATGTCCAACCAGAATTGGCAACTCGACAACAGCTCCACGAGGAACCTTTCTAGTTCACATTTACAACTCATATTATGAGAAATGAAGGTGATCCTTGTTCTACTGCTCTGTGATACAGTACATCAGAACACGGCTAGTACTGAACCAGTGGAACTGTTAGGGAACTGTTTCCAATGGGTCACTATCTAACACAATTGCTGCACACATAGGGCCCGATTTTACCATCACGTTGCGCCTGCTTTCGGGCACGAAAACTTGGTAAAGTCAGGCGTGAGGCGAGTACCGCGATCTGCAGCTGCCTCCTTGCCCGTTCCCACTTTACCAAGCGCCTAAAATGGCCGCGACCTGGACCGCACCCGAAATGGGCACAACAGCAATTTAAATGCATTTGAATGCATTTAAATTGAATTAATGGGCTGGATGCCCAACTTTACCAGCATTTCCCTCTTTACCACCACGTTCGCCAATCCTGAGTCGGCGCAAATCAGATATGCTCAATAAAAGTCCGATTCAGGCGCTCCATCAGTTAGTGAGGAGGTAAGTGCATAGTGTCCGACGGCTCTCTGCTACTCATGGGTGTCCTGTTGTTGCGGCCATGCTCTGTCTCGGGTGGGTGGCGGCTCTACGAGTGTGTGTGGGGTTGGGGGGCTGTTGCTCTGCAGGGTCTCCAATGTCCGACTTGCAGCACAAACCAGGGTCTCAGCACTGACCTCGGATCTTGCGGTGCTGCTAGGTCATAGCTCACTTCCAGCTGAAGGATGTGCGCAAAGCCGTTGTAAATTGCACTGCTGCAACCTCTCAACTTTGCAAGGAGCTGTGATTGTGGGGAGCCCTGTATGGCCAGGCTCCCCACAATCTGGCCAGTTCATCAACTTGAACCTGGACCAGGCACAGCAGGAAGTCCGGGCTGCAGGGTTCGCAGCCATTGCGGGGATGCCGAACGTGCAGGGGGCGATCGACTGCACACAAGTTGCCCTCAAGGCCCCCCTACAGAATCCATGAAGATTTGTAAATAGGAAGGGGTTCCACTCCCTGAGTGTTCCGCTAGTGTGCGACCATAATATGACCATCATGCACATCTGCACCAGACATCCAGGCAGCGTGCATGACAGCTTCATCATCAGGAGCTCAGATATTCCAGAGGCATTTGTGGAGGAGCCCAGGCTGCGAGGTTGGCTCCTGGGTGATATGGGTTACCCGCTTCGGACATGGCTGATGACGCCTGTGCGAAGGCCTGTGTCTGAGGCGGAGACCCGCTGTAATGAGGCCCATGTAGCCACCCATGGGATAGTGGAGAGGTGCATTGGGCTCCTCAAAATGCGATTCCAGTGCCTGGACCAATCTGCCTGGACCAATCCCCCAATACAGCCCAGTGATCTGTTCCCGCGTAGTGGTTGTGTGCTGTGCCTGCAGAGAGGTGATCTCCTGGAGGAGGAGGAGGACATGGAGGTTGACTAGCTGGCCATCAAGGGGGGGGGGGGGGGGATGACCAGCAGGAGGAGGAGGAAGATGAGGAAGAGCATGCCGCAGAACACCAACCAGGCACTGGAGGGCTGGCAGCCCAAATGAGGCATGCGAGGGTGGCACGGGAGGCCCTGATCAAATTCCTTCTATATCCTGCACATTGTCACACCAGAGTGGTGGGCCTGGGTACTCTGTGTTAGTGAGTATTTTGGCAGGCAGGAGAGTGATGACGACTCGCTAAGTACCATTAGGATGATGCCCTGGTGCAAACTAGTCTGACTCCTACCTGAGCTCCACATGCATGCTGGCATCTGGGCTCACGTCTGCGTAGTGGGTACGGGATCTGAAACCCCCATTCAGTGCCCGAGGGGGGTAAGGTGGGAGACGGGAGGGAATCGCTCGTGGGGTCTGGGGAACCAATGCCTTCCTTTTCTCAGTGACACAGCATTGAGGGACCTCCCCAACTGACATCAACATGAAGCATCGTTCCAGCATGGAAGAGGATTCATAATCGAGACAAATTAGTCACAGGTGGGTGGTGAAAAAACATTTATGTACAATAAATGTTTTTAAATAGGATGTTCGAACATAAAAACTTGTGAACAGAAAACGTTAAGGTGCTTAAATATCTTTCTAACTAGGGCAGCCCTTCACCCGTGCTATCTCAGTGCAACTACAACTTCCTAACCTTACGTGGCCTATCACTACGTTTCAGTGACTCCCCAGAATGTACATTGGAGGTGGAGGGGGCCAGTTGCCTACCTCGTCCCGTGGCCTGTGATGCACGTGGCGGGCGTCCTCTGGAGGCCCTGGACCTTCAGGGCCCTGGCCTGCTTCCAGGTGTCTGGGATGTTTCCATGACACCCTTTTCATCCCTCTACCCCTGAGATGCCCCAGTGTCAGGAAGGGGGGAGTCAGAAGGTGTAGCCACAGCCACAGCTCCTGGCTGGAAGGCCCCAGCATGGGCTCGAGCCCTTCCTCCCCCCTTGGGGTTCCTGTGGGCTCCTGGGTCACTCCATGGGATGGCGATGCTTTGCAGTGAGCTCCAGAAGCTCCGGCATTATCTGGCACTGCCAGTCCTGGAGGATGACCTGCCCATGGTGGTTGAGCCCTCTGCGATGGCCACTTGAGTCGGGGGCCATCTCCCAATGGCCGCAGCAAGTGGCCACGCTCTGCAAACCCTCAGCCGTGGCCCTCTGAGACTGGGCCACATTATCAACGGCTGCTGCCATAGCCCACTGTGTCTCAGTGCTGTCCAGCTGGGTCTCCTGCAAGCTCTTGAGCTTCTCAGCCATGGGCCACAGAATCTCGAGAAGCCTGTTCAGTCCCTCAGCTATGGCCTGCCATGATTTGGCCATCGCTTGGAGCCTGCCACTCATGGTAAGGATCCCGTGCCCCAGGCTTTCCACTGCAGATGCCACCCTTGCAGTGTTGGCCTGGGGAGCACACAAGACAGCAACAGCTGGTCCATCTGAAAGCTTTGGGACTCCTCCCAACAGCTTCACAGTCGGTCCAGTGTGGCCGTCAGCCCCTCCTGCATTCCCCGGCTCTGTTGCTGCATCTCCAGCAATTGGGGGAGAAGTGATCTCAGAGGACCAGTTGTAGCCTAGGGCCAGCTGAGTCCTTGCCTCTGGCAGGCCCCCGCATGCCAGAGGCCACAGACGTTCCCTCCTCCGTCCAATGTACATCAGCAGATGTGTCGTGCTCACCAGAGAGTGATCCAGAAGCCTCATCACTAACTGATCCCACCGACGTGTCAGTATCTGGGATGGTGATTTGTGATGTGGCAGCTGACGCCAAAACGGTGCCACCTTTGGAAATCCCTTCACCCATATCCTCCGAGGACTCATCCAAGCTGTCTGGACCTGGAGGGCCGGGAGCTGTAGCTGAGGCCTGTAGCCCAGAAGGCACCGGGGCATCTGGATCTGTCCCTGCAACACAGGACACAAGGCTAAGTGCAAGTGAGGGAGAGAAATCCGGGATGCCAAACACCTGATTCACATGTTTCCATTGAACATAGAACAAAGAACCAAGTAAATTACATCACAGGAACAGGCCCTTCGGCCCTCCAAGCCTGCAGCGACCAGGCTGCCCATCTGATTTCTAACCCCCTCCCCTTCCGGGGACCATATGCCTCTATTTCCATCCCATTCACATAAGTGCAGAGATGCCCCTTAAAGGTCACTATCATATCTGCATCCACGACCTCCCCCGCCAGCGAGTTCCAGGCGTTCACTACCCTCACTATGCAAATAAACATACCTCGTACATCTCCTTTAAACCTTGGCCCTCGCACCCAAAACTCGTGCCCCCGTGGAGTTGCCTCAAAGTGATTGAAGAAATGACAGGTGCTCACGTCTTGACAGCAGCCCGACTATGCTGTCACTGACAGCCTGCATCTCCCCTTCTCTGGAGAGCTCCAGCACCCAGAGGTCTGGCTCACCACCCCCTGTCTTCGCCCTCTCATGGGTGTTGTGCTCAGTCTTCTCCCGTGGAGACAGAAGGACACATGACAGAAATGGTGGCGTGATTCCTGCAGAATATCAGATGGTGGCCCTTAGAGGGCAAGCACAGCGGGGCTCATTAGGGGGAAAGGAAGGAGGTGCTTGTGGGGGAGGATCTGGGGGAGATCTGGGGGAAGATGCAAAATGGGGTTCAGCACTCACCCTTGCTGCACAGATGAGGTCATTGACTTTTTTCCGGCACTGTTTCCCAGATCGGGGAGGCCAGTGGGAGGAGGGGGTGCTCTGGCACTGACCGAGGCAGCGACTTCCTCCCAGGCCACATTTCCAGCAGCCCCCCCTTGGTCTGCGTCCTCCTGGGGGGAAGAGGGTGTCCCGCCTCACCTCTGCTGCATCCAGCAGCCTCCTCAGGTTGCCCTCAGAGAATCGGGGGGCTGGTCGTGCGCACATTTTGTGCAGGAATGCCTCCCTGCCTGTCCATTCTTGAGATTTTAATGGAGCTGCCCCTCGTTAGGGCAGATCAGCTGCAGGCAGTTTGGCAGAACATTCCAGCAAGTTCCATGCAGTTTGCTTGTTAGCATTGAGGGGAAGGCAAGTGAGCACTTGCAGGTGTGCTGATGGGGAGGGGAGGGGAGGGGAGGGGAGGGAGGGGGGTGGATGAGTGCCTCAATGATTGGGGCAAGGGGAGAGAGAGGGAGGTGTCACACAGCCATCGGAATCCGGAGGAGATGGGGACCTTGTGCGGGAGGGTCCGGGGTGGGGGTGGGGGTGGGGGGGAATCACCCTGTCTGTAATCTGTAAGGTGGAGGGGGGAGGGTGGATTTCTCTGCCTGAGATGAGTGAGGGGGAAGGGGGCGGTCCGCTGCCACTCTGCCCGAGATCATTGGGGGGAAGGGGGGAGGGGGCCGCAATCAGTCTGGGTGGCAGGCAGGTGGGGGGGATAAAGGGGTCAGTAATGTTGTGGGGTGGGGCAATGTCTGTGGGGGCCAGGGGATGCATTATCCAGCCTGGGTGCAATGTGGTAGAGGAGCAGCATTCTATCATTTTTTTTGTGAGCATGTGCAGTTGGAGGCGCCGATTGGAGCTGCAGGATTTCGGGCGCGATAAGCCCCGCCCATAGACTTGTGCCGCGTGATTTGGAATCGCTGATATTTTTTCAGGCACAGTGTATATGGGGGTGCCGGAGAATGGGTCTAAAAGTCAGATCTGAAACACTCCCAGATTCAAGTCCACCCAGCACTTAGAATCAAAATGGTAAAATCAGGCCCATAGTATAGAAGACATGTATTCTGTCCTATACTGTTTCGTTGTCGCATGAATGACTGAGAAAACGTAATTCAAAAGTTTTATACAGATGGGCATTACAAATTAAATTATATACAGTTGATTGTGTTGTACCTCAGATATAGAAATCCGGACGATTGAAAAGGGCTTAAGTAAGGATATAGCTAAAGTTTCACAATGTTTGAATGCGACACTAAATATACAGATAAAAGAAAATCAATACTAATTTGATCCAATTAGCCCCACATCAAGGTTAATAATACTCCCTCTTAATGGAAATAATGGATTCAAGCATGGATTCAAGGGTTTAACCTAGATAATATACCTTCTTTTAAATAATGAAATTAGCCTGCAACATTCATTTTTGTTTCAGTATTTGGCCACTGCCCTGTGCAAAAGATAGATTTGATTGTACACAATGATGCTCAAATCCATCTTTCATGATCGGTGCACTTGCAATTGAAGTATTAAATATTAAGCTGCAAGGACACAATTGTTCGATAAAATGAAACATGCAGGATAGTGCCAATTGTTACGGTCCCCATAAAGACCAATAGGTCTTATTAAGGCTACTTAATGAAAT
This sequence comes from Mustelus asterias, assembly GCF_964213995.1. Lineage (NCBI taxonomy): Eukaryota > Metazoa > Chordata > Chondrichthyes > Carcharhiniformes > Triakidae > Mustelus > Mustelus asterias. Next base: position 43,504,143 of record NC_135804.1, on the reverse strand, counting down.
AAGAGTCCATGGTGTTGGGGGTAGTATATTAGCATGGATAGAGGATTGGCTAACTAATAGAAGACAGAGGGGATGATCTTATCAAAAAAATTCTAAGTGCCAAACGAGCGTGAAAACGGGAAAGAAATTGCGTCGATTCTTTGGATGAGCTCCCAGACACAATCGTACAGCACTTAGAGAAAAAAAAGAGCCCAGATATGATTCTCGCCAGTAGGGGGTAGAGTTCATTCTCACCAGGAAGCTGGCTCCTGAGCTCTAGAGTTGCCATTGCGCAGGCTCCCTGATCTCCCAGTGAACTGTGTACCACCTCTGATCGCCACCCCGGACATCGCCGCCACCCAAACTGCTACCCAGACATCATGTCCCGCCCCCCCCGCCCTCCCCCCGAATCGCTGTCAGGACTTCAGCGATTTTCTCCCGCCGCCCTGGCCATCACCGATCCACTCACCCCCTCCTCCCACCATCTATCTCCCTCCTGCACCTGCTTCAGTAGCTCACAGAAAACCAACAACCTCCTCTCTCAGTTGACTATACCAACTGCTGTTCTTTTCCTCCCTCACCGGCTCCAAGCTTTTGGAGAAAAGGTAAGTCTATTTATTGTCAGTACAGCTAGCCTTGCCCTTTGTTCCCAGGCCTGACACTTCGGACTTTGCTGAGCAGATCCCTTGTCTAAACCAGGCTTGTTGTCAGGCCAAATTTGGAATAGTCACATGATGCCCTTCATTTTAACGTAAATTCATAGATGTTGGCCGGAATTTTCTGACCATTCACGCCCTGTTGCCACTGCAAGTGAGGATGGAGATTTTCCTCCATTCACTGCAGTGGGACCAGAGAATCCCACTGACTTGAACGGCCAGAAAATTCCGGCCACAATAAAAAACATAATAATCTTATAAACCTCATAACTGTGACACAATATGTGATCACTATATTTCCAGACAACATAAATTTCCACAATATCAACGGCCAGAATGATGGACTAAAAGTAAATCACTAAATACTTTTACAATAGACTACATAACAGGAATATTCTCCCTCAAGCAATTTTGCATATTTCTCAAACAAGACAGAACAACAGTAATTTTTTTTTTACAAGAATGTCAGTATACAATTCACTTCTGCAACAGTAGCAAGCTACTCCTGGGCTAACATTAAATGGATGGTTCTACAATACTTTGAAACTCTAGACACATAGGACCTTACACTTTGAAATGCAACATTCCTGATTAAGCACAATGATCAGCGTAATTACATCTAGTGCCCTAACTGCAAGTAACACCATAAGAACGCCGTTTGGGTATAAATCTATTGTGAATAAGCTTTCAGGCTTAATAAGCAATTTTGTGAGCAATGGTATTTTAATACTCAATATAATTCGAATTTCCCTGAGGATTGACATCACATGCAATTGTTATGGATAGAGAAGGAGAGATAACCTGAAACCTCAATTGCTTTTCCTTCTGTCCGTAATCAGTGTGGTTTACTTTTAAAAGCTAAATGTGTGTGTTTGTAAACCCCCTCCCCACCCTTGTTGATGTGCGGTTAATTTAAAAGTCACCAGCAGCAATCTTTTGTGGGTTCAAACCAAAGGGATTATTTATTCACACACTCTCTCCAAAGAATTTAAAACAGTACGTCAGTCACACACTACTCACATAAAAAGAGATACAACAAAAGAAGGTAATGCACTTTACAGATATCAACTCAAAAAAATAGTTAATAGTTCATGGGCGAGATTTTCTGGCCACGCATGCCCCAAGACTGTAAATTCCTGCCCGAGGTCAACAGACCTTTGAATTGTCCGCCGAATTTTCTGTCCCGTCCGTCACGATTCCCATGGCGGGCAGGACAGTAAGATTCTGCCCCACGTGTCTTTGAGAATCCAGTGAAGAAAGGAAACTTTTCCCTACTCTGGAATTGTTCAGGTGAGCAGAGATGACTGGGGTCAGGTCTGGATATACAGGTAACTTGGAGCTTTGGAGGTTAGGCTGGAAGCTTTAAAACAGATTTTTAAACCTCTTAGATCTTGAAAGGCAAAGACAGTGCAATCTTTTTCTGCAGCTGTTGTATTGATGGGAACTGTTCTGCGGACTGCCCAAGTCTCTGAGCTTTTGGAATAAAAAGGGTGTCAGTATCGGAGAACCAGCTTCAATCAAATGGTCAAAGGCCATTGACATTCAATAAAAGGTAAGTAGTGGTCTTTCACACTTAAACCATGGATAACTGGTCTCATTAGCTTTCTTTTGTAAATTTGCAAACCTGGAAACATAGGCCTAGATATTCGCCACGATGGAGATGTTCTCCGTCATGGTGAAAATCCAGAAATTGGTGAAAATCCAGAAATTGGTGAAAATTTTAAGCACCACCCCCAAATCCGGCAGTTTCCATCTTCATGCCGGGAGTTGGGGGAGGGAGGGGATGGTAACTGGAGTCAGCTGGAGTTCACTCATGTACAATTTGAAGAGACAGCTGTCCATTTAAATCACAAGCTTCTTCCATTGAAGTGGGATTTGGGAATTCTAGGAGTGTGAAACCCAGAGAGTGTGCAGATTAGATCAGGTAAAAAAAGGTCTGAACTTAGTGGATTCATCCAGATAGCCATGGTGCCCCTTTTGATAGGGTCTTGGGACACCTTTGGGAGAGGTAAGGTATCCTTTGGTATTGTTTAAAATTAAACACGATTATGCATTTCTTTCACACAAACTCATTGGAATTTTCAAGCTGTCAAAGAAATGTCCAAAGGATCCATAGAATCCCTACAGTGCAGAAGGAGTCTATTCAGCCCATTCAGTCTGCACCGACCCTCTGAAAGAGCACTTTATCCCAGCCCACTCCCGCACTATCCCTGCAATCCAACGCATTGATCTTAGCCAATCCACCTAATCTGCATATCTTTGGATTGTGGGAGGCAACTGGAGCACCCAGAGGAAACCCATGAGGACATGGGGAGAACATGCAAATTCCACAATGACTCTCACAAATTCTCATCCAAGGCCAGAATTGAATCCGATTCCCTGGCACTGTGAGGCAGCAGTGCTAACCACCATGCCACTCAGCTATTAAGGAACTGTCAAAGAACTGTCCAGCTGTCAAGGAACTGTCTTAGTTGTCAATGAACTATCAAAGCAGTCAAGGCAAAGCTGTCCAAGCTGTCAAGGAAATGTCAAAGCTTTCAAGTAAATGTCAAATCCCTCAAATATGTCAAAGCTGTCAGTGAAGTATCAAGATTGTCAAGGATATGTCAAAGTTGTCAAAAAATGGTTAAGCTATCATGGAAACGTCCAAGTATACAAATTGAGTTGACATACAAACATAAAAATTATGAGCAAGAATAGGTCACTCAGCCCATGAGCCAGCTCAATAAGATCTTAGCTGTTTGCAACTTCAACACCACATTTCTACCTACCCCGGATAACCTTTTACCCACTTGTTAATCAAGAATCTATCTAGATCTGTCTTAAAAATGTTCAAAGAGTCCGCTTCTATTACCTTTTGAGGAAGAGAGTTTCAGAGACTCACAACCTCCTGAGAGAAAAAAATTCTCCTCATCTCTGTCTTAATTGAGTGACCCGGAGAGGAAACAAGAGGAAACATCCTCTCCACATCCACCCTGTCAATACCCCTCAGAAACTTAAAGGTTTCAATCAAGTCACCTCTAGTGGATACAAAATTAATTTCTCCAACCTTTCCTTATAAAACAACTCATCCATTCCTAGTATTAATCTAAGAATCCTTCTCTGAACTGCTTCTAACATGTTTACATCTTTCCTTGAATAAGGAGACCAATACTGTACACAATACTCCAGATGCGGTCTCAGCAGTGCCCTGTACAACTGAAGCATAACCTCCCTACTTTTTTAAAAAATCAATTCCTTCACAATGAATGATAACATTCTATTAGCTTTCCTAATTATTTGCTGTACCTGCATAGTAGCCTATGAGTGTGTAAGGGCAAAGGGTGGCAAATGGGGGCATAAGTTGGCATAAGGGAGTGTATGGAGGGTAAGGGATGAGGACTGTTTTTTGTTTCACTCATCTCTTTTATTTATATAAGCACAGTGGGCACTTAGCCCAGCCCACCGCCACACATGGTAGTCTTTACATTCATTCTACTGCATTATTACTTCAGCTCTGTAATGATGCACTTTCAGAGACTTCATTAGTGAACAAAAGGGAATTTATTTAATGATCTTCATGAGTAGCAGATAGCTTGAAAATACCTCTGGCTAGGAGAACTCCTCTCCCTGGGGTAATTCCCCACTCTGAGTCCCGGTGGGTCACTCAGGCCCGGTGATCCTGAATTCTGCTGTATTGACCTTAAAGGGACAATCACCACAGCCCACAAACTACTACTCACCTGCCAACCCCCCCCCCCTCCCCCTCCCCAACCAAAGGTCTAACCTGTGGGCGGACATTTTACCTTTGTAAAGGTTGCCTTCACAGATCTGGGAAATCTCTCAACTCTACGCACCCAACCCAGGGATGGAAATCTGAGTCATAGGGTAGGAGTTTCCAGCCTCGCTCGCCCCAGAACTGGAAAATCTCACCCGAGGTCAATGGACCTTTCTATGGTCCGCCCCTCACCCGCTCCAATTCCTGTGACAGGCAGGACAGTAAAATTCACCCCATGGAGTCTAGGCATCCATTGTTTCTGCATTTTGGAATAGATTTCAACAATAGCAGGTGTAAAATTCCACAAAGGAATGGGTTTGGCCATTCAAAGGGGAGATCCCTGCCTATTTTAGTTCGTTGTTGAACTATGCTGAAGCTTGATAGTCACCTGACCCTCTTGGAAGCCATCTTAACAATTCATCAGTGTCAATTTTTATAAGAATAGTTTTAAAATTTGTAATATCTTCATGCCTGTACTGGCATGATACAATATCAGTCAGATAATGATGAAGTTAGTATTATCATTGCCAATTATGAATTGCAAGGAACATAAATATGGGAGCTGCCTTTTGTATGTAGCTTGTACCAATGGAAACTGCAATTTGTTGTAGTTAATGATGAAAAAGCAGACTTGGGTTGGCACCAGAAGAAAACAAAGCCATTATATTAAGGTTGATAGTGCCGCTGATAATGAATACAGACACAGTATCTAAAAGGGTTTCCAGCAAGAATCAGCATGGATGGGTACAGCTAATATTTGTTGAGACAAAGGTCTTACAGAGTTGTAACCACGCAATTGTGCCACAAATTGTTTTCATTTCAAATTAAACAAAACCAATTGCTGAAAGGTGGTAACAAAATAAACTGTTAAACAGAAATGCAGAGGGATTGGTCTCTTTAATACAACTTCACAGAACTCAAAACAAAATATCGCCTTAGACATACAGAGTAATGCAATACAGGGCAAACTATATGAAATGAATATTACATGGCACTTTGCAACTTACTATCATGCCTCATATGATCATATTATTGAATCAACCAGTATTGTTCAATAAACCTGAGGACAACTGTAGAATTGTGCACTTTGGTTTTCTAGCACAATTCTGCTCTGTTCTTTGGGGTATTCTGTGCTTTTTGTTCAGCATTTCTTGCCTTCCTTTCTCATTGGTCACTTTCACTCTCTTCACGAATTAGAATCAAGCATGGGCGGGGGGCACAGTGGCTCAATGGTTAGACCCGGGTTCGATTCCTGGCTCGGGTCACTGTCTGTGTGGAGTTTGCACATTCTCCCTGTGTCTGCGTGGGGTTTCCTCCGGGTGCTCAGGTTTCCTCCCACAGTCCAAAAATGTGTGCGTTAGGTGTGTCTGGTATGTGTGTGTGAAGTTTGCTAAATTGCCCCTTAGTGTCAGGAGGACTAGCCAGGGTAAATGCATAGGGTTCTGAGGATAGGGCCTGGATGGGATTATGGTCGGTGCAGACTCGATGAGCTGAATGGCCTCCTTCTGCACAGTAGGGATTCTATGATTCTATGAACTGAGTGTGTTATAAGACAACTTCTGTTTGTTATTGGACTTTATTCGACTAATCAATCTCAGGCAAAACAAACATTTTCTCAGGAACCAAGATTACAAGAGGCTATCATGTGGTGGTAATTCACCCAAAACAGGAAGTTGTAAACAAAATATTTAATCTGACGGAAATTGATTAATGTAAAATGATTTAATTACCTGATAACATGAGTTGATGAGTTGAGAGTTCACTGGAAAAGGGGAGTAATGAAAAGTAATGAAGCACATACCAGACAATAATAAGATAAAAACAAAATACTGCGAATGCTGGAATCTGAAACAAAAACACAAAACGCTGGAAACTCTCCCAGGTTTGACAGCATCCATGGAGAGAGAATAGAGCCACCATTTCAAGTCTGGAAGAAGGGTCATCTGATGCTGTCAGATCTGCTGAGACAATAATAAGACTTGGACAACATCCAGACTTGAGTTGGTAGGTGATGGGTAGCATTTGTGTTACTTAAGTACCCAACAGTGATCAACTCCAACAAGAGAGGGTCAGCCATCAATTCCATCACCCCAACTTGGAACAGCACCAATATCACCAACTCTCCCAATCATCATCTTGGGGGTTACCATATGGGTGGCATGTTAGCACAGAGGATAGCACTGCTGCCTCACAGCGCCAGGGGCCCAGGTTTGATTCCCAACTTGGGTCATTGTGTGTGTGAAGTTTGTACGTTCTCCTCGTGTCTGCCTGGGTTTCCTCCAGGTGCTCTGATTTCCTCCCACAGTCCAAAAATATGTGCTGGATAGGTGCATTGGCCATGCGAAATCCTCCGTCAGTGAACTGAACAGGCGCCGGAGTGTGGCGAGTAGGGGATTTTCACAGTGACTTCATTACAGTGTTAATGTAAATTTGCTTGTGACACTAATAAATAAACTAAAAAAAGCCATTGAACAGAAGGTTAGCTGGGCCAACCATGTCATTTCAAGAAGGGGAAGATGTTGGGTAATCGCTGAAGAGCAGCACAGCTTGTGAACTCTCAATACCTCACCACTATCAACAAGACTCAAGAGAAGTCTGTGATGGAATGCTCACTAATCCATGGATTGATGCAACTATGACAAACTCAAGGGGGAACAATACTGGAAAGACTCCAAGAACAGAAGCATGGGTCATCTTGTGTGATTAATCTGTGCCCAATTGTTCCAATTCAGGCAGTTATGCAAACTTTGTGCTACCTATTCATATCGTAGAATAGAATCATAGAATCCATACAGTACAGAAGGAGGCCATTTGGCCCATCAAGTCTGTACTGACCACAATCCCACTCAGGTCCTATTCCCATAACCCCACACATTTACCCTGCTAATCCTCCTGACATTAAGGAGTAATTTAGCATGGCCAATCAACACAACCCACACATCTTTGCACTGTGGGACGAAACTGGAACACCCAGAGGAAACCCACGCAAACAAGGGGAGGATGTGCAAACTCCACACAAACAATGACCCAAGGCTGGAATTGAACCTGGGTCCCTGACGCTGTGAGGCAGCAGTGCTAACCACTGTGCTACCATGCCGCCTCTTGCTATGAGTGCTGTTGAGTGGCTGCACACCTGAGCACAGAGTGCAAAATCATGAGGGATAAGCACAAATTCATACCAACTGCACTACTTAAAACCAACTTACACTTCTTAAAGTGGAAGTGCATTTTTACTGGAACAAGTACTGGTCATCATTCTAAGACTGAGTTTGACCTGGGAAAGACAAAATAATGGCAAAGAGCATGCTCCAATGTTCTCTAATTCAACAAAGGAGACCTTGGTTCAGGATATGGACAACAGGAAAGAGGTTTACAAGGGATAAAAAGGCCCTCCAGAATGGAACTGCTAAAGGAGTGGGAGCAGAAAGCTGTTATCATCATTGTCAGCAGTGTATGCCGAGGACCAGGATGCAACATCACGTAAAGTTTAATGATCTTGACCACTCATGAGAGTGGTCAAGATCAGTTAATGTCATATCCCATTAACAGCACCAATAGTCCCACACAATAGTCATATCACTAACCCTGCTTCACTCACCTAGCAACAATCTTGATCAATCATGATTCCTACCCACAGTTACAACTTCACATCACCCTCACACACTTAGCACTGCCGCAAGTCTCACACCCACACTTCACAGCTTGCACACTCCGCCAGTTATTTAACTATGACCAGCACATTATCCAAACACATTGCACCAATTTGACTGACATCACTTCCTCTCTCATATACAGGAAAAGGTGATGCACCATCATTGAAAGCAGCAGTTAACTACTGGGGTAATGAAACATTTGGATCTCCTCACAATGGTGCTCACCATTACTGGGCAGTCAAAACTGGGATTGTAGCCGGGGCAGAGTTCAAACATAAAATAGATGACAGTATGCTCATACATAATCCTTTTTTTCACATCCCATTTCCCCCTCATCCCACAATCTTTTCTGAGTTACAAGATTCAGGTGCCATAAGCATGGACCTCTTCCTTTCATCCCCTCCCCTCACTGCAACTCTACCCTTTGTGTCTTTCGCCTTCAGATACCCAAGAACAGCACCTGATCAGACAGTGATACAGGAGCAAGAAATACAACAGGAAGAAGATACTGCTGGAGTAACATTGCCACTTGATCTCAGATAACCAACCACCAGCTAAGATGCATGTTCTTTAGATGATAGCATAAAGGTAGGATACGCATGTGGTAAGACACTGGGTACTGCCTACACAGCGGCTATAGGTAGAGAAGGTGATAGCTTGCTTGAGCGTGTGGTCATACACCAAGTTTTGCTGCAGAGGACTCAGTCATAGTCTTAAATGGTACAGTGTACAGAACTAGGCTGATGAGCTTTGGACAAAGCAGCTTGTTTGATAGACACCCCTCACACCACCTTAAAATTCACCCCCTCCACCACCAATACAGAGTAGTAACAGTAGCAACAGCGTGACTCATCGACACGCAGCATTGCAGCAACCCACTAAGGATCCTTCAACGGCATTTTCCAAAACCGCAAACCATGATCTCTACCATATACTGCCTTTGAGGCGGACGGTCGCCTCTACCAGTTCCTCCGAGTCCCCTTTGGTGTCACCAATGGGGTCTCAGTTTTCCAGCGGGCCATGGATCAAATGGTGGACCAGCACGGGCTACGGGCCACTTTCCCGTAGCTGGATAACGTCACCATCTGCGGCCATGACCTGCAGAACCATGATGCCAACCTACAAAAATTCCTCCGTACTGCCACTCTCCTGAATCTATATAATGAGGCAAAGTGTGTCTTTCGGACACGCCGCCTCACCATCCTTGGGTACGTGGTAGAAAATGGTGTCCTTGGTCCCGACCCAGCCCGTATGCGTTCCCTTATGCAGCTTCCCCTCCCTACTACCCTCAAAGCACTGAGGAGATGCCTGGGCTTCTTCTCCTACTATGCCCAGTGGGTTCCCCGTTACGCGGATAAAGCCCGTCCGCTCCTAAAATCGACCTCTTTTCCCCTGGCGGAGGAGGCCCGTCGGGCCTTCGACGACATCAAAGCGGACATCACAAAGGCCGCGATGCATGCTGTGGATGAATCCATCCCATTCCAAGTGGAAAGTGATGTGTCTGACTTTGCCCTAGCCGCCACCCTTAACCAGAGGGGCCGTCCGGTGGCCTTTTTTTCCTGGACCCTACAAGGCCCTGAGATTCGACACTCCTTGGTTGAGAAGGAGGCCCAGGCCATCGTGGAAGCCGTCCGGCACTGGCGCCATTATCTCGCGGGCCAACGGTTCACTTTAATTACGGACCAGCGGTCCGTTGCCTTCCTGTTTAACACCAGGCAGAGGGGCAAGATTAAGAATGACAAGATCTTGCGGTGGAGGATTGAGCTCTCCACCTACAGATATGACATCATGTACCGGCCTGGGAAGCTCAATGAGCCCCCAGATGCCCTGTCCCGTGGAACATGTGCCAGCGCCCAACTAGACCAGCTACAGTCCCTCCATAACAATCTCTGTCACCCGGGTGTCACTAGATTTTTCCACTTTGTCAAGTCCCGTAACCTGCCCTACTCCCTCGAGGAAGTCCGGTCGATTACCAGGCAATGCAGGGTCTGCGCAGAGTGCAAACCGCAGTTCTACCGGCCAGGTGGGGCGCATCTTATAAAGGCCACTCACGCGTTTGAGCGCCTCAGCATTGATTTTAAAGGCCCCCTCCCTTCTTCTAACCGCAATATTTATTTTCTGAATGTCATCGATGAATACTCGCGTTTCCCTTTTGCCTTCCCCTGCCCGGACATGACCATGGCTACAGTGATTCGGACCCTGAACACGCTCTTCACCCTGTTCGGCTTCCCATCCTATATTCATAGCGACTGTGGGTCCTCGTTCATGAGTGACGGGCTGCGGCAGTACCTGCTCGCCAAAGGCATTGCCTCCAGTCGCACCACTAGCTATAACCCCAGGGGTAATGGTCAAGTAGAGCAGGAGAATGCAACGGTCTGGAAGGCTGTTCTATTAGCACTACAGTCTCGGGGCCTTCCAGTCAGCCGTTGGCAAGACGGCCTCCCGGATGCATTGTATTCAATTAGGTCACTCTTGTGTACAGCGACAAATATGACCCCTCACGAGTGGATGTTCACTTTCCCCAGAAAGTCCTCCTCGGGTACTTCGCTCCCCGCTTGGCTGATGTCCCCGGGGCCTGTTCTGCTTCGGAAGCATGTCCGCACCCATAAGGCAGACCCCTTGGTCGAGGAGGTCCAATTGCTCCACGCTAATCCTCAATATGCTTATGTAGCGTACCCTGACGGGCGGGAGGACACGGTCTCTGTCCACGACTTGGCACCCGCAGGTGCCCCTGAGGCCACCACGTCCCTCCACCCCTCTGTCCTTTGTGTTGTGCGCCCAGAGACCGCTACGCCCCTTCCCCCTTCAGACCCAGTCTCCCATATTGTCCGCCCAGAGCCCGCTACGGCCCTCCACCCCCCAGCCCCAGTTCCCACTGTTCTCCATACGTCACCAGGGCCACAGCTCACTCCCCTCACCCCTATGTACAGCTCACTTGAGTCGCCGGTGCCGTTGCCACGCAGTACCCGACTACTGGATGGGACGACGGATGGGTCCGCCTCACACCACCTGGTGCCTCCACTCGACGCTCAGTGCCTGGAGCCTGGGCTGACACTGCTCCCTGCTCGGACGACTCTGCAACCTGCACTACGACGATCGCAACGGCGGATCAAGCCACCAGATCGTCTGGACTTGTGATATTGTTTCCGCTTCATCCCGTGTTGTTTTTTTTTAAAGGAGGGGTGAATGTGGTGGACTTCAGTTGTGCCTTTGTCCTGCCTGGACCACCGTTGTGTGTTTGTTATGCCTGGACACATCCCCTGCCGGCTCGGCTCCTCCCCTTGTCACCTAGTATAAAGGTGGCTGTCTCCTCCCCCTTGTTCAGTTCGGGTCAGTTACCTGTTGGGATGTGCTCCTGATTCTGTTATGAATAAAAGCCTACAGTTGTATTGGCACACAAGTAGTCTTTTGCCTAATTGATAGCACATCAATCCTGAAACAGCATTCATAGTGCCAAAACTACAGGCAACATGCAACCATATTTAGAACCAAGAAACTTAATGTAATCTAGTAGAAAGCAATCTATTTGATCAGTACCCCTCTGCCATTGTGCACAATAACCTCCCACTCTGCAGCTGGCCCACTGTGGTTGCAATATACATTAACTACACAGTACAGTGGAGCTGCTCACCAAGTTACCTTAACAGCATCATTAAGGGTGGAAGCAGGAAGTTCATAAGAACTGTATTATTATGTTTGAGGTCTGACATTGAGACTAATAATAAATCACGAGGTCAGTGGTAGTAAACTAACTGGAACAGTTTATTAACACATCTTTATCCAAGCACAATCAGCACACCCAGGGTGGAGCTTGAGTCCCAGGTCACATGACCTGTTCTCTTAAAGGGGCATGCCCCAACACACATAACACCTATCGCTTGAGAATTAATCTCTAAGTCACACAGCATGCTGATATGAACATTGTGTCACATCAGCACAAGGACTACAGACGTTTGAGCAGATTACTTTTCCGATGCCAAGAAGAAAAACAACATGAATTCATATAGTTTATATATAGCATTTCTTTTAGGCCACAGACGTGACGAACACTTTGCAGCGATTAAGTACTTTTGAATGAAGTCACTATTATGTAGGTAAATGCAGCAGCCAGTTTACATAGAACATAGAACAGTACAGCACAGAACAGGCCCTTCGGCCCATGATGTTGTGCCGAGCTTTGCCTGAAACCCAGATCAAGCTATTTCCTCCCTATCATCCCGAAGTACTCCATGTGCCTATCCAATAGCTTCTTAAATGTTCCTAAAGTTTCTGACTCCACTATCCCTGCAGGCAGTCCATTCCACACCCCAACCACTCTCTGAGTAAAAAACCTACCTCGGACATCCTTCCTACATCTCCCACCATGAACCCTATAGTTATGCCCCCTAGTTACCGCTCCATTCACCTGAGGGAATAGTCTTTGAACGTTCACTCTATCTATCCCCCTCATCATCTTATAAACCTCTATCAAGTCTCCTCTCAACCTCCTCCGCTCCAAAGAGAAAAGCCCAAGTTCCCTCAACCTTTCCTCATAAGACCTACCCTCCAAACCAGGCAGCATCCTGGTAAATCTCCTTTGCTCTCTTTCCAGTGTCTTCACATCTTTCTTGTAGTGAGGTGACCAGAACTGCACACAATATTCCAAATGTGGTCTCACCAAGGTCCTGTACAGTTGCAGCATAACCCCACGGCTCTTAAACTCAAACCCCCTGTTAATGAACGCCAACACACTATAGGCCTTCTTCACGGCTCTATCCACTTGAGTGGCAATCTTCAGAGATCTATGGATATGAACCCCAAGATCTCTCTGTTCCTCCACATTCTTCAGAACCCTACCTTTGACCCAGTAATCCACATTTAAATTTGTCCTACCAAAATGAATCACCTCGCATTTGTCAGGGTTAAACTCCATTTGCCATTTTTCAGCCCAGCTCTGCATCCTATCTATATCTCTTTGCAGCCTACAACAGCCCTCCACCTCATCCACTACTCCACCAATCTTGGTGTCATCAACAAATTTTCTGATCCACCCTTCAGCCCCCTCCTCCAAGTCATTTATAAAAATTTCAAATAGCAGAGGACCAAACACTGATCCCTGTGGCACTCCACTGGTAACCGGTTTCCAGTCCGAAAATTTTCCATCCACCACCACCCTCTGTCTTCTGTTAGATAGCCAGTTACCTATCCAATCGGCCAAACTTCCCTCTATCCCACACATCCTTACTTTCTTCATAAGCCGACCGTGGGGGACTTTATCAAACGCCTTACTAAAATCCATGAATATGACATCAACTGCACTACCTTCATCTACACACTTAGTTACCTCCTCAAAAAATTCTATCAAATTTGTGAGGCAAGACTTGCCCTTCACAAATCCGTGCTGACTATCCCGGATTAAGCTGCATCTTTGTAAATGGTCGTAAATCCTATCCCTAAGGACCTTTTCCATCAACTTACCGACCACCGAAGTAAGACTAACCGGTCTATAATTACCAGGGTCATTTCTATTCCCTTTCTTAAACAGTTTGCACACGGTAAGTTCCTACAAAAGGCAATGAGGTAAGTGACCGTATAATCAGTAGTCGTTTGTGTTGAGAGGTAAATGTTGGCCAAGAAAAGCAGGCTCCTGCTCTTTTTCCAACTGCGCTACAGAATCTTCTTATAACCAACTGGATGGAGCTTCAGTTTAATGTCTCAATGAAAGTCCTCGCACCATATTGTTTAGAAGTTCACATATTAAGTTTTAGAAAGTCTGCTTAAAAGAAGGGGCTTGTACACAACCAATATCTACCAGCTTATCATAAGTGATTGGTTGGTGCTCCAGTGGATGGATGATCTGTTTCACCAGATTACTAGTCTGTGGTGAAGGTGAAAAAGTAACCTCTGACCCATTTATTGGACCAAAGGTTATGTAGAGATTGTGTCCCTTTAACAAGTGAGTTTTGAGATAAAAACACAACAAGACCAGCAGTGGGATAAATATTTGTACACTAGAACTCCCAGAGCAATGAGAAAATTAGAATGTGAGCTCTTCACAGCGTTCCCTTTTTCCTTTAAGTTTTCACCATCAAATCATACAGTGCAGATGGGCCCTTTGGCCCATCAAGTCTGCACCAACATGCAAGAAACACCTGAACTCCCACCTAACCTCATCTAACAGCATTTGGCCCATAGCTTTGAATGTTATGACATGCCAAATGCTCATTCATGTACTTTTTAAAGGATGTGAGGCAACCCGCCCACACCACTCTCTGGGTAAAAAGGTTTTCCCCCACATCCCCCCTGAACCTCCTGCCCCTCATCTTGAACCTATGTCCCCTTCTGACTGACTCTTCAACTAAAAGGAGCAGCTGCTCCTTATCCACTCTGTCCATGTCCCTCATAATCTTGTACCAGATGACAAATCTTGCACCTTATTCTCATACATAATTTTCTTCGCTGGTTAAGAAGAGATAATTGAGAAGAATACCCAAACAGCAAAGTTTACATATGAATGGTTAACACACTCATCCCAGTTTCCTGTAGGTACTGTTGTTAAACAGCAATGAAGCTATTTGAAACAAATAACCTCTTGTACACACAGGAAGATAGTAAGAGTATTATAAGCATTGGTATGAAATTTGCTGATCACAAGTATCACCCAATGTGATTTGGTAGCAAAATGAGAACTGAACACAATCTTGGACAATCGTTTAAAAAACTAGTACATTTTGGTGTTTTAGCAGGGGAAAAGTCAGATCATGCAATCCAATTTTATGAGTTTTTTAATGACTATGACAGGGGATAAAGAATGGGAAGAGACTATTGCAGTCCATCCAGCCTAACCAATCCAGACATGGTGTAGCCACACATATACGACTGACCTACCACCCACCTCCACAATCACGCACTCTCCTGGGGAAGCAAAAAAAAACAGAGGAATAAACATGGTCAGTACAAGAAAAACACTGAGAAATTCCTCTCCAACTCCTTAAGGCAGGCAAGCAAACTCCAGGAGATAGTGTTGGCCATAAATCCTTCTAATCCCAGCTAATCCGTAATTTACGAAAACGAACAATAAATTTAAATAAAATATATCCTGGAGACCCTATTTATGTAAAATGAATAATGTTAGCTAAATCTGTCATTAGGTTCTACAATTTGTTCACACCACACAAACGCAGAGAGCCATTTTGTGCCAACTAATTTCAGAATCTGCCTGCGATGTTAACTAAACTTGACAGGTAAATAAACAGCAAATATACCACATTTTACCCATTGCACCACATAATCCAATGAACTTTTTATTTGTTTAACTCAGGCTACCTTCCAAGGAAAGAGTGGTCCACCTTCAAAAGGTTCAGGACCGGCCACAGCCCCTGCTTGGCCAACCACCATAGATGGGGCATTAGTGCCAGCCCCTCATGTGGCTGTGGGAAAGAGCAAACTACGCACCACATCACAGAGAGTGTCTAATCCACAGACTCAGCAGAGGCCTAACCGCACTCAGCACAGCAGGATGGAAGAAACTGCTTGGCTTCGGGACTTTGCATTCGCTAAACAAATTGTTTAACCAAAGCTAGTTACCAACATTATCAATATACCTTGACTTCCCGTCTATAGAGTTAAAGCATATTTGTGAAATCCCTACAGTTTTTCATTTATTAAAAAAAGCTCAGTTGAAGAAGTGATGCCTTATTGAATTATGCATCACATCTGAATCTTTCACCATTCCCTATCCTTGTGCTGTGTGTAGCTTTCAAAAACCACAGAAGAACATCTTTAAGTGAGGAAAGTTTGCAGCCGTAAGGCAATTATTTGATAACCCCTTTATCACCTGAAAAGATACCCAAGAGGATTCACAACTTTGTGTTCTATGAAAAACTCTGTTTAGACAATAGCTGCAAAAGCACATTTGGTGTGAATTTCCCACATATGTGCTCCAGAAAACCCAATAAATGATCAAGAATTATGTACACCCGTTGAACTTCAAAATAAAAACTCTCATATCTTACTCGTGATAAGGATCTCTGTTGTAAAGCCAGGAATTTATATTTCCTTAGCATAAAACACCCAAAGCTAATCTATGAGCATTATAAACATATAAATCCATGAACTGTGAGGCAACTATCAGTACAAATTGTGAGAATCACATTCAACTCACACCATTCCAAGCTGAAGTAAATATGATCGAGTTTAGCTGATAGAACAATTGGTGCGTCTAATGCAAAAACCCATTAACACCACAGATGTGCATTTGCATTCAAATTTCAACAAAAATTAACAACATGAGATTGCACAAATTAATTTACTCCAGGTCTATGATTGCATCCCACCCCAACCTCACAGGTCTAGTTTTAAACCAGCTCCATAATAAATTGGTCCCCTTGTATATACACACACACACACAAAATAAGAATATTTCCCAACAGTTCCTTAAAAACCATAACCCAAAATTCCACCTGATCAAGTCCTGCAACAATAGACAGATGATATATCTTGGTGGATCACATGACATCATGTTGTTTGTCCCAGAAGTATTTGTGTAAATTTTTTTTTGACATCGTATCATTCAGGCTAGCATATTGAAGTCTCCCACCTGATGTCTGCTGCCCATATTTTGATGTTAAAATTCTCATCCTTCCTACCTCTGTAATCTCCTCCAGTTCCACAACTCTGAAACATCTGCAATCCTCTAATTCTGGCCTCTTGTGCATCCCCAATTTTAATTGTTCCATCATTGGCTCTGGAATACACTCCCTACACATCTCCACCTTTCTACCTCACTTTCCTCCCTTTAAGACACTACTTAAAACCTACCTCTTTGACCAAGCATTTGGTCATCTGACATGTTGGTCTCTCATGGACAGAATTCATGTGTTCCTTTCTATGACCATGATCTATATATTTGTTAATAAAAGGTGTGTGTTGTTACCCTCAGAGTGATTGTGTCCATTTTAAAAATCCAACAGCAATCTTTTTGTGAGTTTTAAAAAATAAAGAAAGTTATTTATGATTACACTTGACCCAATGTTCAAAACAAGATGTTTCACTCACTCAACCCACACATACTATCACACACACAAAGAGTAGATACAGATGAAGGTAAACTAATACAATTACAATTCATGATTGTCTCAGTCTCTTTTGTAGCCGACCTGTAGTTTCTTAGATAAGTCAATGCTTTAGTTGAAGTAAGGGTATTGTAAAGCAGTAAGCTGCGAGGCACCTGGTAGTTGGATTTCTAGGAGGTTGGTCCTTAGGTGAACTCAAAGTTGGAGCAAGTTGGGGGGAGTCCTTTTCTCATTTCAAGGCAATGTTGTTTAATACTTTGACTGCTTAGGGAGTAACAGCTGGTTCAATGGTTTTCTGACGGAACTCTGAAGGCTTGCTGTTATTTTAAAAACAGACAACAGAATGGCGTTGCCACCATGTGACTTACACAAGTTCATTGTCCTTTTTTCAAACACGTGTGGTGTGTTGATTACCTATCTTGTGTTGCTGTTTGACACCTTGAAATTTACCCAGTCTAGTTTAAATGAGAGAGTATGACAATACAATGGAAGGCCAATGGGATCTATTCACATTTGTCTAACACACATTCTGTTTCAATGTTTCTTTTGTCCATGGTGAAACAGAAGGACAGAGCAGCTGCCCTTTATTGATGGTTCATCCTTAAACAAAAGGATGTGTGAATTCTGTGGATGGAGGTGAATGGCCTTATCTAATTAGATATTTGCTTGAGACTCAGGACTCTCTGGAGCTCAAAATGCCGAAAGTCATATGATTTTCAGTGGCCATTTTAATAGACTGTTCAAAATTTTAAAGTATTAACTGAAAGTTCATAGTATACGAGAACATGGCAGGCTTGGTGTCTTCCTTTGATTTATAACATGAAATCTGGAAATGAGGTCTGATGTAGCTGAGTGAAGGCAAAAGGCATGTGATAATCTTATAGTGGAGCATATGAATATTGATCTTAGTCATCCTGATATGTAGGTGGTTCGTACACTACAGGAAAGTGTGCCCTGGGGCATGGTACATCGGCGAGACCATGCAGACACTACGACGACGGATGAATGGACACCGCGCAATAATCGCCAGGCAGGAGTGCTCCCTCCCAGTCAGAGAACAATTCAATGGCCAAGGACATTCGACCTCCTATCTTCGAGTAAGCCTTCTCCAAGGCAACCTTCGAGAAGCACAACAAAGCAGAATCGCCAAACAGAAACTGCAAGGTCTGCACTCATGAGGACAGCCTTAACTGGGATTTTGGTTCATGTCGCATTACATGTAACCCTACCATACTGTTCTGTGGGGGAAAAATCTTCTTGACTGACCAGTTTGACACCTTGATTACATGCGATGATCTCCTTGCCTGAATTAGTTGCATTGTGTTTAGCACCATCTTACGCTTTGATTGTTTGTAATTATCTCTCTATCTTAAATTATCAGTTCTTAGGTCATTCCTTCACTTGTTATACAGCCTGTCGACACTTTACACATACTGACTATACTTTACTGCTTGCACTCGTGATTACCTGGAAAGACTTATTATTCAGCTGGCCTACGCTGCACTCCACTGTCTGTACTTATCCTTTGACACTCTTGATTACCTGTTAGTATCGGGCTATCATCACTCCGCCTTATATTCAGTGCCTGCAAACCTCATTCCACTTCACCTGATAAAGGAGCAGCGCTCCGAAAGCTTGTGATTTCAAATAAACCTGTTGGACTATAACCTGGTGTCGTGTTACCTCTCATCTTGTCCACCCGAGTCCAACACCAGCATCTCGTCATCAGAATGGGTGGTGAGCAATCAGCACTTGTCATCCTGAGAGTCAGTGCCTAACATGCAGCCACCGACTCGCTAGGTCCCACTGTCATTTGGCGCTCACTTTAGCGTTTATTGGCAGTGGGCAGGATTTCCATTCGCCCTTGGAAGGAAGTCTCATCCGTGATAACCGCTGGCCAATCAGTACCAGAAGGTCCTGGGACCTATGAAAGGCTTGGAGGGGAATCTGCAGGTGGTGGTGTTCCAATGTACCTGCTGCCCTGTTATTCTAGGTTGTAATTGTTACAGGTTTGGAGGTGCTATTGCAAGGGGCTTGGAGAGTTGCTGCAGTGCAGATTGTAGATGGTATACATTGTACCAGTATGCGCCAGTCTGGAGGAAGTGATTGCTTAAGGTGATTGATGCCAACCAAGTGTACCCCGCTGTCTGAGATGGTGTCAACCTTCATTGCACTCATCCAGGCAAATGGGACTAATCCAACACACCCCTGATTTGTGCCATGTAGATAGTGGACAGGTCTATCTGACGAGTTATGAAAGTGATTAAATATTATGCAGTCATCAGCAAACAACCCCACTCCTGACCTTATGATGGAAGGAAGGATCATAATGGAGCAGCTGAAGATGGTTGGGCTTTGGAAACCTTGAGAAACTCCTGCAGAGATGTCCTAGGACCAAGATGATTAGCATCCAATATTTATAACCATCTTCTTCTGTACTAGCCAGGACTCCAACCTTTCTCCCCCTCATTCCCACTGACTTCAATTTTATTAGGATCACTTGATGCCACACTCGTCAAATGCTGCCTTGATGTCAAGGACAGTCGCTCTGACATCACCTCTGGAGTTCAGCCCTTTCATGCATGTTTGGACCAAGGCTGTAATGACCTGAGCTGAATGGTCCTGCCGGAACCCAAATTGAGTATCGGTGTGCAGGTGATCGCTGAGCATGTGCCGCATCATAAGCAGCATCAAGGACACTTTTCCATCACTTTGCTGATAATTGAGATAGGGCAATACAGCGATATTTGGCCGGATTGGATTTGTCCTGCTTTTTGTGGACAGAATTTTCTATATTGCCCAGGTAGGTGCCAGTGTTGTAGCTATACTGGAACAGCTTGACTAGGGGCAGGACTAGTCACTATGTCATCTCTGTCAATATCTGAAAGAATTTCAACTCATTGCAGAGCAGATTATAAAAATGGCTCATGTAGAAGAACTGCAAATCGTCTTGCACTTCAATAAAGATCCGAGCAAGTCAGTCAACTCAATTTGGTGGTGCTGAATAAAGGATTGTAGATCTTGTGGAACTGTTGGAAAGGTCATTGTAAATCAGTCAATGTCTCCTCTGGTGCTGCCTCATTAATCTGCTTTCCCTTTTAGCCTCCTGGTGTTCTTCTTCCAAAAGCATGCATAGCATTTAAAGCTTGGTAAGCCTTCAGATACTCTCTCTGTAATTCTCCTTAAATACAATCTTTTAAAAGGGTAATGCATATCATAGGGGGAGGCTTTCAGAGAATCAGAATTAAAACATTTGCCTCCATTTTAATCAGGAGTGGGAATCTGGTGGGCGGTCAGTGAGGTGAACACCAAATTCCCTTGACCTTCTCAGCTTGACGTCCTGATCGCTGTCAACTCCCAATTGATATCTACATGCTGTCAATCAGATGACCCCTCAAAAGGGGTGAGAAGTGGCAGCTGACAGATACCTGGGCACATAATTTTAGCCAGAAGGACATTGCCAACAGCACTGTAGAAACAATCATTACCAATTAGACATGGGAGGGTCTTAAAGAAAAGAAGCAGGGGGCCTAGGGAAGGGAAGGCCTACATTTACCTTGTTAAATCTAGAGGAACACTCCTGCTCCTTTTGTTTATACAATGAAAGTTGCAATATGTTTATTTTAAATGTACTTGTTTGGGCCTCTCCTGGCCCCAGATCCTCTTCCTGCCGTTTTTGCCTTTTCGGAAAACTGTAGAAGCCTCCCCACTAAGACTATCGTTAAATTTACAGTTACTGGGCGCCAATCTGCAATATAAGAGGACCCGGTTGGTTTTGGACGGTTAACTTTGCCACTCGTTCAGCAGGCTAAAATAGAAGTGCAATATGGTGCTTTCAAATCAAAGAACTAGAAATTTGGAACCAAGTCCCATCAATTGTCCACTTCCTTATGTACATTATCACATTGAAATGGGAAGCTACACTTGTTTGAAATTTAAACTATTTTAGGAGAATTAAAAACTAAACCTTTCCCTTCCATGGACATCCACATGAAGAATTTGACCAATTAGGTTAAAAGCACAGCCTAAGCCACTGCATAACTCATGTGTTTCTGTAACGTTTCTGTAGAGTTTGCTTGTGGCATACATGGTACAGTCTTTAATGCAGAGCTTGAATGTCGGGTGTCTGTTTTCATAAGATACTTAATAATGTTCCTTTGGTCTGTACAGTATCTCTGTATCTTGTTCTATGAAAGTGGTTTCTGTTCTCAGTGGTTTACAACAAAGTAGAATCCAAGCCACTATCCTGAACCCTTATGGAATCTAGGGTTACACTGTAAATAGCAAGCTCTGGTACGTTAACCTCATTTACTAAGTGGACTCTATAAAGGTCTAAATTTATTACTTTCTATTTCCTTGACACAGGGTTCAACCTAAGATTTTACACTGCATTGTAAAGTAACAGTAAATTCAGCCCTCAAAGTGAAAATAATAGTGACAAGAAAACTCTGCCTCATAAAAGATGGTGTATGAACAGGGTGGTTAGCAGTGTTGCATAGAATTCTTTAAAGTGTTTGTTTCTGAAAACTTGAAATGCTTTTTTTCTCTCTTTTTGTATATGCCATCCATTGTAGTCTTGCCATCCATCTGTTACTTTGCATAGGGTATGATGCACATTTTTATACACCCTCCCATTGGTGCAATATTTTAGAAATATGTTGTCACAATTATATACCTAGACTTTGCAACACATTATGACAATGCTCTTACAATAGGTTGAAAACAATAAGGTAAAATTGAAATATGGATAAAAATTTAGAGAAAGGAAATGAAGCAACAGGGCTGGAGAAAAAGGGCGGTGTAGAGTGCCACAGAGTCTGATGCTGGAGCATCCGCTATCTAACTTATATCAATGTCTTGGACTCTGAGGCTCAAGATAAGTTATTCACAGTGATAATCTAGGGGGGTAATTGAGGCTGATAATGAAAACCAAGAGCCACAAAAGTACCTAAATTTGTAAATTGGCAGAACAAAGGCAGAAGAAATTCAATCAAGATAATTGTACGATGCTATACATTAGAATGATAAATAGCTGGTATAGCCTCAGAATGGTGCATACTCACTAAAGCTGAAAATAATTTGTAGGTTAGAGATAGCAGATTCATTTCTTAACATGTCTGGTCATTGCATTGTGTTAGGTTACAACAAAAGTATTCAGCGTAACTTTGTGAAATCATGGGATGTCATTATGCAGGTTATAGAATAGAATCCCTACAGTGCAGAAGGAGGCCATTTAGCCCATCGAGTCTTCACCGACCACAAACCAACCCAGGCCCAATTCTCATAACCCTTCATATTTACCCTACTAATCCCCCTGACACTAGGGTTAATTTAGCATGGCCACTCAACCTAACCCGCACATCTTTGGACTGTGGGAGGAAATATACAGTATTGATCATCAAGACATGCGGATAATGTTTGCCTTGCAGCCCATGTGCTCAGAGATGCATAGTTCAGTGTCTACCATGACTGAGTTTTAAAGTTACTGCTGAAGTTCTGGACTTCTAACTCCACATGTTGTAGTACAATATGTCTCTATGCTGTGCTACATAAAAACACGTTACGGTGATATATGCTGCTCACCACACTATGCATGAGGAGGTCCTGACAATCACTGTGCACCTATCAAAGGCTCAAACCAATGCTTGTTAGCTGTCTATGGACCAACTAATCCTTTGGAGATTGTGAGGTTAAGACTTTATGGTGATCTATTGCTCACTCACAAAGGTGAAAATTAGTGTACATTTCCATGCTGCTGCAGTGAATTACTCTTTTGGTGCTAGTTTCACTCTTGTCCATTCTTTCCTGATAGGTATTATGACCATCTTTCCATAGCTTTTGGTTACGATGTTATTTTTTCTGTCACCCTCTTCCAACTTTACCAAAATTTTGCTCTTTGCTTATTTAGGGCAAGGCTATTCTTTGTCCCATCCGATGCACACCATTGCCTAAAGGAGCCCATCATTCTTTCCCCCCACCGCCCTCTTTTAATGCACTGTTTCTCTAACATCTGAAGCTCCCAGTTTCTGAAACGTGGCTTATATTCTACTTGGGTTTTGTATCCTGTTCTCTTACATTTACAAGTAACAAAAATTAAGTCACACTCATTTACAAAGGTCAACTGGCTCATTTCCAGTTATTAAACTGTTTAATTTGCATTATTACATTTTGTGTTTAGCTCCATGTCTTAAGTTACCATTAGTGGTAAATTATCATGCAGAAAGTGTAAAATTGCACTCTAATGATTTGGCAGAAACTATGTGTGAAGCTGCATGATTATTACTCATATTCTTAACTCTCACACGAGACAATTCCATTCACAGTGAAAAGAATAATCGAACCAACATTAAGTAATAAGAGACTGCTTATTTCCATAATTTTTACCTACATGTTCATCGTTTTATTATTGGTTTAGTTTTATTAAGGGTTTTATTGGGTTATATGTCAACAAAAATCACAAATGATTCAGATGCAGCAGGCACTTAATTTCTGACCATTCACCCTAATTTATTGAATTAACTTTTCGCAGTACCACTCCCTCCAACATTTAAATTGACCTTGTTTGTCTTGTCAGAGATAGAACCTAGCTTTTCCTCAACAAATTTCTCATTTGTGCATAGTTAGCTAAATTCAGCCTGGGCAATTGGGGCAGTAGAGTTGGATTCAGTGACTCTGGGCTATGTAAGAAAACAGCTTCTCATCACAGTTCAGTGAAAGCCACTAAAAATAATATGTATGTACGAATGAGTGAGTGAGTGAGAGTAAGTGAGTGAGTGGGTAAGTGAGTGAGTGAGTGAGTGAGTGAGTGGGTGAGTGTAGCTGTGATCCCATATGTGATGGACTATCCTGCCAACATCTTGTATTCAGGATCATCTATAAATCATAAGTCGTGTTACCAGAGGGCCATTGATGCCTGTGGAACTATACCTCAGGAAATTCACAACATTTGAAAGGAGAAAATTGGAAAAAGAGAGAGATGGAGGGCAGGATTTTCCTGCAGATTTCTGAATCCCACCATCAGGATCAAACAGGTGTTAGAAGCCTGAATTAGTGGAAAACAGTCACTCAACTTGCGTGAAATAGTGTGGCCCCTTTAAGCGGCAAGTGTTTGCGAGTCATGTGGCCTGCCAAGGACCTATTGAAATGGAGCATACGAACCTCAGCCTATGGAGTGGTAGAGCATGGGTCCAGGGAGGAGAAGCCCTCATTGCAAGTCAGAGGGACACTTGTAACAGTGTTGAGCTTATGCGTACTGTTTTGCTGCCAATGTTTAATACATCACCATTGTGATTTAAAGCTTCCTTGTTGCATTATCTCATGCTACAATATGATAGTTCTCTCTAGTTTGGCCAATTAAGGATGCTGGGTGGGGGTCACAAAGTTGGAGAGGCATTGGGATGCACTCCAGCAACAAAGAAGCAGCAGAGTACCATTGCAGGTTAATAAGGGAGAGGCACCTGTCTCCAATTTATTAAAATTTAAAACTGCATGTAAGCCTACCTGAACCAGTGGACCCAAGGTCTCCCACCAAGAACAACTTCTATGTAGCTGCCCTGTTCCCCACTGCCTGTGAGAAGCTGGAAGGTGACTCGAAAATTCTCCATCAACAGACCTCAATAACCTTTAATTAGCTTAATAGGCTACCTGCGGGCTCAGGGTGGATATCCCTGCCGTCATCTCATCCCCCCTCTGGGAAAATGGATCCAAGGATTCAGCATGTGGATTGACAACATGAAATTCCTGCACTGCTCACTTCCATTCCTGCTCTCAGCAAGGACTAAGGATCTAATCCAAGAAATCTGACTCAGAATTTTAACCCACTGTCACAAAGACTAGCTACACAACATTTTCTTGGACCCCTTGGAAGTCCTTGAGTATTATTTGCTGATTTTTCAAACATTGCAATATTAGCCATAAAATAAACAACAAACTGCACTTACCTTCTATGTGACAAGGTATCCCAAGGTGCGACGCAGGAGCAACCGGTTAAACACCAAGTAAAAGGAGAGGATATTAAGAGAGGTGCCTGTAGTAATGGTGTTGATTACAGAATGTGTCTATTAAGGAATTTTTTGTAATCTTCTGTATGTTAGCAGCAAGTCTATTCACTACTTGTAACTATATAGAGTAAAGAGTACAAGCAAGGAGCTATCTCCTTGACTAGATCGTAACATGTCTCTGCTCAACATCACACTGACCCTTGATTTGGGTCATGTATCTTCTTACCTAAAGTAAATGTTTCCTTTTATGGGGCAATCTAAACAAGAGGTCAGAGGTATAGGTTGAGAGGCGGTAGATTTAACACTGAGATGAGGAGGAACTACTTCTCGCAGAGGATGGTGAATTTGTGGAAATCTGCCCCATAGCGCGGTGGAGTTTGGATCGTTGAATGGTTTCAAGAAGGAGATAGATATATTTCTAATAAGAAAAGGGATAAGGGATATAGAGAACAGGTGGGGAGGTGTATTTGAGACCGGGGAGAGATCAGTCATGATCTGATTGAATGGCGGAGCGGGCTCGAAGGGCTGAATTTGTCTACTTCTGCTCCTAATTCCTATGTTCACGTCACTCTGTGAGTGGTACTGTACTTAGTCCCACATTAACCCAATGCATATAGGGTGATACCCATATACCACAGTGCCTAAAAGCTTGAGGTAGGATTTAAGGAGCATCTTAAAAGATGACTGAAATGTTGTGAGACAGAGATATTCACAAAGTGATTTCCAATTGGGTCTAGATGGTTAAAAGCCAGCCACCAGCAGATATATAGATAATGGTTTATTGAAAAATCATCATGGTAGCAGGTCCCGAATTGTGATGACAAGGCAAATAAAACAAGTAATCATAATTAATGATTTTGTCATGGACAATCGTTAAAATAAAAATAAAGTATATTTTAATTTAAAAATTGCACAATTATAATCATTTCAGCATACAAATAATCACAAAACATTGCAAAATGCAGGTCTCCTTAACTTACAGGATAGAAATGAAAAGTCTACTGCACTCTGCATTAAACACCATAGATCATATGTTGTCAGGTTCAGTTCAACAAATTCTCAATCATCCACATACTATTTCTGAGTTTTATGAAGTAGAGGATTGGGCTGTCTTGTAGTCTATTCTTTCTATAATTTATTTGTGGAATGCTGTCTTTTCTCCATAATTCCATCGCATGTTTACTTTTGTGTGGCAGTGGCAGCAAGAGATAGTTACAATGGGTAGCAGGATTCAAAAATTTACTTTCAAAATCCAGAGAGAGAGATTCTCCTGCCTTTCAGCTGGGGAACAAATATTCAGTTGCTTGTTGGAGCAAAAGGAGTAGGGGACGCACTTGAAGTCAGGGTGAGGGGAAATACAATGTTCTTGGAGGGTTGTAAGACTGGAAAAGATTACATAGATAAGGAGAAGCATGGCCATGACTGGATTTGAACATAAGATGGTAATTGTGAAACTGAAACAAGAACAGAGAATGCTGGAAAAAAGCTAGCATCTGGCAGCATCTATAAAGAAAGAAAGCAGAGTTAGCATTTCGAGAACTTTTGGCTCCTCGTCAGAACTAAAGTGTATTTAAAATCTTTTTCCCAATGGGAAAACCAACTCTGTTGGCACAGAGGCTGCTGTCAGTCTTTCCTTTCTGCCGCTTCACAGCACAAGAGACTCGAGTTCGATTCCTGGCTTGAGTCACTTTCTATGTGGAGTCTGCATGTTCTCCCCGTTGGTTTTCTCTGGGCGCTCCAGTTTCCTCCCACAGTCTGAAAGACGTGCTGGTTAGGTGCATTGGCCATGCTAAATTCTCCCTCAGTGTACCCGAACAGGCGCCAGAGTGTGGCGACTAGAGGATTTTCACAGTAACTTCATTGGAGTGTTAATGTAAGCCTACTTGTGACACTAATAAATAAACTTTAAACTTTAAGGAGGTGTTTCTCCTGTTGTTCCTTCAGTTGCCCTTTTGCAGAATGATGGGTCTCACTGAAGGCAACGATGTCAGTTTGGAGTCATGTGATGTAGCTCATGTGATATGGTTGCAGTTCTTCTTCTGGATGGTGACTCCTGAGATTATCCGTGAGTGTTCTAATATTTCTAGTTCCAAAATGTAAAAGTGTTCTTTCTTTGGCCATGAACATGGTGATTCCACAGGGTATGGTTTCTCCAGCCAAGAGAAAGTGGGACGGACGATTTTTACGGCACATTTTCTAGCTCCCTCCCCATCTGTGAGTGAGCAGCGAGTATCCTGAAGACAACCATTCAGTCACAGATGCTGCTGCTCAAAGAACTTCCATCCCAATATAGATGTCCAAAGATCCTCATGCATCTGTCCCCTACGTGCAGATTCTTGACTAGGGATTCCCTATTTCACAACTCTGTCCCCATAGCCAATTCTCCATCACCACATAATGTGGCAAATGGATGCAGGTGGAAAACTGCACATGACTTTGTTTAACGTGGGGGACCTTATGGCACTGTCATTGTCCACACAATCTTGACAGGTTATTGGTCATATTTCAGTGACTTGACTAGATACGCAGAGGGACCTGGGTGTGCAAGTCCACAGATCCTTGAAGGTGATGTCACAGGTGGAGAAGGTGGTGAAGAAGGCATATGGCATGCTTGCCTTTATAGGACGGGGCATAGAGTATAAAAGTTGGGGTCTGATGTTGCAGATGTATAGAACGTTGGTTCGGCCGCATTTGGAATACTGCGTCCAGTTCTGGTCGCCACACTACCAGAAGGACGTGGAGGCTTTGGAGAGAGTACAGAGGAGGTTTACCAGGATGTTGCCTGGTATGGAGGGGCTTAGTTATGAGGAGAGATTGGGTAAACTGGGGTTGTTCTCCCTGGAAAGACGGAGGATGAGGGGAGACTTAATAGAGGTGTATAAAATTATGAAAGGCATAGATAGGGTGATGGGTGGGAAGCTTTTCCCCAGGTCGGTGGTGACGTTCATGAGGGGTCATAGTTTCAAGGTGAAGGGGGGGAGGTTTAACACAGATATCAGAAGGACATATTTTACACAGAGGGTGGTGGGGGCCTGGAATGCGCTGCCAGGCAAGGTGGTGGAGGCGGTCACACTGGGAACGTTTAAGACTTATCTAGACAGCCATATGAACTGAGTGGGAATGGAGGGATACAAAAGAATGGTCTAGTTTGGACCAGGGAGCGGCACGGGCTTGGAGGGCCGAAGGGCCTGTTCCTGTGCTGTATTGTTCTTTGTTCTAAACACCATGACCAGGACCACCTTGCCACTGCAGCCTCCTTCTGCTTTCTCGGCCAGTGAGATGTAAGTCTTCCTGCTATTGAGGACGTTTTGGAACGTATTTTGACTGGAACGTCCCCCCTGCCATCCGATCTTACCTCCATGTGTGGTTGTACCAGGAGCACGGAGCGCCAATGACATCTTTATTTATTCATGGGACATGGGTGTCGCTGGTTGGCCAGCATTTATTGCCCATCCCTAGTTGCCTGAGGGCAGTTGACAGTCAACCACATTACTGTGGCTTTGGAGTCACATGTAGGCCAGACCAGATAAGGATGGCAGATTTCCTTCCCTAACGGACATTCGCGAACCAGATTGGTTTTTACAACAATCGACAATGGTTTCATGGTCATCAGTAGATTCTTAATTCCAGATATTTTTTGTTGAATTCAAATTCCACCATCTGCCATGGCGGGATTTGAACCCAGGTCCCCAGAACATTAGCTGAATTTCTGGATTAATAGCCTAGTGATAAGACCACTAGGCCATTGCCTCCCCTCTCAAAGGATTGTCAGAGCGCAGCAGCCTCTCCACCACATTAAGGTGGTGAACCATGCAGGGGATAACTATAGGATTAGGGTTTCTGCTCACACCAGAGGAGAACATGCTGAAAGTGGCCACCCAAGGCCTCAAATTTCCTTGTGCTGGCCTCAATTTAAGCGTTAAACTGTTTACTGATATTTTACCCTTCGAAGCAGGCAGAAACACGTTGCTGCAAACCTGACACAGGGGAAAGGAATATGGGAGCAATAAAACTGTAAAACAGTAAGGTCAAGGTCATTCTACAAAGTAAGTGACAGCCAGAATACCAACTGAGAACAAAATTAGTTCTTCAGAGAAAGAATACATCATAATGTGATAAGTACAATGGTATGGTGCTGTCCGTTTTCTTGTCCAAAGTCTTGGCTACTGCTGTTAGACACATTACTGCTGACAAAACTATACCATAATCTCCAAGCCAAACCTGTCACAAAAGCACACACTTGCCCCATGCGGAGTAAATTGGCTAATGCACTCTGTCAGTTCCGATGAACCATCTCAGTTAAAACTACAACTTGTCTCATTTTGTCAGCTGATGTCACTGCTGTCTAATTCTGAATTTTTGATTTTACAGCATTGCCTATTTATTTTAGTATCTAAGCTATTATCTATTGCTAAGCCATTCAAATAATGAGCATAGCTTTATAGTTGCTGACAAAGGACTGCATTCCAAATTCAGCCCCTAAATTCAAATCACTATGTTTAGAAAACCTCTAATTAGTTTCATTTTACTTTTGAAGTGATTAATTACAGTAAGAGTACCTGACATTTGTATCTGCACGGAATATCACTCAGACATTATATTGGCTCATTGAACTGCTCACCTAAATACAAAGGATTGCTACTGCTGTTAACATATGACTAAGCCTTTGATAATCTAATCCCAAGAATTATATTCATGATGAGACATTCACTTGCCATGTTTATGTATTCAAACATATTTTCCATGCACATTCGTCTGACCTCAATGATCTTCTTTGGCTCCGAGAAAACTGAAAGGGAATATGTCATCTTATTCCAACACTAAGATCTTTCTGCATTTGGGAAAATGAAAAACATACCAGGAAGAATGATGTGAATAATGAATACTGTGAGTTGTTAATCTTTCAACAACTGGTGCACTTGAAAACCCGACATGGTGACATTTTTGTTTGCCGGGTGGGTCATTTTGAGAAAATTGTCATGAGAGGCTTGGTTAAACCGTGAACAAAATATTTACTGTTCCTTTAAATATGGATAAATCACATCTTTAAATGAGCAAGCAAGAACACAGCGTGAATAGAATAACTTGCTCTAGGCAGAGTAATTCAGTAAAGGGAATTTTCTAATATGATGACTTCAACTATTGAGGCCAATGGGTAGTTTAGAAAACTCGTTCATGCATTAAGCAGTGAGTAGCTATAATCGACAAATTATGTGGATAGTTGAGTTTGTCTCCCCACTGTGCTCACTGGTCTAGATATAAAATTAAAAGCGTTGCTGGTTTATCCTGTATAAAAGCCAATGCAGACCAAGATTTTACTATATCGCCATTCCAGTCATCCCCATTACCCCAGTGGAGTTACTCGGCGACACGGGGCACAGTGGTTAGCACTGCTGCCTCACAGCGCCAGGGACCTGGGTTCATTTCCGGCCTTGGGTGACTGTGGGAGTTTGCATATTCTCTCTGTGTCTGTGTGGGTTTCCTCCGGGTGCTCCAGTTTCCTCCCAAAGTCCAAAGCTGTGTGCGTTAGGTGGATTGGCCATGCTAAATTACCCCTTAGTGTCCCAAGATGTGTAGGTTAGAGGAATTAGTGGGGTAAATATGTGGGGTTATGGGAAAGGGCCTGGGTGGGATGCTCTGTCGGAGAGTCGGTGCAGACTCAATTGGCCAAATGGCCTCCCTCTGAACTGTAGGGATTCTATGATTTATCCTCTGAGAGGGAGAGTCACACATCATGGTCTATCCCAAATCAGTTTGGTCTGGGGGGACCAATATAGATGAAACATTTTCAATAAAGCCAGAAGTTTCACCAGGACTATAAGATCATAATTGGAAAGCATGGCTGGCTGGCAAGCAACAAAATTTGCTTGCATTTCTTTTTAAGTGAGATTCATAAAATTTAGTGCCAAATAGTGCTGAACTTAATTGAATAAAACTGAATGCATTGTGCTTCAGACAGTTACAGCTGGCAGATAAAGAGGACTGGCATGGCACCAGTCTAGCTGGATTCAAATCCATTTTCCAGAGATTAAAAAGGACACTCTGCTAACCCACTGCAGCAACCAGCCACCTAGATCTTTAACATCACTGAAATCCCTTTCTACTTTTATGAAGCACTTCAAAACTCTGCATTTTTTAAAAAGTTGCTGAGGATGTTTAAGTTTGTATTGGAGTGCCATCAGAAAGTGTATCTACTTTGAATCTTCAGCTGCCTCCAGCAAAGACTTTTTTTTCACGGTTGTCATTACTGTATAATGGTGATTTATCCCAGCTCCTGGAATGCATTACCGCAGGCTTTCAATTCAGTCTCTACTGTAAAATAGTTTAAGAAGCTTTTTAGATCTAAAGCCCCATTTATACTTTACAAACCCCTGAGATCACATTTACTTTAGGTCAAGATGGCAAAAGCAGAATGTAATCCTCCAGAGTTTTATAGTTCAGCCAACTCTGAGCCACTCACTGCAGTGAAATATTTGAAATCATGTGCCAGGAATAAATACTGCATTCCCCCCAGTTGGTCTGAATTAGGCCTTTTTGAATTAATTCTTTAAAGTTAGAATTTGGACCAATTTGGATTTGTACGTATCCATTCTTGTTCTATGAAACAACAGTCAATCAGCAGAAGTTCAGGTGTCCTTCTGTGCACAATAATTGATGTCCTGGGCATCATTCTGGTTACCTCCAGCCTTTCTCAGTTTGATCTCTGGTATTCTCCAACAGAGAGACATGTACAACCTTGGAACTGGTATGCATCTATTTGCATCCTGGCATTTAGTGAGAGAAGTGGTAGGTTCATGTCCATTTGATTTCTTGTAGTTTACTTAAGTGGAGCTGTGACCTCGTGGTCCAGTCAAGTCCATCTTCATGTTTCAGTGGGAGCATAATAGGTTCAGGGTCCATTATCAATATTCCATGGGTTTCGATTTAAAAACTCTGGCAAGTACATATGTTAATTCATATTCTCTAGCCCTATAAAGTAGTTTTACTTATCTAAAGGAACATGGATAAGAACTATTATAATTGGGAGTTGTGTTTTATGTATCCAATTCTATTGTTACTAGCAAGGGGCAGTTGCCTATATTTAAGTCCTGCTTTTGGGCTTTGAATTCAGGCACTCCAAATTCACCCAAACACTCATTGCTTATTATCTGCTCAACACATGTGTGGACATTTAATTTATGGGTCAAATCTGTGAGAGATATCCATCAGGCACTTATACTAGCCTGATGTAAACCTTCTGCTTCCTAGCCCCAAATAAAACCAAGAACTGGGAGATTTTATTTCCCAAATCCGATTAGAGTAAATAAACTTTCCACTGTTTATCCTTCCCCAGTTACTGTGATAGTGCTGCAAATGTGCAACACATTTGAATTTCCACCTCGAGTATAAATGGGGTATCAGCTATTTAAACCACTGATGTTTATACTGCTTTTAATTTGTACTTAAGAATGTGAAAGATAGCCATTGGTTCTCCCATGCACGTTGTAAATGATTTATAATCTTTCTGTTTTCTTTGCATGTGTTTTATTTCATCTGGGGAGTAGTTTTAATTAGCACTGTGGCTAGGTGGACATCTAAAAGGCTTTTGTAAATACACTTGGAAATTTGCAGTGTATTTTCAGGAATTAAGATTGTTATGTGAATTATATTGGTGAACGTGTTATATGGTCTTTTGTGAATTTGTTAATCTATATACCTGAAGCAGATCTAAATATTCTCTAGATTTTATATAGAAGATTGCAGACAGTTCTACTTACTATCACAAAGCTTGTTTACAGAAGCAAAATCTAGCCACTCCGCAGGACTCCACTCTGCTTCAGGTTTGAGCTCTATTCTGTTTGTTTAGCAGCTGAGCTTGAACTCAGACTGAATCCACAGGGACACATCATAAAGTGTGCATCCCTTTTGGCCTTGATATGCACAATCTGCTTCAAAGAGGAACTTCACACCACAGATTGATTGTCTGGGCCCCTGTTGGTGCAGACTTCTGCTCGAGTTTAGACATTCAAGTAGTTATTCAACATTTTCCAAGTTCAATTGCAGATTCACTTTTTCATTCGCTTCTGATGTACTCTGACAGGAATAAGAAAGTCATGTGCTGTGTAAGAGAGGCTGCCAGTTTTCTATCAGCCCATTTGGCTGTACTGGCAGCAACCAATTCCACCACCACCCCCACTTCAGAACAGGGGGCTTAGTTAGCTCAGTAGGCTAGTGTGTGGTCTAAAATAACACCAACAGCACAGGTTCAATTCCTACTCCAGCTGAGGTAGACTTGGGAACAATGACAAACCACCACTACCATAAATAGCTCAGGATGAAGCATCAGCAAACAATTAGCTAAGGACCTGCTCTTGGGTAAGCACACACACACAAATGTTTATATGACCACAGAACCTCTTATTTCAGTTAACGTTGTCATTAAAAATGTTAATTTGAAAATTCCTTGCTTTTTTTTTGGTTCACCACAATCTACAAACCTGAAAATTGGGGCAGTAAGACATTTCCAGCACTTTGCACCCAAAACTTAATGCACTCAAGTTTCTGATAATGGTTTGGGTACATCGGTGCTCCCTCCACGTCTGAGTGCCAATGGATCTGATTTAATATTATGTAAATGAAAGCCGGTAGTTTTGGCATATCAAAACCAGCTATTATGCCTTCAATTCATCAGAGGCAGATGAGGGTAATGCACTCCTGACACATTATCACCTCACTGAAAGAATTTAAAGACCACACAGTCCTGTTAAAAAATAGGTGATAAATATTTTGCTGCAAGAGTGTACTTCATTAAAAAGGCAATAAGGCCATGTTTATCTGCCTGTAGCTGTGAAAGTCCAGATTACAATCAACTTTCATGCCTGAGGAGATCCAAACAATATTGTGCTGCACCAACTCTTTTCCTCTTTGTTAGGAAGTTCATCCAATTTGGCATACAGCACAGATGCAGAAAGTTAGGACCATTCAATTGGCTTTCCCATAGTGGAGGGTCCAACCATTTCCAGCTGCTTCATCAATGACCTTTCTTCCATCATAAGGTGAGAAGTGGGGATGTTCACTGATAATTGCACAATGTTCAGCACCATTTGTAATTCCTCAGATACTGAAGCAGTCCATGTCCAAATGCAACAAGACCTCGACAATATCCAGGCTTGGGCTGACAAGTGGCAAGTAACATTCACTCCACACAAATGCCAGACAATGGCCATCTCCAATAATAAGAATCTAACGATCACCCCTTGTCGTTCAATGGCATCATCATCACTGAATCCCCCACTATCAACATCCTGGGAGTTACCATCGATCAAAACTGAATTAGACTAGCAATATAAATACTGTGGCTACAACAGCAAGTCAGAGGTTAGGAATCCTGTCTCCCCAAATCCTGTCCACCATGTATAAGGTGCAAGTCAAGAGTATGATGGAATGCTCTCCACTTGCCTGGGTGAGCGCAGCTCCAATAAAACTCAAGAAACTCGACATCAGGCAGGACAAAGCAGCTTGCCTGATTGCTACCCCTTTCACAAACATTCACTCCCTCAGCCACCAATGAACAGCAGCAGTGTGTACCATCTACAAGGTGCATTGCAGGAACTCACCAAGGCTCCTTAGGCAGAATCTTCCAAACCGATGACCACCACCATCGAGAAGGACAAGGGCAACAGACACATGGGAAACCATCACCTGGAATTCCCTTCCAAGTCACTCACTCTCAACATGGAAATATATCACCGTTCATTCACTATCGCTGGCTCAAAATTGTGAAATTCTATCCCTAACAGCGCTGTGAGTGTACATACACCTCAGGGACTGCAACAGGTCAAGAAAGCAACTCACCTCCACCTTCCCAAGGACAAGGGCAATAAATGCTGGCCTAGTCAGCGACAACCACACCCCTTGAATGAATAAACAAAAGTGCATTGCCATCCAACTTGCTTGGCAATCTCTAATTATCAACGCCCTGAATTTCCTGAACAGAAAACACTATCACTCATTCAAATTTCAGATATTCTGTCTGGCAACTTGCGAAGAATCCATGACTTTGTGCTGGATTTTACGGCCTCGGTCCAGCGAGGCCAGAAATTCCTACCCGATATCAACGGAGATTTCATTGTCGAACCCTCGCCTGTGCCAATTCCGTGGCGGGTGAGGTGGTAGAGTTCCGGCCAATGTGTCATTTGCAAGAAGTTTCCATAATCCATTTGTTCTAAGTAATGTTATCATCTCACATCTTTTTGCATGTAAAATGACTCCTCCATGAGTTGCAGTAACATCTGTTGAGGAGTTTAGCACACGCTTCTACTAAGTAATCATTGGGAAGACCTTGGTAGGGGTGTGCTTGTTAAATTGATTGAACAGGAAGAGTTACACAGACTCTTGCATAATTGCAACCTGCTATGCTTTGCACAGCTTTGACATCCAGATGAAGGGCTGGAAATAGAGATTTGTGGGTAGGTCATCTATTGCTTTGGATGTGGGAGAACGTGGAGTGGACAATCAGAATGACCAACAAAACAAGCAGTGACTTCTGCAAGGAGAATCAGATAGGAATTCATTCCCTTCTGCACCTCCTCCCTCTCAACAATTTTCATCTTTTTATCATTGTTTGTTGCCATTAACGTGATCGATGTGTTTAGAAATGAAGTCATAAACCAACAATGGGTGAGCACTACCTCCTTGTTTCATTGATTGTCTAGGTGTGTACCAACTAACCTGACGACCGCACTGTTCCACCAACTCTCACAGCTAGAACAGGCTCCCCGTAGCTCCATAGGTTTCTCCATGTAGAAGGTGCTGTTTCAAGTAAGGGGGTGGCCTACTCTGGTCCCACGCAGTTCACAAGCATTGTACACAGGTTTCTCAGTAGCAAAATTGAGCCGTTCGCTATTTGCTGGCATTTGAGGGAAATCTCTCAGGCAGCATCAGACAGCCAAAGTTACAGCTCTGGCGATACCATCCCATTAAAGAGCAGAAAAGCATTCTAAGATTCTGCATGCAAATAATTGTTGTTAGGGGTGATGGCAACTTCCATTGTAAGATCTTGTTAATGCTGCCCTTAAAACTACAACACACTGTGGAACCTACCTTGTGTAGCTGTTAATATTAGAGGGGAAATGTGTGTTAGTAACTCACGGTATCCAAGGAAGAGAAAGAAACAGTGGAATACGTGTTACATTGCCAGCCCTCACAACAGAATCAAACTTCTTTCCATGAGTCAGCAGTCCTGGGAGAACAGGGCAAAACAATTAGGTTTTCGATGGTTTTCTCCCAGGGACACCAACTGTTTTAGCTTCTCTTTAGCTGCAAGCCATCCAGCAAGGTTTATAGGTCACTCTGAATTTTTGAGCTCTACTTTTCTGCATCCTTCCAATGCCTTTCCCCCATCTTCACATCCTTCACTCAAAGGCATACTTTGAAAAAGTGAGAGGAGCCCCTCCTATGATATTTACCAGCTAGTGATCTCATCTGACAAAACATTTGCCTGCTGCTTCATCAGGCTGCCCTAACCTGTAACCGTTCCTGCATTTTTTCTAAAAAGGCTGCACCACTACTTTCCAAGCCCTCCCAGCACAGTATTATTTACGTTACATTGGATCGTGTTAAGAAGTTGCCAAAGGACATGCAAATGAACAGACGCCACAAATTAAGATCAACACTGCGCAGTATTGATGGTTGCAGGTGCTGGCTGAGAAACTCAACACTAGCGTAAGTGAGCCCATGGAATTGCAGGGCCATTAGCTTTTCAAAATCCTTATTATTAGTGGTGATTATATGAGTCAGCGACCCTGACCACAAGAATCTGTTCTTGGTGACAGATCTGCTAACACCAAGATAAATTATTTTAATGTGTTGGAAAAGCCAACAGTTTGAAGTGGTGCACAGAAGTAACGGGCATTTCAGGTTTCTGAAAGAATTTCTTTCAGTCCAGAGGATGAATACACTCATTCCGGTGTAAGTTCTGGATGAGTCCGACAAGCTAACTTAGGAAGTATGTTGTCTTGGTAACATGTTTCCAATGGTCCAATGCTCCTTAGCTCATCTGGTTAGTAGCTTAGCATTCCTAAACCTCTCCAAATCTTGTAACATCCTCTCCGCAGAATTAAAGCGAGGAATTATGACCAGGGCTCAAGAATTTTGTGGCATGTTTCAGAATCTAAGTATCAATGCTGCAATGCTACACATTAATTTTGCATGTGCTCCTACAGTAATATGATGTTATTCTTTGCCGAATGAACATTGGTTTTACAAAAAAAACATTGAAATAGTATTAAGGACATGTTAGAAAACCAAAAGTGGTCTTGACTACAAAATGATCCAGGAATTTTGAACTGCCCAATGTCACTGCAGGAGAAGACTGTAAGTATGTGGGGGGGATGCAGTCTGAGGCAGTGAATAATGGGAACAAATGGACAAATTAATGATTAAGTGAGATTTTTTATTCTGGAAACTGTGTCCAGCTTGGCCTCCCTGGTTTATCCCATCATTCATTGTCAACATTTACCATGAGATTGATTTAATTAAGATTAGAGAAGTAGCAGTAAAATGGAATGGGTCAGTCTGATTGTACTGATTGTAACTGCTGAACACACAGTGCATGTGGCACTCCTGAAGTGTGTTATCACTTGTGTGTGACTTCATTTAAAGAAGCATTATTCTCTGTCATAGGTCCACTCAGACAGTGTTTCAAATCAAAATCAAATCTACGCAACAAAACCTGCTTAAATGCTAAAACCTTTCAAAAGCATCCATATCCGTGTTACTTTTTTAAACCATTTAAAATGCCCCAAGGAAATTTTCACAGAAAAAGATGGAAACGTGTTATTACAGTATTACTGCCACGCTCTTTGATTGACCTTTTAGGCACTTAAGTTCTCCAGCAATTTGCAGAACACAAATCCATTTTTCATCACCCAAAAGATCTACAAGAATAATACTCAATAAAATGATTAGGTGGACTATTGGAAATTGGATAAGGATAAAGAAAACAATACACAAACAGATTCAATAAAGATCATGCCATAGTTACAGAACCAATTTCTAGAAGTGGGTAATCAGCAGTAAAGAAGTAATCATTTTTTCCCCCAAACCCTAAACCTATTTACACTGCATGATCGTATGTGTATGACTGTGGGAAAGCTATTTGGTGAATGGTATCAGATAACAGAGAAGCTCAAAAAGGAACAGTAAAGGACAGAAGGACTTTATGAGTTACAAAAACAAAATTCAGTTAGAATATCACTTGAAGAAAAGTACAGCTTCTCACAAAATCATTTTACTCCGATTGGGGCAACTGTCTATTTTTGTGACACAGTTTCAAAATTCAACATCTCTAAAGTGTCAGGCACTTTGGTCCTTCCAAGTTGTTTATTTAAATTGTATTACATATTACTAAACTTCCATCAGCAATGGGAGCTTGTCAATTTAAAGTTGTCGCCATGACAATGAGAAAAAGGCTAGGAGATATTTCTTTACATGGGTTACTGTCTCTCCTTTACATCTACTACCTCCGCCGGTTCATTCTTGCTCATAATGCACCTTATATACGCCTGAAACTCAGTATGAAAACCCCCTGGGTGAATGTATGTGCACTGGTGTTTGTCAAAGTTAAACTGGGTGGCACGAATGCTGCAAGGTGCTGGTTTCGTGGATGCCACTCGGACATGCAGTTTGTTCCTTGGAGGCACATAGAGAAGCAGTACACATTAAAATGGGGATTGAAGCACCTCCTGCAACAGAACGTAGCATGGCTAATGGGGGATGTCATGGCATGTAAATGAATGAATGAATAAGGAAGAGTAACAACAAAAGGATGGTACTAGCTATAAACAAAGTCCAAGATTCAATACTCTGTATTCTCAGATGCTATCTTTCTGAATGTCCAAGTGATAATGGTTGTAGCTAAAACTACGGTACTGAAGTAA
Source organism: Mustelus asterias (assembly GCF_964213995.1). NCBI lineage: Eukaryota > Metazoa > Chordata > Chondrichthyes > Carcharhiniformes > Triakidae > Mustelus > Mustelus asterias. The sequence continues at coordinate 43,465,126 of NC_135804.1, read as the reverse complement.
CCATAGAATCCCTACAGTGCAGGAGGAGGCCATTCGGCCCATCGAGTCTGTACTGACAACAATCCCACCCAAGCCATATGCCCTTAATCCCACACATTTACCCTTCTAATCCCCCTGACACTATGTTCAATTTAGCATAGCCAATCAACCTAACCCGTACATCGTTGGACTGTTGGAGGAAACCGGAGCACCCGGAGGAAACCCACACAGACACGGGGAGAACGTGCAAACTCCACACAGACAGTGACCTAAGGCCAGAATTGAACCCGGGTCCCTGACACTGTGAGGCAGCAGTGCTAACCACAGTGCCACCGTGCCGCCCAGTGTGCCATGAAGCAGTATGAACGCACATGTGAAGCTGCGAGGAGCTGTTTTGCGAGGCCTTAGCATTCAGGGGGAGACAGGCTGAGAGCAAACAGTTCACAGTCTGCATATTCTGTTCATTTATTTTAGTGCAATGCCGCCAAGTTTTACCCTGACGGCTCTCCTGAGGTTATTAGCCCTTTACCTTGGGCCCTCTGAATGTTGAAGACCACTTTACACTGAGAGACAGCCTCAGCCAAGTAGCAGGCACATTTTCTCTGAGAAGACCGTGTCCTAGGGTACAAAAGAGGCCAACTGCCCTTTATGGCCCTTTGTCACAGAATGATAGAAACTTACAGCAAGGAAGTTATTTGGCCCATTGTGTCTGTCCTTGTTTATTTAAATTGTGTTACATGTTACTAAACTTCCATCAGCAATGAGGGCTTGTCAATTTAAAGTTGTCGCCACAACAATGAGAAAAAGGCTAGGAGATATTTCTCTACATGGGTTACTGTCTCTCTTAGGTCCACATCATCCTTTTTATCCATAACCAAACCACCTCTTCAGGATAGGGATTTTCAGATCCCAACAACTCTGAGTGAAACAAAGTCTCCTCCTTCCCCTTTGGCGGGGGGGAATAGTTCATTCTCATAACTGGTGTCATGCAAACTTAGGCAAATTCCCAGGGTAGTCACTAGCGTGGGCTGCTAGGTTCATGGCCTGCACACATTCCCCATTGAAGATTGCCATGTGGATCGTGAAGGTGGCAACTGGCAGTGCTCTCAGTCTCTGGGAAATTGGCATATTCTGTCTAATATTGCATGGAGTGGTGCTACCTGAGCTAATTCTCCCACGGTCTTTCTCCAGTGAGTTTAAATCTATGACTTCCAATTACTGATCCACTTGTCAAAGGGAATAATTTTTCTCTGTGCCCACAACTAAAACTTCTCATCTTGAAAACCTCCGATAGGTCGCATCTGAATCTCGTGTGTTCCAAAGAGAACAGTCCTATTTATTCCCAACTTCTCCTCATTACTGAAGTCCCTCATCTCTGGTAACATTCTGAAAAGCATCCTCTGCAATCGTTCTAGTGTCTTTACATCTTTTTAAAGTTGTGGTGCCCAAAAGTGTCCACAGTTATCCAGCTGAGGCCTAACTAGTGATTTATAAAGTTCTGGAATCATCTCTTGCTTTTATGGGCGGAATTTTACCGGTTCGCCCCCTCCCATTGATGGGCAGAGCAAGCCAGTAAAATCACTCGAGAGCCAAGAAATCGGGAAATCAGGATTGTGCCTGATTTCTCAGCTCTCACAACCTTACTGAAACCAGATTTCCGGCGAGAGGCTGAATAAATTATTTAAATACATTAAAATGTGAATTTACATGGCATTAGTGAGCCTGGCATTCAATCATCCGAGCTTACTTGCCTTTATGGCCTCACCGGGAGAGGTTCTCACTGGTGAATAAACACCAGCTCCCAATAACAGGGAACAGTCGTGTTGGCCTCCCTGGTAGAACCGGAGGCCATTGAGGCCCCCTGGAGAGGTCGAGGGCAAGTGGGCTGGACCTTGGCACCTCCAGTCTGGCACCTTGGCAATGCCCACCTGTCGGGGCTTATGGGGGGTATGGCGGTGGGGCCTGGAGACATGACATGGCCAGGGAGGGAGGGGGGGCCACTGCACACTCTGTGTCAGATTGATGGAGGGAGGGTTTCCCCGCTGCCGCTCTGCAGGCAATTAGTAGGGGGGGGAGGAAGGAGGGAAGGGGAAAGGAGGAGAGCCCCGCTGCCACTCTGCAGTTATGATCGATCTGGGCAATGGGGGCTACAATTTTGAGGCTTACGATCAGCCACGGGTCCCCATAATTGCAGGAGGGAGGGCTGAGTTGAGGCTGGCTGCAACAGCAAAGGCCTGGCAGCTCTCTCTCTCTCTACCAGGCCTCAGCTGTTGGAATTGTGCATGTGCAAACACAGAAGTCTGCACATGTGCATTGACTGCCTCTGCTGCTGGCTGGTGAATTAAGCCCCACCCACTGTTTGCAGTACTTAGAAACAGTCCAGCCCATTTTTTTGTGCACTATGTGCACAAGATTGAGTGTAAAAACTTGCCCAAAAAACAGATCTGCAACCTTCCCATTTTCACACTAGTTGGACACTTCGAATTTTTCTTGTAAAATTCCACCCTATGCCTCTACTTACCAAGTAACCCATATGTGTTTTTAACCATTTTATCAACTTGCAATTTTTCCACATTGAACTACATCTGCTATGCTTCTGCCTATTTCTTCATCCTGTCTGTCATCCTTATGTCAATAACTATCCTCACTATGATCTACTAATTTGCCAAATTTTGTATCACTTTGTTAATCATGATAACCAATAATGTGAAATAAAGGGATTCTTAAATGATGGCAACAGAAAGAAACAATTGGACAAGATTAAAGTTTTGACTTTGCCATAACAATCAAACACAAAATCAACATAAGGAATCATCACAGGATGTATAGATAATTTGATGGACTAATAAAACGTCCTTTGACCTCCGAGGGACCAGAATTTCTAGTCCTGGGGTGGGAAGAATCAGAAAATCCCACCCTATAATTTACACTTTAGATAGCTGACCCAGCAAGGATAAACCTCACAAATTCCTTTGGTTGTCCTTCCACAAAAAACCCACACCACTCTTTTCCCAGATAAGAGTTTCTGTTCCTCTATTCACACAGATAAGGGGTCACAAATCCCAGCCGATCAAAGTTTTATTGCACCCTCCCCCGGTTTCATGGGTATAATGTCCACCCAAAAGACAATCTTCCCAGATGCACACGGCACTAGTTCGCAGAATCAGCTTTTTTGGTCTTGTTCACTAGCTGTGCTATGACTTCCCACCTCAGCTGCCTTTCCACCCATGGTTTCACAGTCGCTGTTCTATTTTCCTTTGGCTGAAAATCCCACAGAGCTACATTTCACAGCCTGTCTAAACCATCCTTTTCTTAGAGAACGCTCCTTACTTCTTCACTAGGAGATCTGTACATGTGTTCTCTGTTTTCCCAGTTGTAGTAGAACACAAACTGTAACTCAATATTCCAATTGGTTTTGATTTATCTTTTCACCTTCCTGTTCTCACCTCCATAGCAACTCAGGTCACATGGGCACTTCCCGCAACAAGAATTCAGCTGAAATTTTGTGTTGGCTAAAAGAGTTCAAACCTCTTGTTAACTGAAGGAGAATTCCGGCTCCAGAGTTAAGGAATAGTAGAACAGGGAAGTAATGACTTGATGACACTCTGCTTAAGACACCAGTGACACCTATGTTGCAACCATTTATTTATTAGTGTCACAAGTAGGCTTACGTTAACACTGCAATGAAGTTACTGTGAAAATCCCCTAGTCGCCACACTCCGGCGCCTGTTCAGGTAAACTGAGGGAGAATTTAGCATGGCCAATGCACCTAACCAGCACGTCTTTCGCACTGTGGGAGGAAACCGGAGCACCTGGAGGAAACCCATGCAGACACAGGGAGAACGTGTAAACTCCGCTCAGACAGTGATCCAAGCCAGGAATCGAACCTGGGTTCCTGGTGCTGTGAGGCAGAAGTGCTGGTTGGAGGAGATCTGAAGGGAAAATCTTGCTGCAAGAAATCAGAAAGTCCAAACTATCTCAGCTCTAACACAAATCTTTGCAGCAGTACTCAAACCAAGTAAATCTAATTTTTGACAGGGGTGTAAGTGTAATGGGTAGAGAAGGTAATTGCCAGAATTCTACCGCCCCTCCCGCCACAGAATCGGGCGAGGGGCGAACAATGAAAATGTCCGCTGACCTCGGGCAGGATTTTCCGGTCTCGGGTCGAGCGAGGCCGTAAAATCCCGCTCAATGTGTTCAAAGCGTTTAATTTAGATTACAAGTCACTGAATTCATTATCCTTATTATCATTAACAAAGCCGACCAGTTAAGATAGAATGTATTTATGAGTATACCGATTTGATTTGCGTGTAGTAACATTCTGTTGAATTTTAAACCATGAACTTTGTGGCTTTAGTCTGTTAGTAAATACCTAGATTCTTGGATTCTTAAAAAAAATGTCACTGATCTCTACTGAGATCATAACACTATGTACTATGCCTCTAAAATATTTTATGGTTCAATTGCCTGCTAAATTTTTATCGTAACCTCTCTTTGCCTAAAATAAAAACGTTTTCAATTCCCTTCTGTAATCTCCATAATTTTAAAGGTTATTAATTGAATCTCGATCCCGGCATTTGTCATAATTTCCTATTTCTGTTTTATTTTAACTTTTATTTCATTTGTCATCCATGGTGTATTAGCTTTCGATGTTCTATCTTTTCCCTTCAAAGAAACACGCCCGGTTTGTACGTGAACTATTGCTTCTCTTGAGTGCCTGCACTGTCCTGTTGCTAGTTTAACCTGGAATTATGTTCTTACAATCTATTTTGTTCTGGGTCACTTCTTAATTCACTAAGCATTTTTACATTTGATATTTTCCAGTCTTTTTTCATAATTTATTTCAGCCAAATGATGTTGTGCTCAGTATTAGTTCGATGATCTCCATCTCGCAAAGGGTTGTGAATCTATGGAATTCCCTGCCCAGTGGAGCAGTTGAGGCTACCTCATTGAATGTTTTTAAGGCAAAGATAGGTAGATTTTTGAACAGTAAAGGAATTAAGGGTTATGGTGAGCGGGCGGGCGGGTAGGTGGAGCTGAGTCCATGAAAAGATCAGCCACAATCTTATTGAATGGCGGAACAGGCTTGAGGGGCCAAATGGCCTACTCCTGCTCCAAGTTCTTCTGTTCTTATCCCCTAAAATAACACTTGCCCAACTACATTTCCCAGAACTCAACCCAACGCTGCTTCCCCATCTAACATTGATTCCTTCCTTAAGGTACTGTCGACAAGTTGATTGAGAGTTCACCTGTGCTCTTCCCTATTCTTAACACTCTTTTTCCCTGGTCTATAGTACAGTTATTAAAATCTCCTAATGTTACTACAGTATTCTATTTTTGTTACTCGCAGTTGAAATTTGTCAACCTTCTTTCTCATCTATCTCGTTCCCACTGTTTGATCTTTATTTTAAAAAATCCCAAATGTAATTACTCAGTTTTTTCCCCCAAGTTGGCTTTTAAACATGTTTTGGAGAATAAAATTAATCTGCTGTTTCCTGCTGCCATTCATCCTTTCCCATCCAAAAACAGAGTGGTGAGATTATAAATTTGTCGCCACATGGTGGTTGACACAGATTTAAGAGGAGGCTTAATGTGTAATGAGGGAGAAGGGGATAGATGCAGGATGGAAACGATAATTAGAATGCAAGAAGGCTCATGTGGAGTATAACCATAGAATCCTGACAGTGTAGAAAGAGGCCATTCAGCCCATCAAGTCTGCACCGACTCTCCAAAAGAGCATCCCATCCAGGTCCTCCCATCAGCCCTATCCCTGTGACCCCATGCATTTACCATGGTTAACCCATCCAACCTACACATCTTTGGACATTAAGGACAATTTAGCATAGCCAATCCAACTAACCTGCATATCTTTGGACTGTGGGAGGTAATCAGAGCACTCAGAAGAAACCCACACAGACACGGAGAAGAACGTGCAAATTCCATACAGACAGTCATCCAAGGTTGGAATTGAACCTACCTCCCAGGCACTGTAAGGCAGCAATGCTAACCACTGTACTACTGTGCCACCCATTAAACACCAGCATAGAGCAGTTGAACCAAATGGACTGTTTCTGTAGGTTCTTTATAATAACAATTAATTTTCCTCATTAAATAGCAACTGCATCCTTGTAAGAGCTTAGCTATATCTGTTTCTCTCCCCATGCCTCAGGCCACAAGCAACCAAATATTGGTTGTTGTAATATGCCTTTAAGGGAGAGCAGCATGTCATCTCTTGAAGGGAAGTGTGTCATGTGATTCAGTCTCTGATTCACTTTGACCTGCGAGCAGAACACAGTGCGCATAGCTCTGTTGCTGGTGCCTTCAAGCTTTTTACCTTTGGTATAAATGTTCCTACATTTGCACAATCCTTTGTGTGTGTTTGTTGTATTTATATCATTACAAAAACAGGACACGATGTTCAGTAGTCATCAGATAGCGTCACAACATGATTGAGTACAGGTACAACATGGTGACTAGTCTTAGGTTATGCTACGTGGCATGAGGTGAACCTCAACATTTTAGTCCGACCGCAATGAAGTCGCAGCATCAGCAAGTGTTGAAACTGCAATGTTCTGACTGCACAGAAAAGTGCTGAAGACACTGTGCAGAGATAATACTCAAATAAAGAGCTGCTAAGTAGGTGGGCTTTTTGCGGTAAGATTGCAGCACGTCTTTTCAGGGAGTGGAACTGCATGTCAAGGGGACAATCCCTGGGTTAGCTCAGTTGTGATGTGGAGATGCCGGCGTTGGACTGGGATGGACAGTAAGAAGCCTCACAACACCAGGTTGAAGGTTTATTGGAATCACGAGCTTTCGGAGCGCTGCTTCTTCCTCGGGTAAGTCACTCTGCTACTCGAGCAGCACAGCTGCCGGGAGAATCGCCCCCATGATCTTACAGGAGGTAATGCGCTGAAGAAAGAATGCATTGAATTTTCAGCCAAGTTTCTACTGTTTCAATCAGGTTTGGTCTTGCAGCTTTTATTGACTATGCTCTGTGCCCATTGAAATCTGTGCCGTGCAAAGGGAAAGCACATGTTAGCCATTAGCATAATGAATTCACAGACATGCACTCAGCAAAGGAAGGAAGTAAATGAGGAAAATTCCAATCAAACAAAAAGTTACCAGCCCTATTAAATTACATCTCTGATTTTCATTCTGCTTTTTTGCGACTGAGGAAAGTAACACATCAAAATTCAAACGAGGCTCAATGAAATTAAACATTAAGTTTAAATATCTTTTTAATGCTTATCAAGGTGTGGAATATGAGTGCTGGGGAGAGAATTGGAACATTTTACTTTGGGTACCTCAGAGTTAACATCAAACAGTTCCAGGTCAGATATGGATAAACAAAAACAGAAAATGTTGGAAAATCTCAGCAGGTCTGACAGTATCTGTGGAGAGAGAATAGAGCCAATGTTTTGAGTTCGGATGACCCTTTGTCAGAGCTCCAGACTTGAAACGTTGGCCGTGATTTTCCAGTATTTTCTCTTTTTGTTTCAGATTCCAGCAACCACAATATTTTGCTTTTATCGAATATGGATTAAAATTGATTGTGAGCCTTTTACACAACTATCGAAGATACTACATTAATATGGTTGTTTTTCATAGAATCCCTACAGTATAGAAGGAGGCCATTCGGCCCATTGAGTCTGCACCGACCACAATGCCTCCCAGGCCCTATCACCGTAACCCCACACATTTATCCTGCTAATCCCTCTGACACTAGGGTCAATTTAGCATGGCCAATCAACCTAACCACATCTTTCATCCCAAGTATTGCTTTGAAACCTCTGTGGCATTACATTAGCAATATGATTCAATTTGTGCTTGGAAATTTGGCCTGAAATTTCGATCGTGCCTGAAGTGAGAAATTATCCTGGGGATAGATCACATGCGCATACCTAATGAGCAGTCCCTTGAAGGCCGGCTGGCTTGGTTGCCAATCACTTGAGAATAGTGACTGAGACACGCATGACATACGCTGGCATCAGTCACTAACAATTCTTCCAGAGGGAGGTCAAACAATATTTGCACATGCAAAGAAATCTATCCCCTGTTTTTGGGGCACAAGTATTGGTGATCTACTCAAGAGACTGCCCCAATGTGGTGAGCAGCACATGTCTATTGTGGAATGAGTGCCTGGCGCCACCATCTGCCATATTGGATGCTAATTGGATGCATTTCACTCCTTCATAATGTGCATGGCACCAACAAATGCCTAGGTTGTGGTGTGTTGTGAGAAGTATCTATGAATTGGGTTGAGAACGTGATGCCTCAAAAGTCTTCCACAAAATACTTATCACTGAGAGAGATTTTGTATCTCATCATTCTGAGCTGCATTTGAACTCCGGTTTCAGAAGTGAAATAATAATGTTCTATCCCACTGCACCACATTGATCCCTCCCTGTCTTAAATAAGGAAATACAAGACTTGTTCTGAATCACCAATGGTTTTCTCATCAGCCCAGATTATTCTTTTACATTGGCCCCAAATCTGCTGTCAACATAACTGTGAGGCTAATAGCATTCACCGTTACTTATGGGAAAATGTCATCGTGGCTTCAGGCAAGGGCAGATGTGCGAATAAAAGCAAATTATTTTTAAAAAATTCTCTGAGATGTGCTGCTCCACCATTAGCTATGTGAAAACGACACCTTGCAGACTGACTCGTGGTTGAATTACGTCAAGCGGCGTGAAGCTCCTACATTTGAATATTATTCCTATATCTCATTCCTTCAGGTTTTAATTGTTGTTGGAGTTTTTTTGTAGCTTTAACTTACTTTTTCTTTCTGTCACCTTTTTCTCTCTGCAAATCCTTGTTCCATTCTCTTTATTTTTCTTTCTGTATTTGATTTGACATTGGATTTGCCCATTCTATTTTACACTTCCTTCTCACTCCTTGTGCTGCTAATTTCACAACCCTCAATTTGATTGGTTAAGGAGGTACACAACTGATTGTCTTGTTCACCCAAATCACAGATGCCCTGTAGGGGGCACCACACCATCTCCCTCTTCCATTTACATTAACTTGAAGGGCAAAAATGCCACCAATGTTAACTGGGCAAGAAGTTGTCTAACTTACAGGGACATCATCTGTTTTCCTGTCATCACAGGCTTTGGGTCTCTATCTGCTATATTAAGAACATATAATATAACAACAATAGAAGCTCCAATTACCACAGTTGCAGCTGGCCCTTGGAATTCTGGGGCTTAGCTGTAAAAGAGGATTCATCCATCCACTCACATCTTTCATCCTGGTGTTAGAAAGAGCACAAGCTAACTGGGTCGAATGGTCTGCATCTATGCTGTGTCATTGTATGATTAGAAAAGAGCTTCTAAACAATTCACATTACAAAACAGAAATCATGCATTATGACTTGAATATATGTTGGTTTATCTATGGCTTCTGTAGCAAATTCTAACTTGGGGGTGGGGGGGGGGTGGATTCTCAACGAAAGCAACCCTTCTTTGTCGTACAGAATATTTTTTTTAATTGAATATTTAAATGAAAGGCCAGTACAGTGCCAATTTTTTTTAAAAATAGGACTCAGTGAAGCAAATGGAGATTATGGTCAGAATTCTCCCATTTTCAATCACTTCACCTGGCAACAAGTGAGAGTTAGAAAATTAAGTTGCTGCTGGTGGCAACTTCAGAACATCAACCTTAAGGGGGTGGGAGTGAAAATAATCTCCTGGCAATTTTCAGGGATCAGGAATTTGCTTACAGCATGGTTGTAAATAAATGTATACAACTGTAGACATGTTTAAATTCATATCACTTGTCCTGCTGGCTTTTCTTTTCACCCAGTGACCCGCTGCTGTTCTTATTATAATGATTTATGATGCCTGGCTCTGAAGGTTTTTCTACACATAGGGTCTATTTCAAAATCTCTGGTCTCGTCACAGTGGTGTCATGGCACCTCGCAGTAACTTTCTCTCAATTTAATTGACGGTACGGTGTATTTCTCCAGACGCCAACCGCACCAATCAGACACACCTCGGGTAGGCAACCCCACACCGCACTTCCTGCTTTTTTTTTGTTGTCTGGTGAACTTTGGACCACAGTAGAAGGCAGCAAAATCATTTGAGTATCAGGAGAGTTTTGTTCTGGAGCACGAGAGAAGGAAAAGATTATTAAAAGCAGAAGATGTTGGTCCCAGCCAGGACAGAAAATGGGGCACTGTGTTCAGTTCCACTATGTGTATAGGGAGAGAAAAATCAGCCAAGGTTCCTGTCCCTGATTCCTATCCAATGACTCTTAATGAAAAGTCTAAGTCTAGAGATATTGAGAACAGGATTGGGGTTAGCTGTGAGGCTTTTCATCATTGAACAGTCTGCTTTGAGTCGCTAGACAAGGTTGGCCAGGTGAGTGAGGAACAAAGGGTCACTGACTGACATCCATGGGGTCAAACTCCAATAACTGTGCCTCCAAAAGAGGGGAGAAAATGAAAAAAAACACACACAAAATGCATTTACCAGCTGAAAACAGGACAATTAACAGGCTCGAAACTGTCAAAGTTTCCAGAAGCTTTTTAAAACCTAGCCAACCACATTGCTATTTCTAGGACCCCAGTCCATTTGCATTTCTGTCGCTAATCTTTGGATTTACAGCTCTGACCTCCGCCATCAGGGTAAAAATATAGATATTTTAAAGCATGACCATAATCATCCCTTTCGCACATTCTGCCCAAGAAGATGAAGCGAGGGCTTAAATACAGAACGATTCTATACAACCGAAAAGCCTCAACTTTAAGCTGCATTCTCTCTGTCCGATGGCCTCGATAGCATGTTAAGTCTGTCAACAATGTATGTGACAAAGTCCCTCAGAACATAAATCAGTGCGTCTGCTGGTTCTAGTAGCTTGAATTTGAAAACAAAAGCTGTGTTTTAATGGTGCCCATTAAAGGCAGTGCTTCAAAAGTTCTGTTTTAAATAATTGCGGAGACCTTTGTGCCGAATGAAACTTAGGTGAGTCAGGCTTTTGATGATGTGAGGGTTGATTGCGTTAATTCATGCTAAGAGCTCATCTGCAGTTCTTAAGTAGCAGATTGAACATTGTGGCATTTGTAAGAAAATCCTTTGTGTTTTCTTTTTCAACTGGACCATAAATAAGGAAAATATTCCTTGGAGATTAAAATAGATAGGCTGTGCAGAGAACAATACTGTCTGTATACTCTGATCAAATAAATATGAATATTTAGAACCAGCTCCAAAGCATTTTTTTGAGTGTCATCTTTCTTTCCCAGGCTTTAATTGATTTGCTTTGAAATCTTACAGAAGTCCAGCTAACTACATGCAACATTGTGAGATGGAGATGCCAGTCAATCACTTCAAGGGTTCGATGTCACAGTATCGCTGCTCTGAAAGAATTAATGCCTGCATCTTTCTCATCTTTTTTTCCCCCTCATTTAGGTGCTTTACTGGAACATAGGGATCTGGTACCCCATTCAATTGGTCAGTATTCACATGTAAACCTTACATTAATTCAGCAGGCTGTTCAACCATGGAAAAGTCACATCCAAGCTCATCACTGTCCTCAGACAACACATTCCCACAGGTTACTCAATCATCTTCTTCATCCAAGGCATTGTTAATGATTTTCCTCTTCTTGAACCCAACTGACACCCTAATTCTTATCAGTTAATTACTCATTTGGGAATCAAACCTGCGAACCACTTGGTCTGTAAGGTTCAGATAATCATGAGGCAAATTTGCTGGGCTATACTCGGGCGTGATTTTCTGGCCGCGCTCACCCCAAGACCAGGAAATCCTGTCCAAGGTCAACGGACCTTTGCATGGTTCACCCCCTGCCCGCTACGATTCCTGTGGCAGGCAGGATGGGGAAATTCCACCCAAATTACACTATAAACTAACTTGGCAAGAGATCCAGTCTCACCCAGAGGAAGTTTAATTTAATCCAATCAGATTGAGGTCATGATCTTTTCAGCCACATTGCACAGGTGTTATGCAACCGTAAAGTTGTAACTATTTTGTTCATAAGGATGCTTGACTGTTGTTATTGCAAATCACATATGGGTAGCTATAAAAACTCCTCAAGGTACTTGAAAGTGGGTCCCAGTAAAGACGTTGCTAGGTCCATGTTCCTATACAGTTATCTTTTGTTGCCCCACCGATGACCATCTCCAGCGGATTTCCCAGATCACTTGCAGTTCCTTTAAGCACTTCCTGCATTCCCCAACCGTGTGGTACATTTTCATGTGTTTCTCTTTCCATCTGCTCAGGTATTTTTTCCTCAGCATTTTCTAATTCCAACATGGATTCCTCAATCATTGTGAAAAGAAAATGGCACAGAAGAAATCAATCTAAATAAGAATGTCTTAAAGATGACTGGTTAATACAGTTCCATGATTTGAATCAAATGCAAAATACATCAGTTGGAGATGTAACATATTTAAGGTATCACTCCCATCTGGTAGCATCTTCAAGGTTAAAAATTGGTAATACAATGAAATCGCTAATACAAAAGCAAAATACTGCAGATGCTGGAAATTTGAAATGGCAACTGAAAATGCTAGAAATGTTTGTCAGTCTGGCAGCATCTGTAGAGATAAACCCATCATTTCAGACTGTTCCTGCCCCACTGAATTGATTGCTTCCTATCTCTTCCTATCTCACATCCTGTCCCTCCATAACTTCATCCCCCACCAGGACGATCTGACAGTTCTTCACTTCTACCTCGAATGGAGGCCCAACTAGGCCACAATCCTCCACCACTTGACTGTGGCCTTGCACATTAAACCCTTTGTCATTTAACCCTTCTTGCCCTCCACCCAATTACAGACCTTCCCTTTTGTTCTTTCTCCTGCCTTTCATTCACTCAAAAGTTATTACATTTCTAATTATTTCCAGTTCTGATGAAAGGTCACAGACCTGGGGGGAATTCTCCCATTCTGCCCACCACGGGTGAGGGACGGACCATGCAAAGGTGCATTGACCTCGGCAGGATTTTCCAATTTTGGGGCGAGCATGTCTGGAAAATCCCGCCCCCATCAATGTTGTTTTACTCTCTCCACAGATTCTGCCAGACCCGCTGAATATTTCCAGCATTTTCTGTTTCAATGTAATGAAATCCTCTGACATGTAAGTAAGTGGCTTGGCACCGTTACAGAACTTGTATGTCTGGATCTGCACACAAACAGATCAACCATGGTAACTCCATTTAATGGCTGAGTATACAGAAGTGAGTCCAAGTTGCTAACAGAATGGGAGCTCACTGCGTAACCAAAGGACAATATAATTGGTAAGAAAAGCAGAGACAACATAAAAAAAACTTAGTGAATAATCATGATCTGGAATGCACAATATGAAATGCTTATGGGCACAGATTCAATAGTACCTTTCAGAAGAGAATTAGATAAATACTTGAAAAGGAAAAAATTGAAGGCTTATAGGGAAAGAGCATTAACTGGGGAGTGCATTAACTGGACAGCTCTTTCAAAAAGCTGGCATAGACACAACAGGCCAACTGGTCTTATCAACCCATGGAGCATGGATGGCATCATACCTCAGAAATTGCCTGTCCCTGCTGTATCATTATGGGAAAATGCCAAGCAGCAACTGCACTTCTCAACAGGGTGAGGAGAACAATCAGAAGGATAAGTCAACACCATGGTGTCTCCCCTGTCCCTGCTGCTCTTTGTGGTCAAATCACAGTGCTAGAGACTTGTATTAAAGGTCACTGCTCACCTTCTTATTGACTTAAAGTTAAGGGAGGCAAGAGAAGATTAACATTTATTAGAAAATACTAACCTTGAGTGCGTTGCTGCTGGAAATTTATCAGTCTGCTTTCAATGTCTTAATGCCTTCATTAAAAAAAAGCAGGCAGAAAATTGTTATGCAAAAACATTAAATATTAATCTTGGATGACCACATTGGCTACTTATTATACATGCCACCCGTTATTCAGATCAAGCACACTCGATGGGATTGAGTATTTGGTGTGGGGAAACCAACCCAATAGTACCCGTTTTGCACTGCCAGCTGAGACAAATTTTTACTCAAATGTTGGCCTTGACTACATCGTCAACAGTCATTGATAGTCTAAAAGAAATACTCAACCATCTCATCAAATTTAACGAAAACTTTTGTTCCAAGTTTTACCTGACTAATTGCAACTCAGCAGTGTCACTCCTCCCACTGGAACTTTGGGAGTGAAAAACAGGCAAAAAAAAACCAATTAATTAAAACAATGGAGGCACTTTTATTTAACTTTTCACTATGAATTGTATGCGTGCGTGTTGGCAATAAGGAAAATGAAAAAGGGCTTTGTGATGCATTATGGTATGGTAGCAGGGAAGAGAAGGGAAGACTGTATGACTGAACTCAGCAGTATCAACATCCAGGGTATTTATTCATAAAATATCCACTCTTGACCTAAAGACAGAGATTTGGTCATGGCAATGGAAAATTATTGATATTATATTTGGTAGAGCAGAGCAAAGGAACTTAAATTTACTTTGGAGATTTTGCCCAGAAGTTTACTTTTAAGCTGTGGAAGAAATAATTAAATGTGTTCGTACCATACAAAACATTCCTATCACTATACCAGCCGACAAGCTCATATAATGTAAGCGCTGCTTTATAAGACCAGTTGGTTTACTCAAGCATTAAATCCAACAAGCAAATAAAACATGTTGCCAGACAAAACTTTATGTTTTGATACATGCAAATGTGTGTGGTGTTATATAAAGAGAAGTGCCCAGTATAGGAACAATTTAAAGAATGGCAACACAGGGAGAGGCCATTTGGACTACCATATCTGGGCTGACACTTTAAAAGAGCTAGTCCCATCCACCAGCTCTTTCGCGTAGGCCTTAAACCTTCTCCTTTTCCACTCCTGTATGTTTCCAATTCCCTTTGGAAACTTACTACCAAATCTGCTTCCACCACCCTTGCAGGCAAGTACATTCCAGATCAACATGACTCACTTCATAAAGTAATTTCTCCTTATCATTCTCTTTGGTTCTTTTGCCAATTATCTTAAACCTGAGGCCTCCCATTACTGATGGTTGTGCTAGTGGAAACAGTTTCTCCTTATTTACTCCACCAAAACCCTTCTCAATTTCAAAAACCTCCACTGAATCTTTGTTTAACCTTCACTACTCTTCAGATGAACAATACCAACTTCTCTACTCTCTCCACATTACTGAAGTCTTTCTGCCCCAGTGCCATTCTAGTAAATCTCCAGTGCACCCTCTCTAAGCTTTGACATCCTTCCTAATTTGAACACAATACTCCAGCTGAGGCTGAACCAGTGTTTTGCAAAGGTTTGGCATAACTTCCTTGTTTTTTTGTACTTGATGCCTCTACTTAGAAAAGCCCAGGACTGCAAATGTTTTTTAAACAATCTTACCAACTTGTTATGTCACCCTTAAAGTTTTTCACCCCTCCTCACTCTCCCCTCAATACCACCACCCCACCCCCTACAACATCAGAGCCATCTCTCCATCAGCTTTTCCGCTCCCCCCACCCCCGACTCTTTGGCCGCTATTTTAAAATCCCACTCAAGGTCAACGGAGAATTCCATTCTGCGAGCCTCGCCCGTCCCGATCCCAGGGTGAGTGTGGTGGTAAAATTCCGGATTTTGTCCCTACACCCCATTTAAAATTGTACCGTTTAGTTCATATTGTTTATCCTAATACTGCCTCCAAAGTGCATCACTTCATACTTTTCTGCCTTCAATTGTATCTGCCATGTGTCTACTAATTTCAGGTCCCCTGAAGCCTGCAAGTATGCTCCCCACTTTTTACCAGAGTTTTGTATCATCCGCAACTTTGAAGTTATGCTCTTCGTACCCAGGTTATTAACACAGAATAATAGACATCAAAAAGAGCAATGGTCCTTAAACTGATTCCTGGGGAACATACCATATCCTAATCTTCATCGTCAGGGCGGCCCGGTGGCACAGTGGTTAGCACTGCTATCTCACAGCACCAGAGACCCAGGTTCAAATCCCGGCTTGAGCCACTGTCTGTGCGGAGTCTGCATGTTCTCCGTGTGTCTGTGTGGGTTTCCTCTGGGTGCTCAGGTTTCCTCCCACAGTCTGAAAGACGTGCTGGTTAGGTACATTGACCATGCTAAATTCTCCCTCAGTGTACCCGAACAGGCACTGGAGTGTGGCAACTAAGGGATTTTCACAATATCTTCATTGCAGTGTTAATTTAAGCCTATTTGTGACACTAATAAATAAACTTTTTTAAAAACTTTAAATATTAAGTATTAAATGGTTAACACACTGGCCCTCTCCCCTTTCAAATGGTGTTCACCAATCCCCGCCCTAAAGAACCCAGCCTCCATCCTTTGCTCCTTGCAAAGAACCATCACATCCCCAACCTCCCTTCCTCGCTCTCAAATTCTTGAATGTGTTGCTGCCATCTCTCAAACCATGTCCAAAATTACCTGGAAAAACCACACTGCAAAGGAAACGAATTAAATCAATGCACTCCATGTCTGCATCTGAAAAGTCAGGTTCCTTTTGTTCTCCTCATGCTTTTTCAGTGAAATGGGCTTTACATATTGTTTATCGGTGACACCTCTTTCTATCTATCTTTTTTTGGACAGGCCAATAAATATGTTTAGTAACTGGTGTCAGATTTGACTTTTACTTGTTCGGTTGATTCCCTTTCATTTTGTTCATTCCTCTGTGAGACTTGCTAATCTTCCAGTTTTGATGAGAAGACTACACCTGAAATGTTAACACTTTTTTTCTTCAAAAGCTTACGGACCTGCAGCATATTCAGATGTACAGATCCCTCTCCCCACCCTCCCCTTTTGAAACCGTTAATGCACACTTAATCCACTAATAGAAACCAGGAAAAAGCCATAAAATATTTTTTAAAAGATCGTGTTATCCTGCCCCAGTAAGTGCATTCAGTCCTCAGCATGTAGTAAAACTACCCCCCGCACCACCCCCTGTAACCACTCACCCCCCCCCCCCCCCTCCCCTCCTCCCCAACACATGCCCGCGGAACAATTCCCGTTGGTTCCTACCCCCACCTGACTCATATGCAGCTGGAGTTCCTTATGTGAAGAGTCCTGGGGATATCTGTCTTCATTCTGAATTCACTTTTAAATGGTGTAACAGTTTTATGGCCCTTAATGATCACCAATTATGTGTGCATTGCCAATCAAGGAGCACTTAATGACAAAACAGAAAAATTAACCTCTATTCAAACGGCAGAGTGTGTAATTGCCTACGTTAATGTTTTGGCACATGGGGGTCAAGAAGGAGACTGTTTAGTTCAGTAATATAAATAACATTTACAGGCTGTTACAGATACCTTATCCTTCCATTGCTACAATAGAGTGGCCTCTGAACCTCTCCTTGACCTGTCACAGCCTGAGTGACCTTGCTGCTGCAACTGCAGTTCCTCACTCGACCCCATTAAATGCTGGTAGATGTAATAAACAGTGCGTTCATGGAACAAACTAAAGTTTTAGTGCCTGAGGTCTATAGAAGAAGCTTGAACACAACTCAGTGCCTCACATTGTCCCTTTCTTTAATACTAAAAGTAAACGGTGATGTCTGGCTGACATTTATTCATAAACCCCTTAGGTGTTGGCAGGGCAAAATATTACATTTCAGCAACGCACTCCTCCACTTTGAAAAGGGACAACTCAACCATTGTAGAAAGTAGCAAATTTCAAGATTCCTCACAGGCACACAGTCACTTGGTAGCAGAATAAGGGGTCGCCCATTTAAGACAGAGATGAGAAGAATTTTTTTCTCTCAGAGGGTAATGAGGTTTTGGAACTCACTTTGTGAAAAGGTAATGGAAGAAGAGTCTTTGAATGTTTTCAAAGCGGAGGTAGATAGATTCTTGATAACCAAGGGGAGGTGAAAGGTTACCGCGGGGAAGACGGGAGGTTACAGGCAGATTAACCATGATCTTATTGAATGGCGAAGCAGGTTGGAGGGTCACTTACTCCTGCTCCTTGGTTGTATGTGGGTAGGTGTTACAGAGTCACCCGGTGTGGTGGCAAGATCAGATTGTGATATATATTTTTTAAATTACTCAGGGAGCTCCATGTAAGCCTTTTATGCAGGGCAGACATATCACTATAAGTGAACTGGTTTGATATTTGACCAGTGCCATAGAATTTCTTAAAGAATTCAACTACTTCAGCTTCTGTTTGAAGCAATTGTGTTTACTGTTTTGATATTTGTCCTTGTCCTGGAAGTGCAAGCAGGCTTTCTCTGCAACATCATTCACTGGGAGAATGGGCAGCAGGTGAGAAATGTCCAATTAGATAGTGAGGCACTGAAAAGTGAGACAAAGAATGAGCCAATGATACCTCAGTGGGTAAATGCACCATCTAGTGTGAAATTCAGCTTACTGAGCATTCCCCAGTGTCTGCTGAGCAACCAGGTCACAGTTAAAATTGGCCCCAGTCTCCTCATCTAGGGAGGAGAAAACATAGAAACCAGAAGCAGGAGTAGGCTATTTGGCCCTTCAAGCCTGCTCTACCATTCATTTTGATCATGGCTGATCATCGAATTCAATATCCTGATCCCCCCCTTTTCCCCCATATTCCTTGATTCCTTTAGCTCCAAGAGCTACATCTAATTTCTTCTTGAAATCACACAATGTTTTGGCCTCAACTATTTTCTGTGGTAGTGAATTCCACATATTCACTATTCTCTGGGTGAAGAGATTTCTCCTCACCTCAGTTCTAAAATATTTACCCCTTACCCTCAAACTATGATCCCTAGGCCTGGACTCCCCCACCATCGGGAACATCCTTTCTGAATCTACCCTGTCCAACCCTGTTAGAATTTATTAAGTTTCTATGAGATCCCCTCTCACTCTTCTAAACTCCAACGAATACAACCCTAGCAAACTTAGTCTCTCCTCACATGACAGACCTGCCATCCCAGGAATCAGCCTGGTAAACCTTCGCTGTACTCCCTCTATAGCAAGGACATCCTTCCTCATGTAAGGATACCAAAACCGCACACAATACTCCAGGTGTGGCCTCACCAGCGCAAAGGAGCCAGAGTTGCTGTTATTGGTCAGAACCTTCTGCCCTTAGGCCGCGATTATAGGTCAGGAGCATTTCTGGGTGCCAACTCTTAGCTTGTCGGGGCACCCGTTGGGAGAGCTTCCTGGAGCTGATCAGTTAAGAGGCCGCTGCATTGGGAAACCCCTGCAGGGGATGTCTAATGGCAGATCTGTGGCCCACTGATGGCTGCATCGCTGGTGAGGGGTTAGTCTAGGAGGCCTAGTGGGCCCCTCAGATCAGCCGCCAGCAAACCGCCTCCAGGAGCCTGCCAAGCTTATCTCTCACCCTGGTGCCTGTCCCACCACCAGGAAGATCCCAGCCCCAATCAGCCCAAAAATGGGCATTTCATTTTGCTGATAGGCCAACCTGCCACTACCAGGCAGGTAGCCTCTGCAGATAATTGATTTGATTTATTATTGTCACATATATTGGTATGCAGTGAAAAGTATTGTTTCTTGCACACTATACAGACAAAACGTTCAAAGAGTGCATAGGGGAGAAGGAAAGGAGGGGGTGCAGAATATAGTGTGGAGAAAGATCAGCTTAATATATGGTAGGTCCATTCAAAAGTCTGATGGCAGCAGGAAAGAAGCTGTTCTTGAGTCAGTTGGTATGTGATCTCAGACTTTTGTGTCTTTTTCCCAATGGAAGAAGGTGGGAGAGAGTACGTCCAGGGTGCGTGGGGTCCTTGATTACGGTGGCTGCTTTTCTGAGGGAGCGGAAAGTGTGGAAGGAGTCAGTGGATGGGAGGCTGGTTGCGTGATAGACTGGGTTACATTCACAACCCTTTGTATGTTCTTGCAGTCTTAGTTAAAACAGGAGCCATATCAAGCTATAATATCTCTGGAAAGGATACTTTCTATGGTGCATCTGTAAAAATTGGGGAGAGTCGTGGTGGGCATGCCCAATTTTCTTAGCCTCCTGAGGAAGTAGGCATTGGTGGGCTTTCTTAACCATGACGTCAGCGTGGAGGGACCAGGACAGGTTGTTGGTGATCTGAACACCTAGAAACTTGAAGCTCTTGACTTTATCACCATTGATGTAGGCAGGGGCATGCCCTTCACTACGTTTCCTGAAGGTAATGGCCCCCCTCCAGGAAGATCACCTGGAGGTAGAAATGGATAGGCCCAATGTCAACTTCTATGACATTCCTCTTGATCCCAATTACAAATCCAGCCCCAACCCTGTTAGACAGGGCAGATTCTGCCAATTGTCTTTATGCACTGTGTATGTCTCTCTGTCTGTGTGTCTTTCCATGCATGCGTATATGCATTTGTCTTTGTATACATCTACCTGTGCGTGTGTGTTTGTGTGTATGTGACTTTGTGCCTATCTATGTGTGTCTGTGTGCACCTATATATATGTATGCATGTATGTGTGCATCTGGTAGTGTTGTTTACCAAGGTTGAATGTTTATGTTAGAAGTTCTAGCCAGCCAGAACTCACTATCAGAACTCACATGTGAAAAATAGCCACTTGGACAAAGTACTGCAGAATACTAGTCATCTTTGGACCCATAAAGCAATATGGATCAGCATAAAATTGAAATTGAGATATAATCAGAGTGTGGAGAAAGCCATCATAGATTTATAGGATCTAATATTAAAAACACTTTGTAACAAAAATGAAAACTCATTTGTATAGACTTCTTTTCTTCTGAACATTCTTACATATTTCATTCAATTTCTGTATCTCTTTTCAATACATTCCTAATTGTACATGTCGGATTTGCTAAACCTTTCTACAATGGATAATGTTACAGTAAAAACTCACTTACCCCTTTATGACAATTATCGGAGCTCTGAGTCATCCCACTGTGTGGGGTAGGGCAAAACAGTATGATGATAACTTAGAACAGCCAGACTACACTGTTACCATAGTAACAGTGACTAGGTAGCATAAGCCTGAACACCAAACTTGTGCCGCTCAGGAAAACTGAACATTGCAGCAAAAATACAATGGAAAATCTCCATGCTGTCAAAATAATTGCGCCTGGGAGATTATTTAGAAGGATTGACTCGGTGCGTTTAACACTAACTTTGAGAATATTGTACTAAATAGACTGCCGATCATAAACAATCACATTATTGTCTGTTACTCAAAGCAAAAGCTGAGGACCCTTAAGAGAGAGTGATAAACATCTAATGCAGGCACTGAATTTCAGGAAATTCAGCGTAACAGTAAGAGTGGGATTGCAGTAATTTTTCCCAAGGAAACTTGCACCTGACGATGGGATAATCATATCATGTCACATAGGTGCAAGCAAGTTTTCCCTGCAATATTATCCACTGAAGGAAATCAAACATATACACCAGAATTTTACCACCCTGCCCACCACAGGAATCGGAGCGGGCGAGCTGCGGACAATGGGAAGGTCCATTAACCTCAGGTGGGATTTTACATTTTGGGACAAGCGAGGCCGTAAAATCCCACTGATGCAATTAGAAAGATAGTGAAAGGTGATGCAGAAATAGGACATTTCAGAGTGCTCAAAAGGAAAAAGTATCATATACTGAACACACTACGATGAAGCTTCGCAAGATTCAAAGAAGAATTAATCGCAAGGCATAATGCATAATGGAGGTTTTCTAGAATTATGGTTAACTATCCTTGAAGGGTCTGGTAGGAAGAGCATTCCCTTGCAGATTAAATAAAAACAGCAAGTCCATAAGGCAAATTGAACATTGTTTAAACAAAGAGTATCATATGCATATTCTTACAGCTCTGGGACTGAAAACTGGTTTGATAATTGAAAGCAGGAAGTACTAACATACATTCATTAGGGAAAAACTGGAATCTCCTGGATTGCAATTATCCTGAAATTTACACCAGTTTCTCTGTCACACTTGCTGATGGAAATGATAACATGCAACATTTCAAACTTACATTGTATACTCTTCCCTTTAAAGGATCATTTTGAAAGATACATTTGTTTTAACATGCTTCTCTGATGGCACAGCTGATGAAGGAATATGTGACTATTCAATCTCAGCAAAGTTCAGTTTTCAGTCTGGACTGAATTTGATGATTAGACTTGAAGATAATGCTCTCCACTGTCAAACTGCCAATAGCATTCACTGTCTAGGCTCTTGCATGGAGAGTGGCCGCTTGTACAAAGTACCAAAGGGTGACCAGCACTTATAGACCCATATATTTTATGGATCCCAATCCAAATCAGCACCTTCAGGACAGAAGGGAAGAAAAGGGATAGAAATCAATCAAAGAAAAGTAACTGAATGGAAGCTTTGAATTATATCTCCGAGGGTAATGGCTTCCAATATTCTGTACCCTAACCTGGATTCACAAGTCAAAAATATTGGTCGGAATTCTCTGATCTCATTCACCCTGCCATCGCTGACAATTGCAGAATATTGTGCTCAGCCAAAACACCATTCACTGCAGTGGGATTGGAGAGTCTCAGGTGCGGGTGAGGTGAGAGAATTCCGGCCAGTATGTGGACTGTTTATAATTGCACAGATAGAATAACACCGCTGCGTGAAAATACAAAGGCCCACACTCAAAAAAATATGGGACTTCCCAATCATGAAAATGCAGTCTAAATTCTCACATCTTCACCATTTCCTCCCCTGCCTTCTCTCTTCCCTTCTTCATTTCCCTTCAAAGAACATAGAAACAGGAGTAGGTCATTTAGCTCCTTAAGCCTCTTCTGCTATCCCTTCTATCATTCCCCTTTACTTTCCCTCTCCTGGTGCCCATATATTTGTTCCTTTTCTCTGAAGCTGGAAAACCTGAACGTTTCTTCCCCTCAAGTTGGAGAACCTGTAAGGACTAATTGCTGATTGGGACAAAAAAGTTGCTCCCTAATTTGTCAAAATTCGCTGATCAGGGCGTGGATTTTCCAATCCTTCAAACACAAAGGGCTGTGATTTTCCGGGCGCAATGGAACGGGGTCGGAGAATCACAGGTGAGGGTCTATCGCATTCAGTGCCTGCGTGAAACCCTGTTTGAATTCTCCCAAATATCATGCCCGGATGCAATCTGGTTCCCACTCCATGAAACCCGTCAAGAATCATAACTGATTTCCACAAATAGAGACAAATGGGGAGGGGGGAGGGGGAGTTCAGAGGCCATTGAAGCCCCTGGGTGGTCAGGGACATGGCTACACTGTGCCCACCTGTCAGGGCCAACCAAGCAGTGCCAGTTGGAGGGGTTCATGAAGGATGACATATTGGGAGGGCCCCAATGCTCCAATGCCGGCAATCTTTGTTGGGGAGAGGAGTGGGGGAAACATGCCTTCAATGAGGGAGGAATCCCCAATGACTTTGGGGGGATGGAGGGAGACTTCAATTTCACTTTAAGATTGGAGCATCCTTTAAAAACAACGCCTGATCTCTGCGAAGCCAGGCTTTGGGCCCCGCCCCTCTCAGAACTGTTGTAAAACTCGTCCCCTCCCAAAAAATGACTAAGGGTGGGTTTCTCCTGCCATGTGCCCCAAGACTGGAAATTCCCGCCCGAGCTCAACAAACCTTTAAATGATCCACAAAATTTTCCGCCTTATCCACTACGATTCCCGTGGCGTGCAAAACAGGAAAATTTCAATCTGATTCGTGCTGGACATGCCAGTTTTCCGTTGCACCTGGAAAATCACAGCCCTTGTGTTTGAAGAATTGGAAAAAGCCACACCCTGATCCGTGAATTTTGACCAGTTGGGGAGCAACACCAGTCTTCAAACCTAAAGTGACACTTAGGCTGAAATTCTCCAGCTATCCACGCCCCACCACCTGCTGGCCAACGAGAACGGAGAATTTGGCGCTCAGCCAAATCTTCATTCACTGCAGCGGATCCAGAGAATCCCAGCAGTGGGTGAGGTTGGAGAATCCGGCCATTAGTCATATTTTGGGAAGATTCCATCCAAGATTTTCAAAACAACAGCTTTGTGTGCCTTTCATTGGAAGGAGTTTCACAAGCCTGAACAAAAGATTTCTGGGTCACTTTGCAGCCTGTGGACAGCACATTGCTCTGACAGCCTCATGTCAGTGTAATCCAGTGCAGCGTGAAAGGGAGACTTTGAAAAGTAAAATAACCCCACCATATTTACTATATATTTTATATGCTCGTCTCCCTGAAACTAAGGGGTAATTTAGCATGGGCAATCCACCTAACCTGCACATCTCTGGAGTGTGGGAGGAAACTGGAGCACCTGGAGGAAACCCACACAGACACGGGCAAAATGTGTAAATTCCACATAGCAAGCGACCCAAGGCCAGAATTGAACCCAGGTCCCTGGCGCTGTGAGGCAGCAGTGCTAACCACTGTATCATTATGCCACCAAATGTATGATTCAATCATTTTTTTAAAAAACCCTTACAGTACAAAAAGAGGCCATGGTGGCACAGTGGTTAGCACTGCTGCATCACAGCACCAGGGACCTGGGTTCAATTCTGGCTTCGGGTCACTGTCTGTGCGGAGTTTGCACGTTCTCCTCGTGTCTGCATGGGTTTCCACCGGGTGCTCCGGTGTCCTCCCACAGTCCAAAGATGTGCGGGTTAGGTTGATTGGCCATGCAAAATTGACCCTAGTGTCAGGGGGATTAGTAGGGTAAATATGTGAGGTTACAGGAATAGGGCTTGGGTGGGTTTGTGGTCGGTGCAGACTCAATGGGCCAAATGGCCTCCTTCTGCACTGTAGGGATTCTATTTTTGGCCCATCAACTCTGCACTGACCACAATCCCACCCAGGCCCTATCCCCATAATCCCATGCATTTACCCTAGCTAGTACCCCTGACACTAAGGGGCAATTTGGTATGGCCAATCCACCCATCCTGCACATCTTTGGACTGTGGGAGAAAACCGGAGCGCCCAGAGGAAACCCACACAGACACGGGGAGAATTTGCAAACTCTACACAGACAGTGACCCGAGGCTGCAATTGAACCCGGGTCCCTGGTGCTGTGAGGCAGCAGTGCTAACCACTGCACCACCCTGCCGCCCCAATAATGTGAAATGCCAAATAATTATCAGTTTTAACATTGTTTCTTTCAAGCTTGTTTTTAGTTTAGTAAAATCAGCATGGGTTTTCCCAACTGGAACAAGTGGGCCCATTAGATTGACAGCAGTTCACCATATCTAAACTCTCACAATTACAACTTCTAATTGGATTGTCCATTGATATGTTTGACTTAATTTCCTAAAGAACGAGCGGCAAAGTGTTCCACAGTTACTTTTTGCATAGCAACTGCGTGCGATTTTTTTTAGAGAACTTTTTAAACAAAAATGTTATTGTTTTTCAGTTGAACTGAACAGTTGCAACCCAATGTCACGCTAAGGATGGCATCTAATATATTATTCTATTTCAATTTGAGTTATACAATCACAGCTTTGTAGTGTCCAATATTTTGACCAGCTACAGGAAGATTAAACCTCGACGATGAAGACCACATACTTTTTCACACATGACTAAATAAAATCAAAAATCTTAAATTGCCTATTGCAATTGGAGGAGTGCAGGAACATTGCAGTGAATACAGTCAGATGTTGCATTTTACTTAAAATTGTGCTTTGGAAGTTTGGCAAAAGAAACCTCAGGGATGTGTGAGCATTGGTTTCTGGTCACATAATCAGTTTTCTGTTACTTCAAGGACAGTTTATTGTGGAACTTCCTTCACTTTTTCCCCACCGCTCCCCCGTTTTATTTTATTTTTTGTTTTGTTTATTTATTGGTGTCACAAGTAGGCTTACATTAACACTGCAATCAAGTTACTGTGAAAATCCCCTAGTTGCCACACTCCGGCGCCTGTTCTGAGGAAGAATGGAGAATTTTGCATGGCCAATGCACCTAACCAGCACATCCTTTGGACTGTAGGAGGAAACCAGAGCACCCAGAGGAAACCCACGCAGACACGGGGAGAACGTACAGCCTCCACACAGACAGTGACCCTAGCCGGGAATTGAACCCAGGTCCCTGGCACTGCGAGGCAGCAGTGCTAACCACTGTGCCACCCACCGTGCCGCCCTTAATGCTCATTTTAATGCTCAGACTGTGAAAGGAAAAGGTTAATGGCATAATGGGTGGAATTTTCCCATCCCACCTGCCACTGTAATTGTAGTAGGTGGGACAGGACCATGCAAAGGTCCATTTACCTCGGCCGGGATTCCCTGGTCTTGGGGCGAGCATGGCAGGAAAATCCTGTCCAAGGTATTTGGAACATGGTGAGTCAGTAGCTGTTTGGACTTTAGTAAAGCGTTTGACAAAGTCCCTCATGGTAGGCTGGTGAAAAAGGTTGGATCTCATGGGATAAAGGGGGAGGTGGCTAGATGGGTGGAGAACTGGCTTGGTCACAGAAGACAGAGGGTGGTAGTGGAAGGGTCTTTTTCCGGCTGGAGGCCTGTGACTAGTGGTGTTCCGCAGGGCTCTGTATTGGGACCTCTGCTGTTTGTGATTTATATAAATGATCTGGAAGAAGGTGTAACTGGGGTGAGGGACCTGGGTGTGCAAGTCCACAGATCCTTGAAAGTGACGTCACAGGTGGAGAAGGCGGTGAAGAAGGCATATGGCATTCTTGCCTTTATAGGACGGGGAATAGAGTATAAAAGTTGGGGTCTGATGTTGCAGATGTATAGAACGTTGGTTCGGCCGCATCTGGAATACTGCGTCCAGTTCTGGTCGCCACACTACCAGAAGGACGTGGAGGCTTTGGAGAGAGTACAGAGGAGGTTTACCAGGATGTTACCTGGTATGGAGGGGCTTAGTTATGAGGAGAGATTGGGTAAACTGGGGTTGTTCTTCCTGGAAAGACGGAGGATGAGGGGAGACTTAATAGAGGTGTATAAAATTATGAAAGGCATAGATAGGGTGAACGGTGGGAAGCTTTTCCCCAGGTCGGTGGTGACGTTCACGAGAGGTCATAGGTTCAAGGTGAAGGGGGGGAGGTTTAACACAGATATCAGACGGACATATTTTACACAGAGGGTGGTGGGGGCCTGGAATGCGCTGCCAGGCAAGGTGGTGGAGGCGGACACACTGGGAACGTTTAAGACTTATCTAGACAGCCATATGAACGGAGTGGGAATGGAGGGATACAAAAGAATGGTCTAGTTTGGACCAGGGAGCGGCGTGGGCTTGGAGGGCCAAAAGGCCTGTTCCTGTGCTGTATTGTTCTTTGTTCTTTGTTTGGAAGGGTGTCAGAGATCCAGTCATATTTATGGTAGTACTGTTCATTGGATCTTAAATTGGTTGCTACATACAAAATATGAATAAGGAACAGGAGTCGGCCATTCGATTCCTTGACCATTCAAAGAGACCATGGCTGATCTGATTGTGGCCTCAACTCCAAATTCTGCCTGTTCCCCTTAATCTTTGACTTCCTTTTTAGTCAAAAATCTATTTACCTCTGTCTTAAAAATATTCATTGACTCTGCCTTCGATACTATCTGGGGAAAAGAGTTCCAAAGATTCACACCTCTCAGAGAAAAAATGTCTTCTCATCTCTTTAAGTAGGAGACCACTTATTTTTAAACTGTGTTCTCCTTCTCCTACAACATCCTTTCAGAATCCGCCCTGTCAAGTTCCCTCAGGATTTTATATGTTTCGGTAAGATCATCCCTCAATTTTCTAAACCCCACTAAATATAGACCCAGTCTATCCAACCTTTCCTCATAAGATAATCCCCCCCGCCGCCCCCATCCCAGGTATGGGTCTAATTAATCTTCTCTCAATTGCTTCTACTGCGTTCATACGCTGGAAACCTCCCACTGCTGAGATTCTCTGGTGCTGCTGCGGTGAATTGAGTTTTGACTTAAGTGCCAAATTCTCCAGGAAGGAATGACATTGGAGAATCCCGCCCATAACCTTTCTTAAATAGGGAGACTAAAACTGTACACAGTATTCTAGATGTAGTTTCACCAACGCCCTGTACAACTATAGCAAAACATCCTTGCTTTTATATTCCATTCCTCTAGCAATAAACATCTATGTTCCATTTGCCTTCCTAATCATTTGCTGTACCTGCATGCTAACTTTTCCTGATTCATGTACCTGGACACCCATCCTTCTGTATTTCAAGAGTTCTGCAATCTCTTTCTATTTAAGTAATATGCTGCTATTTTACTATTCTTGCCAACGTGGACACATTTCCCACATTATACTCCTGCCAATTTTTTGCCCACTCACTTAACCTATCTATGTCCTTTTGTAGAATCCTTATATCCTCTTCACAACTTACTTTCCTACTTAACTTTGTGCCATCAGCAAATTTAGCAACCATATATTAGGTTCCTTCATCCATTGATATAAATTGTAAATATTTGAGGCCCCAGCACTGATCCCTGTGGCACTCCATTTATCACATCTTTCCAAACTGAAAAAGGCCCATTTATCCATACTCTCTGTTTCCTGATGGCTAACAAATCCTCTATTCATGCTTATACACCACGAGCTCTTACTTTGTGTAGTAACATTTGATGCGGCATTTCTTACATTACAACAGTAACTACATTTTGAAATAAGTTAATTGAGTGCAAAGTGCTTTGGGAATCCTGAGGTAATGAATGGCGCAATGTAATGCAAGTTATTCCTTGCTTTAGCAGCCTAGGTACAGTCTCAGACTTGGAATGTCCTTGCTCTGAGGTAAAGCAAAGGGTTAGAAGTAGTAGTGAGGGTTGTAACTCTGCAAATTAAAAACAGAAAGTATAGCAAATAGATGCATATAACAAAAACTGTTCAATCTCAGGATATTCTGATGTGCTTCATAGCCGATGAGATACATTTAAAATGTAGTAGTTGTTAGACAGTCAAAAGCAGTAGATTCCGTAAGCAGCACTGAAATCGATTACCGGCTGATATGTTTTGGTGTGGTTATCAAGTGATGGAACTTAGGTGGGACACCAAGATTCCTTTGCCATTCTTTGAGTAGTACTGTGGGACCTTTCATGTCTAAAAGTGGCCACATGGCATTGAAGGATCGATTAAGATTATGTGCTCAAGTCCTTGAATGAGGCATGAAACCACAGTGACAAGAATGCTACCACACTGAGCCACAAAGTCATTGGTGTCACATCACCCAGGTTATTGGAAGAAGAAAAGTAGTGGAGCCCCCTGGTGGCACAAACTCCATTGCTCAGCTCAGCAATGCCGACACCCCGTCCACACTTCAAACATTTTCATTCAACGCAGCATTGCTGTTTCTCATATAATCGCTTACTTTATAGCCCATGTTGATATTTGCCAAATTACACATCTGGTTCCCTGTCACCCAAATGTTTGTTTGAGATACTGGAAAATAGGCTTCTGCTCACTGATGATAAGTTAGTAGTGTTGGGGTTGCAGTGGGAATGGGGGGTGCAGGTGTGTGGGTGGGGGGGGGGCGGTTTGGTGGGAGACAGTTGCCTTCAAACAAGCAGCAGAATAGTTAAATGGATTGATTGAAAAAAAGAGTTAACATGTTGAATCTTCAACACAAAGTATGTTTCCATTTTTTTTACTGTTAAAGTTGTTTTTACAGGCTGCCGCTTAGATTATGTAGGTGTATGCATATTATTTACTTCTATTGGTCATTTAATTATGATTCCTGTCATAATTGTGTGTTTTATCAGCTATTAACGATAAAACTTTCTTTTTGTGATAAACATAAAGGTGACACAGTGAGGGACCCTGGTTCGATTCCTGGCTTGGGTGAATGCGTGGAGTCTGCACGTCCTCCCTGTGTCTGCGTGGGTTTCCTCCGGGTGCTCCGGTTTCCTCCCACAGTCCAAAAGACATGCTGGTGAGGTGCACTGGCCATGCTAAATTCTCCCTCAGTGTACCCGAACAGGCGCCGGAGTGTGGCGACTAGGGGCTTTTCACAGCAGCTTTATTGCAGTGTTAATCTAAGCCTACTTGTGACACGAATAAATAAACTTTAAAAAAGATGTGCACCTAACTAATCACTATACTTTTTTGAGATCATTGACTACAGGATACAAACTGGGCCTAATACGTGACATTCAATTTAAAACATCTGTTTTTCCCTTGGTTTTGTGTTTAACCCATCCTTTCGTTCTATTTTCACCTGTTGCTGAGATCGCATCTTTAGAATGTGGTATTAAATGTAGCATTTAATGACTCTTTTTCATGTTTTAACACTGTTGTAGTTTTGGATGCTTTACTAATGTAGCACCGCAAAGAGAAACAAACACATTTTTGCCACTCCTTAAACTCCTTTTAACATTTATGGAGTTTGGTTTTGCTTCTGCATAACATCCCTCACTGTAATGCCTAAAATTAAAACCAATCAACTAGATTTTATTCTATTGGTTTAGAATCGTAGAATCCTACAGTGCAGAAGGAGGCCACTCGGCCCATCGAGTTTGCACCAACCACAATCCCACCCAGGCCCTATCCCCATTATCCCCATAATCCCCATTTACCCTCGCTTGTCCCCCTCACACTAAGGGGCAATTTATCATGGCCAATCCGCCTAACGTGCACATCTTTGGACTGTGGGAGGAAACCGGAGCACCCGGAGGAAACCCATGCAGGCACGGGGAGAATGTGCAAACTCCAAACAGATAGTGACCCAAGCCAAGAATTGAACCTGGGTCCCTGGCGCTGTGAGGCAGCAGTGCTAACCACTGTGTCATTGTGCCGCCCATGAAGGGGTTTAGACCCCTTCTAAAAGCTTAACAGACAACTTCCCTAGTGGCTGAGTGGCAATTTTTAAAAAAACGTTTACTCCATCCTTAAAGTTACAAAACCAATGCTCAGTGTGGACCAGACAAACCCAAATCCACTCCTTGCTTGTTCCAAAAACCAAATTCAGAATCTATCTGAATCCAATTCATGGTCCCTACGAGGGAGACTAACAAGATCCAAGCTGACAATATAAGGCATTGCACCCCATCTTGAGCTTGATCTGATGCTTGGGGCCAAGATTGACTATAGGATACAAACTGTGCCCCAAAACTGGAAAATCCGTCTGAGGTCAATGGACCTTTGCATGGTCCGCATTCCGCCCGTTGCGATTCCTGTGGCAGGCGGGACGGGAAAATTCCATCCTTGATCTTAGAATACACCATTTGATGTGGTACTAAGTCTTAAAGATGAAGACGATTGCAGTCATTAAACCTGATTAGTGCTGAGTTGGCTTATTTCAATAGGACTGGCCTTGGTACAGGGGTTAACATTAGCCAATCTCCTGAGCTAAGGAGGAATATTCATAGATTTGGTTCGAACTACTTCTCCGGCATGTATGTGCAGCCTTTTGCTGATGATGGCACAATCAAGCTAAACTGAACATCTCTCACTTCTCACCATCAGGATCTGCTGGCCGTTATTTTCTCAGTTCTTAATGAAGATTTGTCATTTGAGTGAAATACGAAAGGGTGAAGGTGCCAGTGGAACTGGGCCCCTTCATGAGTCATTCTCTTCAGCAGAAGAGTGAAGATAATTGGGGAAGTATAAGAATTGAAAAAAGGCAGGAAAAGTGAGAGAGAAATAGAGTCAGTCTTAGTAAAACCGTACTTGGTTGCGCTATGCATTACACAAATGCCTCACCTAATATTATGACCTATGGTAAGTAGATGATTAAGCATGGTTTTGATAATGCAGAGTGACCCAAAAACAGCTAATGCAAGACTTGTTCAGCCCATGAGACCATGCAAAATAAATTTCCGTGAGAATTGATTGGAGATTGTGATGAAAGAATTGACGAGACCTGGCGCAAGATCGGGTGATGCAAATTCAATGAGGATTGATATGAGATCGGGTGATGTAGATTCAATGAGGATTGACGTGATATCAGGTGATGTAGACTCAATGCGGATTGACAAGAGCTTGAGTGATGCAGATTCAACAAGGACTGATGTGAGATAGCACGATGTGGACGAAGTGATGAGGTGATGCCAGACTCAGTGAAGACTGACACAGTTCCATCGAGCAAATACAGCTCACCTGGTAATTCCGAAATGAGTGAGGTTTCCCGTGTATGATGCAGAACTATTCTCATTTACAATACAGTACTTGGATGTCATCACTGAGACTCTAAAGCCATACTTTCCTCTTTTGGTTAAAAGCACAAGTGTACTGTAGGAATGCGCATGATCAGTACATTTTCAATAGTTGTTAGAGTTTTTCAAAGTTTATTTCCAGGATATCAGCAAATCAGGCATTTGATTGCAGTGTTCCTTTTGCATTTCCTCAGATAAGGAATCAGGCAGTGACAATATGCAGCAGGGCCTATGCAACATGTAGGTTTGAACACACAATTGGCAAGTAACATTCATGCAATGTCTCACAATTACCATCTCCGACAACAGAATATTTTAAAATACACTCATTGATATTCAATGGCATTAGCATCATTAAATCTCGCACCAAGAACACACTCACATTACTGCTGATCAGAAACTGAACTGAAGCAGCCACATAAATACTGCAGCTATAAGAATAGATCAGAAGCTGGGCAATCTGCAGTGGGTAACTCATCTCCTGACCCCCAAAGACTTTCCACCACCTACAAGGCACAAGTCAGGAATGTGATGGAATACGCGCCACCTGCCTGGATGAGTGTGGCTCCAACAACACTCAACAAGCTCAACATCATCTAGAAGAAAGCAACGTACTTGACTGGCACCCCATTCATCACTGCAGCTAAATGGCTGCAGCGTATGTATCACCTACAAGATACAAGGCAGCAACTCACAAAGGCTTCTTTACAAACCCTTCCTAAACCTGGGACCTTTAAATTTTACAGAACAAGGGGAGCAGACATATGGAAAAACCACTTCTTTCAAATTCCACCTCAAGTCACGCACAATTGTGACTTGGAAATGTATCATCGTTCCTTCACTGATGCTGAGTTGGAAATCGAGCTCCCTCGCTAACAGCACTATGGGAGTACATTCACCACGCAGTCCGCAGAGGCTCCTGACGGGGGCTGACTATCATCTTTCCAAGGGGAATTAAGGATGTGCAAGAAATGCTGACCCTGCCAGCAACACCCATACACCAATTATTGCCCATCCCTTATTTCCCTGAGAATGTGGTGAACTGCTGCAAACAGTTTGTCACAACTTCACAGCAAGTTTGAGAGAACACTGTTGACCAGCCACAGTAGGGTGAGACTGGTGTCATATCAGCTAGGATGAACCAGGTCAACATAAGCTGAGAACAGAAGGTAGAGGCAGAAATCTCCCTGCTGAGACTAAGTCCTGTGGCGGGGCAGGGATGGGGACTGTTTCCCACTGTGGAGGCTGATGGGAAACAATGCTATATCTTCCAGCCCTGGCCTCAATAATACTGAATCCAGAGGTTTAGCAGCATTTTCAGAGGTTAGGGAAACTTAATGGCGTGTATCCCAGCATCATATCTGGGCACCATATTTAAAAGTTGCCTGGAATCCTTATTATCAGCAGTTACCTTTGGAAATGTCATGAAGAGGAGGTGAAGGTCAGCCTTCTTGAGGGATGTACTGTACCCAGCTGATTGTAGGAGGAGACCCAGCAGGGAAACTAATGAAGCATGGGCGTGGGTGGCTGATACTGCAAGTGCACAGAGATTGCACAGGAGGTTGGCCTGAGGATGAATGACTACATTGACTCCACCAGGATAAGTCTCATCCATAGTCGCCCAACCCACTCCAGTGCTTCCACACTGTGGTGGAGTGACTACTGTGCCTCCTTCACTCTTCAGCAGATATGGGGCACTGCATGGAGCAGGGATGGAGATGAGGGTGGTTATGGGGAGTGGGGGGGGAGATGGAACCTAACATAGGCGCAGAGGAACGAGCAGCCTCCACATCACATGCATGTATGAGCCTTCCCCTTGCATATGGATGTGCTCTGTTTTCTGGAGGGAGCTGGTCCAGAACCTCTGCCCAATTCACTCCAGTGATGACTTGCCACATAGGGGTTTTACAAAAGGAGGAATGAAGAAGGATTGAAAATGCAATTCTCCAACTGATGTAACATGTAACCCCTTTCAAGTGTTCTCTTCTTTAAGCACAAGAAGCTTTGGCGCAATCCAATGGAACAGGAGAAAACTGGAGGGATCAACCAAACCAAAGGGCACTGACCAGGTTTGAAGAGAGGGCTTCAGAGCTCTGGGGTGTCAAGCGGGACAGAGCCATGGAGGATGAGGAGCTTGGCCCTGGCCATCCACCTAGCATGGATTCCTCCATTCAATGTAAATCTTATGATAGAATATGCCTCCATCTTGGAAGCAGCTGATGCTGCACTCTCCTTTCTCACTTGAAGGTTCTTCCATGAAGAGGCCAAGACCGGAGGAGGAGGGAGAAGGAGGAGGGAGGAGAAGGAGGAATCCTTTTCCAGACCCAGATCCAGCCACAGCCCAGAAAAGAACCAGGAGGGAGTGGGAGATGAGGGCTCCACACCTTTAGAGGCATCACAGCACTCAATTGCACACTTCACCAGTGTCAGGTACACATAACTCAGTGGGTTTTAGTGCTAGTTCAGGAGGGGGGGGGGAGTCACACAACCTGGTGTTCGCCACACAGATGCATGTCTGCAGCAGGAGGGGGCAAGTTCAGCCATCCACCCCAGCACTCAAGGACAGCTGGGGAAGAGGTATCTGTGAGGTCCCAGTCAGATGGTCAGCCTCTGGAATCAGCCTTCCAACTCATAGTAGAGCATCAGCAAATGACAGGGAACATCAGGGAAAGCTGTTGGATGCCATCAACAAAGTGGCATGCAAGTCGGAGGAGTCCATCCACCTGCTTTATGAAGTGGTTCACATGTGCACACATCAAGTTTTCCATCTTTAATTAGATTTAAACCTCCGTTGATGCCAGTTTACATCAATATTGTTTTTTTAATATCAGCTGTCAACTTAGCAGGAAAAATGAAAATGAGTAATTGTGCAGACATTTAGCACTTCTTTTCTCTTTGCGCCAAAATAATCACGGCCCAGTAAAACCCTAATATAATGCCATTCAATATTATCTCCGTTTATTACCCTAAGCGTTCAATTAGAACCTGTAGCTGGCTAAGTGCTTTAGTACTTGCATTGTTAGGAAGTTACGCTACAACAGATTTCCAAGTAAATTTGTTCTATTCCAAAGCTGCTCCTCAGCTTTATTTGGCCTGATGTTTCCTTTCGGCACGAGTCAAAACTGCTAATTCAATGAATCAATCCCCGGACATCAATTGTATTGAACTGATTGTCACACAAATGCTGTACACCAAGTGATTCTAGTAGCATCTGTGCTGGCTTTGCATGACAGCTGATCTAATATATTCATCCTGTGTGGATGGATCTATTGGCTCAGTAATCAATGTGGTATTCGATCTTGGCTGTGTTTAGACTCAAAGTTGAAGAATTCCAGTTAATTAGTCTAACTGACTAATTTGTGCTGCTTAGCTTCAACTCCAAGAAATGTTACGAAAATATAACAGGGAAATTTTCCCAGGCAACATTAAAAACTGGTCAGTCCTGCACCAGCTTTCCCCATTAATGCACGTAAGCAACTTCAAATAAAGATTTTACAGCCTGCAGTTGAGATTAGGCAGCAATGTCAGGTTAAGCCCTTACGTGCTGTCTATCTTCATGCTTTCACGCAAGAAATTCATATTACTAAACCACAATTATTCTGTTTATTGTATCATTCCAAACGCCCACAAACACCTCAGTTGAGTCTGACACAGTAGAAATGACATTATATCACAAATCCAATTCACTATTTTTAATGAAAGATTTGATTTAGGTGGGCAGTTGGCACAGTGTGTTGGCACAACAGTGGGCTGCATTAGAGGCTGTGAGTATACAGGCGCTCCCCCCTAATTCCACATATGGGAAACTCCCATCCTCAGCTGGCACGTCTGGGAAGGCATCAAATGAGACATTTTCCCACAGGGGAGGGAGGAAAGCTGGGAAAATGAATCATCCCACAACAACCTGAGGCATGTCTTAATAACATGATTGAGGTCTATGGGCAAGTTGCCCACCTGCCCTCTCATTTGGAGAAAATTGAGCAGCATAGGAGAGTCAAGTGATTAGGAGGAGTGGGTTAGATAACATCAGAGTTCAAGAATTGTGACAGTGCAGAAGGAGGCCATTGAGCCCATCATGATTGGCTTTCTGAATGAGCAATTCACATAGTGCCATTCTCCCACCTTTTCCCGACAATCGTGAAGATTTTTCCCTTTCCTTTATTCTTTCATGGGATGTGGGCATCACTGGCAAGGCCAATGTTTATTGGCCATCCCTAATTGTCCTTGGCCTGAGTGACTTGCTAGGCTAATTCCAAAGACAATTAAGAGTCAGTGGCATTACTGTGGGTTTGGAGTCACATGTAGGCCAAACCAAATAAGGCTGGCAGATTTCCTTCCCTGAAGAGGCTTTGGTGAACCAGATGTGGTTTTTACAACATTCAATGATAGGTGTCATGGTCACCACCATCACTGAGACAGCTTTATATTCCAGATTTATAAACTGAATTTAAATTCCACCAGCTGACATCGTGGGACTCAAGTCCCTAAGGAATTAGCTTGGGCTTCTGGAGTCCCGGTCCAATGATATTACCACAATGCAATCATCTCCCCCTTTTCAGGTAACAACCTAATTCCCGCTTGAATGCTTTGATTGAACTTGCCTCCACCACACTCTCAGATCATGGCATTCCAGACCTTAACCAATCACTTTATGAAAAAGCTTTTCCTCATAACACTTTTTGCTAATTACTTTAAATTTGTGCCCTCTCGTTCTCGATCCTTTCAGGAGCGGGAACAGTGTTTCCATGTTGACTTTAACAAGACCCCTCATGATTTTGAACACCTCTATCAAATCTCTTCTCAGCCTTCTTTTCCAGCTCCCCCCCCCCCCCCCCCGCCCACCCCCACAAGGAAAACAGTCCAATCCATCTCCAATCTGCCTATTTGAAAAATAACTTAGGAATAAACATTCAATGAACAATTTCAATGCCCCTAGGACTATACATTTGTAAATAGAATATTTCTGGTCATAAAGGCCTCATTAAATGTGAAATTTGGGAATTATATCAATGGGAAATATAAATAGTCCTCATCTCCTACCAGAAACTCCAATCGCACCATTCAGTATGTTGCTCAGTCTTTATACCCACAATATCACAAATAATAGCACCAAAGATCATTATACAGATGACTCTCCTTTCCTAATAGTGGCTGTTGGGGATTTGTTCCATGGTGTCACTAATCCTAAAGTGCCTATACTCCAAATGTCCATTCTTCACCACCAACTGTTTCTGGGAGCAAGGCAGCCCAATCTAGTATCATTGGATAAGTGACCTCTTCCTCTTCTGAACCCAGGGGCATAGCACACCATTTCAAAATAAGATCCTTTAGTTTTAAACAAAGACTTAATTCAGATAGCGCAAGAAGCTCATACACCAAAGAATACCAATACACAGGCTCTACACTGTGGCCTATTGTAGCTTCCCCACTACTGGAACAGGGTGAGGTTTTATAATTAGCACAGATAAAGGACATTCAGAGCAATATTAGACTAGACATTACCACACTGTCTCACCAAACCTGGAATGTATATCCACTGAAGCAGTGGAATGTTTACTGCATCCGAATTTAAGCTTCTTTCATATTGTAGTCTGAATCTAGGAAAACAAGTTAAATCTGTCATTCTGGCTGTGCCTATCTTTGTAGGACGCACCCAAGCTTCCATGTAAACTATTGTGAGGGGTCACCATTCTACACATGGTCTGATCGTGACATTTTGGCCGGTCCCCTGGTGTTGCGATGTCATTGGAGTGACTAGCGTACATTGTGATGTAAATGCAGCGTGGTGCTCCTGTCAGATAGAGGCAAAAACTGCAGTCAGGAAAACTCCGTTAAAAATGGTTGTCAGTCTTAAAAAATCCAGAAGACTCACATAATGCCTAGGATGCAAGAGCCATCTTTCAAACACCAATAAAAATAGCAGCTCTAAAGGGGCATAATGTGGATTCACTGCCCCACCGAAATCAGGGCAAACAAAATTTGGGCGGTTTCCAGAATGGGCAGCCAGGCCGCAACGCCAGTTTTAAGCCCAGGCTGCAAAATGAAATTCAATCCCACTGTCTTTAGGAAAAAGTGCACTCCTTTGCTTGTCTTTAAACACACGTTATAAATCACAATGAAACAAAGCATTGTGTCACTTGTGTGTCCGTCATCATGGTGAAAATAACACACAATTCTCTGCCTCCTCCTTTCCTTAAACAATAAAGCTTGTCAAACACTTTATTTGTGCAGACAGTGCCCCTTTAATATGTTAATGAGAGGCAGACCCAGTCCTTCCTAGCTAATTAATAACATTTATTGTGACCCATATCAATAATGACTCATTTTATACCAGACTATTTTAGGGTAATGAAGTGTGGCAATATCTATTTGTACTGGAAATGTTGGAAGGCTGCACTCTTCTTCCTTGTCCAAACTATATCTAAAAATAAAAACAATGGTAAAAAATATCAGGAAGGCCTAATGTCTTCCAGTTAAACAATATCCACGCGTATGGGCCAACATTACATAAAGCACTTCATTTATAAACCATTTAGATATTTGAAGCCAAATTCCCCAAATTTCAGTGGATTAAAATTTTGCTACAAGCCATGGCTTCTGATCCCTAAATTACAATGTAAAACATTGTCAGTTAAAATCTGTATGGAACAAAGGATACCAGCGTACACTAATATTATCAAAGGGGATGTCAAGTAAAATCTTGAAGGCAGTTCTTCTTTGAACAGTGCACAGCTGCACATGTTTGTTATCTTTGGTGTGAAATTTGGATTGACAACAATTAATGCTTCCCATCCACAGCTTCCCACTGGCCGTGGAGGGAAGCTCTGTTCCTTCCTACATGCATCTGAGTAGGCCTTAGGCTTTACTGTCAGTCATTATCTGTGTGGCGGAAGAATGGCAGCAGCAGCTGACAAACTCACTGGTGCCTCCTGAGAGGCCTGCATGATAAAGCGTTCTGCTTTGTGCTGTAATCAGCTTGCTATACATGCATTACTTCCTAATGAGAGCCGTGTTTAAACAAGTGTATAGAACACATCTGTCCGGGCCCTGGGATTCAAACCTGTGTGACCAATTCAGCATCTGAAAGTTAAATTAATGGTAAAGAGTTTAATTGTGAGTAAACAATGCCACATTAAGGACCAGTACACAGTGGTGGGTAATGAAAGACTAACTATTCAATCACAGATGCGACTGTCCCTGCTTTTTCATTAATGATCATCCCCAGGCTGTTCCTTATGACTAGTTAAAAGGCAGCATGATTCATTTTTAAATGAAGGTCTGTTCTCCCACACCCCCCCCACCACACCCCTCCAGGTTCTTGCCACAGTCCATATCACTTTAAATACAATTTACCTCCTTTTGTAAACCCCGAACCTGGTAAAATTTATGACAGCTTATTTGTGCAAGGGTACATTTAATTTCAGTAACGCCTGCACATACATTCCCACGCAAATCTAACAACTTGTATCTCCCTGCAATGATTAGAATCTTGATTCACAAATGTAGTCAAATGAATCGGCCCAGGACAATCAGATTGCTCTCTCTTACTCTTCTGCTCCTTTATAGTAATCATGTTATTTCAAATTGGGATCCCCCCGAATTTAAAAATTTCAAAAATAAGGTTTAAGTTTTTTAATGTCACGAGTAGGCTTACATTAACACTGCAATGAAGTTGCTGTGAAAATCCCCTAGTCGCCACACTCTGGCTCCTGTTCGGGTACACTGAGGGAGAATTTAGCACGGCCAATCCACCTAACCAGCACATCTTTCAGACTGTGGGAAGGA
Source organism: Mustelus asterias (assembly GCF_964213995.1). NCBI lineage: Eukaryota > Metazoa > Chordata > Chondrichthyes > Carcharhiniformes > Triakidae > Mustelus > Mustelus asterias. Next base: position 43,425,399 of record NC_135804.1, on the reverse strand, counting down.
ACCGGAGCACCCGGAGGAAACCCATGCAGACACGGGGAGAACTTGCAAACTCCGCCCAGACAGTGACCCAAGGCTGGAATTGAACCTGGGTCTCTGGCGCTGTGAGGCACCAGTGCTAACCAGTATGCCACTGTGCCGCCCATAGGTAATTTAAAGGTCAAGTAAATAACGTTATGCCAGTGTACACAAGGTGAAAGGTTAAGCTCATTAGCCAACTTACCACAAATATTGCTCATGACTTTAATGGGTAACAATTGTTTCCCATGTTAGCCAAACTGATAGGCATGACAAGCCCTTCACCACTGGAGCTAACTGCCCAATATATTTCATTTTCTTTTCAATGTAAATGAACAAAGTTGTCCAGGTCCTCAGTTGCCTGCCTTAATGCCTTTATTACACAAGTATAAACTGCTAGATGCTGGGAACATATTGCTCTTCAACGAGTAGCAATGTATTCAGTACCCAGAGGGTTAACTCAAAAGAATTGATTGGCTCGGAAACCACAAAGATCTGACTTTGGCTGGAGGCAGAAAAAAATCAACTGTGCAGACTTGATAGCTGTGACAACTTTATTAAACTCCAGGTTTACCCAAAAGGTTTATTATTTTAATCTGAAACTGCATCTTTCATTTTTATCTTGCTGATCATCCCATTATCTGTAACCTTCTTTCCTATATTTTGGACAGAGAAGTGTTTAACGCTTTCTCTAATTACATTCTCAAACTCTTTAATATTACTGGCCCTGTAAAACAAACAATTGATCCACATTTACACATGTAGCCATGTTACTAACACAATTTGCCAATTTGCCAAAGGCAAAAAATATCTAAGCTTCTTTTATTTGCCTTGTTGCAGTGTGGTGTCAGCCCTGGTGACTGCAGTCAATACAAGGCGGGGTGGCCTTCTTTCATCTGTTTATATAAAAAAATCACGTCTGGTGGCAGCAGTGGATCTGACTTGTTAGTAACCAGCTGTAATGTAACTGTCCTGTAGATTCATAAGTAAATAAAGACTTACTTAGTGTCAGGAATGTCCACATTTGACTGTGAGTAAAGAAACAATAGTGGCTGAAAGGACACCACAAGTCACAGCTCTGCGCAAACTGGCCTGATTGCAGAGCCTCTCTGTTTAACTCTAGCACTGCATTTAGAAAACTGGAGTCAAACAACAAAAGGTGTTAATAGGTTTATGGTGACTCCATGCTGCTAGGTTGGCCAGTCTGATTATTTCCCCCATAGTGAAAAGGAGCCTTTGCTTTGACCAATTAGCTTTTCATTGAGACTGTTTTTGTTGGGGCTGGGTGATGGGCGTAGGAAATTGCCACAGGAGAAGATCTGGTTAATTGTCACAATAAGCAAGCTGATGGGGTTAGATGCACAGATGTCACAATATTAATGTTCTTAGTCCTTAGATGGTATTGCTGCTCAAATTGCTACCAAATAAACCTGTTGGACTTTAACCTGGTGTTGTTAAAACTCTTACCAAATTTGAGTAAGCAGCTTGAGATGTTTTCCAGCAATCTCACATCACCTGAAATCAGTTGTATAAAGCTATCTTTTTATACTTTGTCCACAAAATTGGGTTCCATAGCGTCTATGGTTTTGGCACTGCTCGTGCCATTTTGGCACGATAATGGTGTCAAAACAAAGTGTGTACACTTCTGGTATACCATACACTGGAAACCAGTCTGGTGAGGGTGTTAGTGCAGGTGTTAGGAGCGTGTGCTGTAACTGGTTAGCACTGCTGCCTCACAGCGCCAGGGACCCGGGTTCAATTCCCGGCTTGGGTCACTATCTGTGCAGAGTCTGCACGTTCTCCTCGTGTCTGCGCGGGTTTCCTTCGGGTTCTCCGGTTTCCTCCCACAGTCCGAAAGACGTGCTGGCTAGGTGCATTGGCCACGCTAAATTTTCCCTTGGTGTACCCGAACAGGCGCCGGAGTGTGTGGCAACTAGGGGATTTTCACAGTAACTTCATTGCAGTGTTAACGTAAGCCTACTTGTGACACTAATAAATATATTTTAAACTTTAACTGTAAGTATGCACAGTAGAGGGAGACTGTGACAGCAATTAGTGTGTTACACTGATTTAACTACTGAACATTTTCAATTTCACTTATCCACCCAATGCCCTCTCTAAAAAGCACACAGCTAAACATTCATTCAGCAGCAGGAAGAACGCTGACATTTGCGCTTTTTAAAAGGATGACCAACAACTTGCTGGTTGGTTGCTGATTCATTTCTACTGGTTCTGTCTGAGTGTGGAGAACGGCTTGGTGGTTCGCAGAGTTGGATAAAGTCAGTGATATTTGACAGAGAGTGGTATTGCATATGGCGAAGGCCCTGGTTGTAACTTAAGCTGCTCGCATAGCGAGGAGGAGAAAGGCAAGAGGCCTTATAAATTCAGGGTCTTCTGGGAACCACCATAGCTAGGTACAATGTGTGCATTGTTGTGCATTTTATGAAGGAGCCACCTTTTGCAACCAGACTTGGAACCTCAGGGCAGGTTCGGCCAGTGGGAATGGTAGGCGACTGTGATGCTGAAATTCTTTGCATTGATATCCTTGCAAGCTGGAATAAGGAAGATATACTGGCATTGGAAACAGTTCAGAGACTGTCACTAGGTTGATCCCGTGTATGGAGGAATTTTCTTATGAGAGTGATTGAGTAAGTTGGGCCTGTACTCATTAGTGTTGAGAAGAATGAGAGGTGATCTTATTGAGAGATTTGAATTCTCAGGAGGATTGGCAAGGCAGATGCAGAGGGGTAATTTCCCCTTGTCAGAGAGTCTAGGACCAGAGGGCATAATCTCAGAGTAAGGAGTCACTCATTTAAGGCAGAGATGAGGAAGAATATGTTCTTTCAGAGGGTAATGAACCTGTGGAACCATTTATCGTAGAGGCTGGGTCATTAGGTAAGTTCAAGGCTGAGATAGATAGATTTCTGATCAATAAGGGAATCAAGGATTATGGGATATGGCGGGAAGTGGAGTGGAGGATTATCATATCAGATCAGTCATGATCACATTGAATGGCGGTGCAGACTCAGTGGGCCAAATGGCCTGCTTCTGCTCCATGTTTTATAGTGGTCTTTATGGTGCAACATAACGCAGTTCACAGGCCACAGTTGCAGTACAGAGGTGACAGACACACTTTATGCCAGGAGCTTCATTGCTTTTTCTTTAAATAGTAAGAAATAAATGGAACACACATATGGTTTTGCTAGGAATGTGTGCGCCTCCATGGTGCCTGCTACCAATGACTGCACACATGTCACATTGTAAGCACCACATTTAAATGCTGAGATATACCATAACCATAAAGATTACTCCTTCTGAACACTAGTATTTGCTGCTATGATGGCAATAGTCTGACATTGCATGGCACCCAACTGAGATTTAATGACTTCAGTCTGAGCTTCCACTGCTGAAATCAGACAGGATGGCTCCTGCTTGTGCTGCAATGGATGCTGGGAACTGTCCATTAAATGTTGCCTCAGGTCTGGATCCACAAGTGTTCTTGTGGCATGGCCATCGGCTTCAAACTGAAAAGAATTGTCCCCAAGCACTGTGCAAAGCCCTGTGAGCTAAGCTGTAGCCAGATTTCCCCTTGCGCGTTGACAGTGACATCAAGCTTTTTGGCAGGATTCCCAATGCACCAAACGTTTCATTGTGCATACCTTTCACAAATGTGAGGTTTTATAAGATTGTTACATTTTGGGACCATGGCCGGAATTTTCCAACCGTTCAGTGGACAGAGTTTTGGCTTGTCACCAAATTCTCTGTCTTTGCTGCAGTGGGGGCATGGCGTGAACGGGAGGCAAGATCACACCCATGTCTTAGGCAAAATGGAAGAATGCATGGAGTCATGGGACCTGTTCTGAATTCTGTCCAACAGCAAGCCTGGGTTGTTTGGTTGTCAAAGGTTAGAGGGGGGCCCAGGTTGTTTTACTGGGAAGAAGATGAAAAGCGTTCACACCTGTGGACAATGATCTGAGCATCTGCACTGATGGTGAGGAGATTGAGGGCCCTATTTTACCATTTTGATTCTAAGTGCTGTACGGACTTGAAACTGGGAGTGTTTCAGATCCGAATTTAGACCCTTTCTCAGGTGCCCCCATACGCACTCTGCCTGAAAAAGTAGCAGCAATTCCGAATCGCACTGCAGAAGCCTGTGGGTGGGGCTTAGCGCGCCCGAAACCCTGTAGCTTTGATTGGTACCTGTAATTGCACATGCGCAGAAAAAAAAATGATAGAATGAGGCTCCCCTGCCATATCACTCCCGGGCCGGATAATGTCTCCACTGGCTCCACAGACATTGTCCCACCCCCACAACATTACTGACCCCCTTATCCCTCCACCCAGACCAATCACAGGCCCCTCCCCCCTTCCCCCCCACTGATCTCAGGCAGAGTGGCAGCGGAATTCCCCCTTCCTACTCACTGATCTCAGGCAGAGTGACATCGGACCGCCCCTTCCCCCTCACTGATCACAGGCAGAGTGGCAGCAGACCCCCCTTTCCCCCTCACTGATCACAGGCAGAGTGGCAGCGGACCCCCTTCCCCCTCACTGATCTCAGGCAGAGTGGCAGCGGACCCCCCTTCCCACCCACTGATCTCAGGCAGAGTGGCAGCGGAATCCCCCCTTCCCACCCACTGATCTCAGGCAGAGAGGCAGTGGACCTCCCCTTCCCACTCACTGATCTCAGGCAGAGTGACAGTGGATCACCCCTTCCCCCTCACTGATCACAGGCAGAGTGGCAGTGGACCCCCCTTTCCCCCCTCACTGATCTCAGGCAGAGTGGCAGCGGACCCCTTTCCCCCTCACTGATCTCAGGCAGAGTGGCAGTGGAATCCCCCCCTTCCCCCTCACTGATCACAGGCAGAGTGGCAGCAGACCCCCCCTTCTCACTCACTGATCTCAGGCAGAGTGGCAGTGGAACCCCCCTTCCCCCCCCACCGATCTCAAGCAGAGAGCCATTGGACCCACCTTCTCCCCGTGCCCCTCCCCCACCCCCAACAATCTGAAGCAGAAAGCCGCCGGACGCTCGGCACTTACCTCCTCGCTAACTGGAACGCCCGAATCAAGCTTGTATAGAGCATGTCTGTTTCGCACGATTCTGGATGGGCGAATGCGGTGGTAAAAGGGGAAGTGCCGGTAAGGTTGGGCATGCAGCCCATTAAGTCAATTTAAATGCATGCAAATCCCATTTTGGGTGCGGCCCCGATCATGGTCATTTTCGGGCCTTGGTAAAGGGGAAACTGGCACGGAGGCAGGCGCGGATCGCGCTACTCACCTCATGCCCAACTTCACCAAGTTTTCACACCCGAAAACGGGCGCAACTTGATGGTAAAATGGGGCCCTATCAGTCTCCAAAGTCCCTGGAAGGTACGAGGAATACAGTAAGAGTTTTAACAACACCATGTTAAAGTCCAACAGGTTTATTTGGTAGCAAATGCCATTAGCTTTCGGAGCGCTGCTCCTTCGTCAGATGGAGCGGTACTCCATCTGACGAAGGAGCAGCGCTCCGAAAGCTAATGGCATTTGCTACCAAATAAACCTGTTGGACTTTAACCTGGTGTTGTTAAAACTCTTACTGTGTTTACCCCAGACCAACGGTGGCATCTCCACATCAGGTATTAGGAATGTCAGGATTTGTAAATAGTTAGACTTTAAACTGTACATTTAATTCCAAGACAGAATATATTTGCTGGTTTAGCATTTATAAGTCTATTTATTAGTGTCACAAGTAGGCTTATATTAACACTGCAATGAAGTTACTGTGAAAATCCCCTAGTCGCTCCACTCCAGTGCCTGTTTGGGTACACTGAGGGAGAATTTAGCATGGGGGGGTTGCTAATTTAGCATTTCTACTAAGATATAAGGCCCATGTTATTCATGGAGTTGGCATGGAGATGTTTTGTGAGAGGGTAAAAGTGCATACGAAGCCAATGTAGGATCACCTTACAGGTTTTCCTAAAAATATCACTGAACTTGATAGACTTTGATTGAATTTATTATTGTCACATGTTATTAGTATACAGTGAAAAGTATTGTTCCTTGCGCTCTATACAGACAAAGCACACCGTACAATAGAAGGAAAGGAGAGAGTGCAGAGTGTAGTGTTACAGTCAAAGCTAATGTGTAGAGAAAGGTCAATTTAATGCGAGGTATGTCCATTCAAAAGTCTGACAGCAGCAGGGAAGAAGCTGTTCTTGAGTCGGTTGGGACATGACCTCAGACTTTTGTATCTTATTCCCGATAGAAGAAGGTGGAAGAGAATATGTCTGGGGTGCATGAGGCCCTTGATTATGCTGGCTGCCTTTCCAAGGCAGTGGGAAGTGTAGACGGAGTCAATGGGTGGGAGGCTGGTTTGCGTGATGGATTGGGCTACATTCACGACCTTTTGTAGTTTTTTGCAGTCTTGGACAGCTTGGTATGTGAAAGGAGAAAGGTATAAGTAGGGGTGGTGCTGAGGGAAGTGGAGAGATTGAAAGTTACGTGCTTGCACCACCTGCAGCTTGTAAATCAGAAAAGATAAAAGAAAAATACTGTGGATGTTGGAAATCTGAAATAAAAACAGAAAATGCTGGATGTATTCAGCAGGTCTGACAGCATCTTTGGAGAGAAACCGATCTAAATGACTGTAGAGGAACCATTTGGATCCGAAAGGTTAATTCTGTTTCTCTGCACAGATGCTTCCAGACCTGCTGAGTTTATCCAGCATTTTCTGTTTTTAAATCCGAAAAGATTGTAGGTTGGGGGCAAATAGAGTGTGAGAAGGTGGATTAACCAGGAACATACCATCATCCTCTAAGGGTTCAACCCTGCCACCGGCCATGGCCTCAGTTGTGACGGATGCAATAATGATGAGCACCATCACCTTTATGGGGTAAGGATCTGTTGTATCCGCTGGAGTTTAGAAGAGTAAGAGGCGACTTGATTGAAACATATAAGATCCCGAGGAGTCTTGACAGAGTGTATGTGGGAAGGAATTTTCCTCTTGTGAGAGAATCTGGAAGTAGGGGCCACCATTTAAAAATAAGATATCGCCTTTTAAGACAGAGATGAATAGATATATTTTCACCCAGAGGATCATGAGTCATTTGAACGCTCTTCCTCAAAAGGCAATAGAAGCAGAGTCTCTGAATATCTCGAAGGCAGAGCTGTAGAACCATAGAATCCCCACAATGAAAAGGAGGCCATTCAGCCCATGAAGTCTGTGCCAACTCTCTGAAAGAGCGTCTTACCCAAAATAAAGGACAAGGGCAAAGCTCTGCAGCAGGCAGATTATAAAAGGACAGAAATAAGATAGGAAAGCGGAAGTCTGATGCTGAAATCAAGGAGCTGGAAGAAAGAGCACTGGATGCTTCAAATTTACCAAGAACCATTGAGTTGTTGAAAAATGATAAGACTGACATAAAAGTCAAGAACCTAGAATGTCAAGAAGTTGAACAGTTGCACAAGAAAGTAGAAACTCTTACAAAGGAGTGTGAAGGCTCCAAGAAACAATTAACAGAAATAAAATTACAGAATGTGAGCTTGAAGGAATTGCTAATGAATCAGAACAGTTGGTTGAATGCAGAAGTAACAACCAAAACTGATGAAGTTCTTGAACTTCAATCTAATCTGAAGAACATGAAAGATGATATCCACAGTATGGAAGAGTGAATCCAGAATTTAAAAGCAGAAAAAGAGATTTTTAGGGAACAGATTGATGATCTAACAAGTGAATTGAAAAGGTCCAAGGAGCAGTCAGTGACCCTGGAAGAAATATTTTGAAAGAAATTGAATGCCCAGGTGAAGTTGTTAAACTTGGGTAAGGATTCTGCAGCTAACTCAGAGACAAAGACAGCTGGACTACAGGAAACAATCAGTAAGCTTGAAAAGGAATTAGAAAATAAGCAAATGAACAAATATTTGTCTTCAATTGTGAAACAGGTGGAAATAAAGATGCCAGTTTTGAAATATCAACTTCGAGGAAGAACATGGTGGGCCCCATGGAAAAAGAAAGCCACTCTAGGAATGAACAGAGAGAACATTTCCTCTGGGAAGAATGGGAAAAGCCCTTGGTATCCGATCAAAGAAGACAGATTGTCGACAAAGATAAAACATAACACTAAAGAGCAAAAGAAGCGAATCAAATGTTGAAACCCGAGTATTTGAAACACCAAGTACAATTTCAATTCCGAAACAACAAAGTTATCCCAAAGCAACCAAAACTACCACTCCTCTGAATGGGAAGAGAACAAGATCTGGAAGAACTGGCAAGCCTGCAGACCATCTGAATTAACAAAGTCAGAGATTCGGGGTGGGAATTTCCGGCTGTGCTCACCCCATGACTGGAAAATCCCACCTGACGTCAATGGACATTTGCATGGCCCGTGTCCCACCCATTACGTTTCCCATGGCAGGCAGGATGGGAAAATTCCGGTCTTGAAGTGATTTGATTTGATTTATTATTGTCAAATGTATTAACATAGAGTGAAAATTATTGTTTCTTGCGTGCTATACAGACAAAGCATACCATTCATAGAGAAGGAAATGAGAGAGTGCAGAATGTAGTGTTATAGTAATAGCTAGGGTGTAGAGAAAGATCAACTTAATGCAAGGTAAGTCCATTCAGAAGAAGCTGTTCTTGAGTCGGTTGGTACGTTACCTCAGACTTTTGTATCTTTTTCCTGATGGAAGAAGGTGGAAGAGAGAATGCCCAGGGTGCATGGGGTCCTTAATTATGCTGTCTGCTTTGCTGAGGCAGTGGGAAGTGTAGACAGAGTCAATGGATGGGAGGCTGGTTTGCGTGATGGATTGGGCTGCATTCACGACCTGTTGTAGTTTCTTGAGGTCTTGGGCAGAGCAGGAGCCATACCAAGCTGTGGTACAATCAGAAAGAATGCTTTCTGTAAAAGTTAGTGAAAGTTGTCGCTGATATGCCAAATTTCCTTAGTCTTCTGAGAAAGTAGAGGCGTTGGTGGGCTTTCTTAACTATAGTGTTGGCATGGGGGGACCAGGACAGGTTGTTGATGATCTGGACACCTAAAAACCTGAAGCTCTCAACCCTTTCAACTTCGGCCCCATTGATGTAAACAGGGGCATGTGCTCCTCTATGCTTCCTGAAGTTGATGACAATCTCCTTTGTTTTGTCGACACTGAGGGCGAGATTATTGTCGCTGCACCAGTTTACCAGATTCTCTATCTTATTCCTGTGCTCTGTCTCATCATTGTTTGAGATCTGTCCCACTATGGTGGTGTCGTCAGCAAACTTGAAAATAAAATTGGAGGGGAATTTGTCCACACAGTCATGGGTGTATAAGGAGTATAGTAGGGGGGTTGAGAACACAGCCTTTTGGGGCACTGGTGTTGAGGATGACCGTGGAGGTGTTGTTGTTGCCTATCCTTACTGATTGTGGTCTGTGAGTTAGGAAGGTCAGGATCCAGTCGCAGAGGGAGGAGCCGAGGTCCAGGCCAAGGAGTTTGGAGATGAGTATCATGAGAATAATGGTGTTGAAGGCTGAGCTGTAGTCAATAAATAGGAGTCTGACATAGGTGTCTTTGTTACCTAGGTGTTCCAGAGTTGAGTGCAGGGCCAGGGAGATGGCATCTGCTGTGGACCTGTTGCGGTGGTAGGCAAACTGTAGTGGATCCAGGTAGTCCGGGAGGCTGGAATTGATTCATGCCCTGACTAGCCCTTTGAAGAATTTCATAATGATGGGGGAAAGTGGGAGAAAGGGAAGCATGAAAAGAAAGATTGTACTGTAAATATGTTGGTTAAAGACATGGGGCAGGTGTAGCATAAAGGTGTCCAGCATATCAAGAGATTTGAAAACAGTACCACCCCAGTATGAAGTTGAGAGACATGTGACAATAGACAGGGTCAAGAGTGGTGTAGAAAGGATCTGAGAGTAGTCAGCACGATGATAGCACTTAGATAGTGCTATGCCTTTGAGATATGCATACAGTGTTGTGTTAACATGAAACAGTTTATGTTCAACCGCACAAGCCTCCAGACCTCTTAGTGAGACACCAAACAAAGTTACAACAGTGACAATCTTCCCTGAACCTTTAACTGCAGATCTTGAGAGTACAGGAAAAAGTGCAGATTCGTAATGTCCACCATAACATTAAAACTATGAAATATGGAAACATTCCAGATAGAAATAACATTAACAGATGTACTAAAAGTGCTTTAAACAGAGAAGGATCTACGACAGTAAAAAGTGAACAGCAATAGCCGAATGTTCAATCATTTCAGTTCCACTCTGGGGTGTGAATGTTGAATTCTACTAAGTGAACCCTAGTCCTTTAAAATGACAGGCGATAGAATAGGCTGTTGGACCAGCCTCAGTATTCCTTGCGATAAATATCCACCGAGGCAAGAATGCCAGGAAAGTTTATGCATGAAGCATTTTTTGCTGAACGCTTTACAGAACAGAATAAAAATGTCAAAACTTTTGTGGAAAACATAAATAACGTATGAAGAACTAATTCACATGTGGCTGTGACTAGGATTGTAAATAGTATAGACCTAAAAATTGTTAATGACATTATTAAGGGAATGGCATATGGAAATCCAAAGATGACAAGCAAGAAAAGGCCTATTGGCCCATCCAAGCTGTCACCCAAAGTATCTGTCCAATATTTGTCTGCTAAGTTATTTGTCTACTAAGTTACAACAATAACCATAAACCGTCTGAATGCAAAACAACGTTAGATCATGAGTACTGTTATCTAATTAATACTCACTTACTCTTAACATTACTCAAATTCTCCCAATGATTTTTTATATGTACCCATGTCTGCAAACTAAGGCCAAGATTTTCTGGTCCCCATCATGGCAGGTCCAACCTCAGATGATTTGGCAGCCTAATCAGACATCAATTGACTTTTGGCAGGACGGAACAATCCTGGCGGTGGCAGGCGGGTCTGGAAAATCCTGCCCTAAGTATTCACATAGCATGCATGTGTTCCATCGACACAAGTGTATGGAATATGTGCGATATATGCATGCGATTTCTTTTCTCATCAATTTTTTCAATCTTTTCTTTGAAGATGTATTTGTTGTTGGGGTACTGCACTAAAAGTGCTGGACAACCTTGCCTGTAAGTAGTCATTCTTCTTGTTATATATAATTATTAGTCATGTATTAGTCAGGACAGAAAACATTAATTAGGGACATCACAGATTTGGTCATTCCTCGCCTCCAGCCTGTACTCATGCTGGCGTCTAGATGGGTTGCTGTATGATGATCAGAAATAGAAATCTTGGCCAAATTTCCCTTTCCTAATCCAAGGATTCTGAACTTCACTGCACAGAAATCAGACTCAGGCTCAGCTTAGACCAACAATAACATTTGGGAGCCTCCTGTGTCAGCCAATGCTCAGTGGTAATGACCAGATAACCTGTTCTATGCTGTCTGAATGAAATGGTACAATGGAATCTATCTGACTCGCCTCGGTGTCAGCGGTTGCAGGGGCAAGTTCCATTCCAGAGACTTGAGAACATGATCCAGACCTCAGTGCAGCACTGAGGAAGTGCTGCAATGTCTGAGGTGCCATCTTTTGGATGAGATGTTAAACAGAGGCCCCAACTGCCCTCACATTTGGACATAAAAGATCCCTCACACTATCCTGAAGAAGAATAGAAGAACTCTCCTCTGTATCTTGGCCAATATTTATGCCTCAAACAGAACAGATGTTCTTGTCATCATCAAATTGTAGGACATTAAAAGACGTGGGCGTGGTTGGCTAGACCAGCATTTATTGCCCATCCCTGGTTACCTTTGAGAAAGTGGTGATGAGCTGCCTTCTTGAATCACTGCAGTCCCTGAGATGTAGGTACGGTGCTGTTAGGAAGGAAGTTCCAGGATATTGAGCCTGCAACAGTGAAGGAAGAGCAATATACTTCCAAGTCAGGATGGTGAGTGAGTTGGAGGGGAACTTGCAGGTGGTGGTGTCTCCATGCATCTACTGCTCTTGTCCTTCTAGATGGCACATGGGTTTGGAAAGTGCTTTCTAAGGAGCCTTGGTGAGTGCCTGCAACAACATTACAGCATTAACTACACTTCAAAAGTACTTAATTGGTTGTAAAATATTTTAGGACATCCTGTGGTCACAAAAGGCACCATATAAATGCAAGTCTGACCTGTATGGTACATGTTGGTTTGGATGTATTATTCATACATTTCCTCTGTCCAATTACTACATATAATGTGTGTAAAACATCCTGCAACTTGGTTGGCAGTAATCTGATCCAGTGAAGGAAAGGGGCTAAAATCTATCAAGGTTTTCTTAATTGTGGTTCAAAACGCAACCACTTGCATAGTCTACTGATTTAGTGCAACCTTTGCTTTCACTGGCACGGCTGCGAGTTAGCAACAGATCATAAATTTGTATTTCATAGTGAGAAGCTATTTTGAGTTTAAATACACTTTTTTCCCTGCCAAGTAAAATACTAGGTCACAAAAAGAATACCAGTTTTTCAGTCTCTGATGAATCGTGGCTGTGGTAGGGAACCTGTTTTTGAGGTTCAGCTCCACATCTGGCTGTAGATTGTGTTACAGTTCTGAATTACCAATAGCAATGCAGCACAATATCAGTCTTTTTCAATGCCAAGCGTCTTATAACTTATTACCGTAACAGGTACCAACGTTTAACGCACAAACGAGTCTTGTGAAAAATGCCCCTATTAATTTCGATGAGTTCTTTGCTAATATATATCTCTGGTGCTCTAACGAGAGATGAGAGTCACAGGAGGGGTTAAAGCTTGTTCCAAGCTAAAAAAAATTCTGTCCATTTCCCCAGTGACTGACCATCAGCATGTCCATTCTTCCTTTAATAAATCTGTTTTATATGGACTTCATGGGGGTGAAAAAGACAGTCTTGAAGCAGAGCCAACTGATTGACATGCACTTCATTAGGATACTAAGTCACTACCTCAGAATTGTCAGAGCCAATTTTTGCTTCTTAATAGTTGTTTTCTGGAGCAGTCTGGCCTATTTCAGGAGCTACTGCCATGGGTATACCATAGTTACCATATCAAATTTGAGGAGACAGTCCTCCTTTTGTTGGCTCACAAAGGCTGTAATTATTGACTATAGCAGGCATATTTATATATAGATCTTTCATTACATACCACAATCCTCACAACAAGATTATTTTAAGAAAATGACAAACTAATGAGTCAATGCTGCAATCACGAGTTTCAATCTATTTTGGAGGGTTTGTGTAAAATTCAGTGCCGTAAACTCGATGAATTGCTATGTGGGATGGTAGGTGTGGCTGAAAATAGATTAACTCATAAACTGAAATTAAAAAACTCGCCGGCCCTTGCATGAGATTTTTGCTTATCTTTTTCTCTCGCCACTTATCTCCCTGTTTCCCTATGCTCTTCCGAAGGCATTGGTGGGGCACAGCTCCAATGGTACCAATCGCCCTCCCGTACCATGTCCACTTGGGCATTCTTGTGAGCTTTCACTGTGTCATGCGCTGATAAAGGAGATGTTCGTGAGAACGCTCAATTTTGTCCTCATTTAACTATACACACACATACAATTCCAGCAGGGGACACTACATGGTAATCAAGAATGGGAATCCTGGCCATTTCATCTATCCCTAAGGCATTGAGAACACTTGTAATGCCCCCGCCCCCCCCCCCCCCCCCCAGCCACATTGTGAGATCATGCACAAACCAGGAATTGAGCATTGGGCCTTCCTGTTATGGTTGACTTTTCAGATAAATTCCCCGACAAACAAACCAACTTCCCACCACCTATAAATAATAGATCCAGTTCAGCGCATGTATCTTTTTGCTGGACTTTCCTAACTGCCTATAGAAAAACAACAATTCTTTGTTATACAATAAGAACAACTTGCACTTATAAAAAGAAGTTCCAAAGTGCTTTGCAGCAGCTTTTAAAAGATTGGATACCAGGCTAAAACAGGAATTAATTATCAAAAATTTGAGAAGGCAGGCTTAATGGGGGTAGGGGTCAGGGTGGAGAGCTGGGGGGGGTGGCGGTTAAAAGTATAAAGAAAGGTGGAAAAACAGAGGGGTTTAGGAAGGGATCCGGAACATAGGGACACTTGATTTTATCAGTTGTGACATAGAGTATAAGAGGAAGGAAGTAATGTTGGAGTCGTACAAAGCTTTGGTTAAGCCACAGCTGGAGTACTGTGTGCAGTTTTGGTCACCTCACTATAGGAAGGATGTGATAGCACGAGGGGGGGTACAGAGGAGGTTCACTAGGATGTTGCTTGGAATGGAGCATTTGAGCTATATGAAGAGACTGGATAGGCTTGGATTGTTTTCCTTAGAGCAGAAAAGGCTGAGGGGGACATGATTGAGGTGTATTAGATTATGAGGGGTATGGACAGGGTTAGTAGGGAGCAACTGTTCCCCTTGGTTGAGAGATCAATCATGAGGGGGCATAGTTTGAGGATAAGGGCCTTGGAGATTCATTGGGGATCTGAGAAAAAAAAATTACTCAGAGGATGTTGGGAATCAGGAATGCACTGCCTGGGAAGGTAGTAGAGGCCGGAAATTTTACTACCTTTAAAAAATATTTGGATGAGCACTTGAAATATCGTAACATTCAAGTGTAGGGAAATGGGATTAGTTCACCTTTAATGGTAGTTATTATCAGTGCAGAATCGATGGGCCAAAGGGCCTTTTCTGCGCTGTATGACTCGATGGGCGGGATTTTCTGGCCACGTTCGCTCCAAGACTGAAAACTCCCGCCCGAGGTCAATGGACCTTTGCATGGTCTGTGTCCTGCCCGCTACGATTCCCATGGTGGGCAGGATGGGAAAATTCCACCCTATGACTCTAGAATGCTAATGGCACAGCCACTAATGATGGGACAAAGGGAGCCCTCATTTTTTAGGAACTACGTGGTTTTATGCAGCTTGGAATTGGGGTCCAGATATGCTTGCACATTTCCAATTAGATGCATGCAGGACACCATCCTGATAAAGCAACACCTCTGCTACCTGGACCACTCTGGAAGAGCTAAACACTACTCAACTGAGTAGATATCAAGACCTGTTGCAATATGCTGCATAACCTGGTTGTTGTGTAGAAACAGCTGTTGCCATCAGCTGTTAAGTGAGAAGCTGAGGAGCAGGAGAATGAGAAACAGGAGGAGGAAGAAGAAGAAATGGAAGAGATGGAAGAGAGCCTACAATGTGGGCAGTCCCTTTCTTCCTGGGGGCTTTGTGACCAAATTCTCACTACACCTTCCCATCCAATTTCAAGTTGCATTAAGCCACATAGTTCCTAAAAAATGGGGGCTACATAGTCCAATTAATCTACTCCTCCACAAGCATGGTCAATAGGGCAAGCTACACTGGAGGGTGGGATAATTAGACTATAACAGACAGGTATAATTCAGTTCTCATTTTAAACACATATATTTTATCTTCATATTTCCAATCGTAATGAATGGAAATGTGACTTGTAATATATTATTTGTCTAACTTGCATGGCTTTATACACAGAGTAGCAAAAACCACATGTGTACAATATATCTACTGACCCAAACTCCTTAGTTTTCTTATTTTGTTGACCATTACCTCTTCCTCTTTCTGACATCCCAATAATTAAAGCCACCAGAAATATAAATCCAAGTCTAATTTTATAAATTCAATCAATAAATGATGCATGCAAAATTAAACCAATCATTCTTGTGCATTCCTTTAATGTCAGTCATCCTTGTGCCTTTGCATAGTTTAGTGCTCCTACAGATTTCTTTCCCAGTGGCTGCTGCATGGATGGTGGAAGGCTTACACCTTTTTTCATCTATTCATTCACAACATATGGGCATCACTTGTGAAAGGGTTAATAATCACACAAGTTTAAAAATCAAATTTTCTGCAAGCTTCTAAATTCAGTCACACACGGAAAATGCTGAGAAAACCACAGGTCTTGATTAAAACAGATCCAGATAAGAGTCAAGGACCATAAAACTCCATTATGAGGGAGGCCTCAGTCACACAGCATGCACACAAGGCCTCCATTGAATAATGCCCAGCTGCAGATTGTCTGTGTCTTAACAAGAGACAATGGGACAGGAGAGTTGATATACCACTGGTTAGAAAGATAACTTCATAATTGTGTAGAAAGAAGTATGTGCTTGGTGATATTAATAATTAGGTAGATGTGCACAAGTTGTAATTGGACAACTATATCCTTGTTATGCATGATGCAAACCTAATCAATAGTTGTGAGTGGATATAGATAACTTCTGTGCAAATGTACATCTTTGATTGATATATGCCAATTTCTTGTAACTGGATCTTAACTATAATTGTGTGTATAATTCCTGGATTGGGGGTCTCCCTGGTAAACCATTAGTTGGAGCACTGGGGCCAGCCTGCACTATAGTTCATAATAAAGGCCCTGTTTGAAACTCCAAGAGTCTTCATCTGATTTTCTCAAGTGTGAAAGAGTGAAGTACGCTAAAGCCGAATAGCTATATTTTCTTTCTCCCTACCGCTGGCAAAGCCACATTCATTTATCCAACTTAAATGCTCCTAAAGAAGCTAGTTGAGCCATTTTCTTGCCCCATTGCAATCTGTAAGATGAAGATTCACTGATAGTGCACTTGGGGCAGGTGTTCCAGGGTTTTAGCCCTACAACAATATATTTGCAAGTCAGGATGGTGTGTAACTTGGAGGTGGTGGTGTTCTCCTGCAGCTATTACCCTTAATCATAGGTGGTAAAGATCCAAGGTTTTGGGGGTGCTGCCAAAAAAGCATTGGTGAGCGACTGCAGTGAACCTTGTGATGGTGCATACTGTAGCCACATTGCGCTGGTGGTGCAGTGAATTCATTACAGATCAACAGGTTGCTTTGCCCTGGATGGTGTTGAGCCTCTTGAATGTTGTTGGAGTTGCACTAAACTACCAAGCAAGTGGAGAGTATTCCATCACACTCCTGCCTTGTGTCCTGCAGATGGTGGTGTGTTCTTTTGGCTCTTCACGCCGGAAGAACCTTCTGGTCCCACTGATGGCGCATCCCCACCATGTGTTTTCTGGCAACATGGGGTGATATCAATGGGAAATTCCATTGACAGCGGTGGGACCAGAAGATCCCACCACTGGCCAACTGTGTGCTGCTGCCTCCTCCCGCCGAGAAAACGGTGCGGGGAGGCCAGAGAATCCCAGCTGGTGTGTTCATGCCAATAATTGTATGCTGAGGAAGAATGAATCTGAAGCTAGCCTGTGCCTTAAAATAAGTTTATTTCCAACAAAGCAAAGCCACTGACTCTCCCAGTTCCTCCACTCAATGTTCAAGCTGTCCAATAAATAATAATAAATTATTAATAAATAATAAATAAATATAAATAAATAAAGAGGACAAATTAACAGGAAAGTACAAGGAAAAAGACAGAACCACAAAGGAAACTTACTAAGGTCAAAGCAAAATGTGATTGAAGGCCAACAAAGCACTCCAGGCCCTGTGGTGCACACCAGCCGCGGAATGCCTCAATCGTGCTGGCGGACATTGTATCTCTCTCTCCAAGGACAACCGGGAGCAAATGTAGCTGCAGGAGAGGGGCAGACAGTCGGGTTGGATGACCCCCTCAATTGCCTGCTGCTGGGTCCTATCAATAGCCAATTTGGCCAGTTCCAGGAGCAGGTTCACAAGAAGGCCCTCCTCCCTCCCCGCCCCCATCCACACCAGCTGCCCAAAGATCTGGAGCATGGGACTGAAGCGCAACCAAAAATTAAGAAATATTTTTTTTAAGAAAACTAAAAAGGAAGTGCAGCCGACAACAACTTACACTGGTGATCGATGAACTCCACAAGACTGCAAAAAATGCAGGTATCTTGGGAGTACCTATTTATATTCATTTGAGTAAAACAAATTAACAATTAAAGGGGCCAACTTAACAAAAAACCGAATCAACAAAGTAAAGGGGCAGCCCTTAAAGGGAAACTGCAACAAAAAAGACAAAATCATGAAGGAAACTTACAAACGGTCAAATTAAAATGTGATTGTGTAAGGTCAATAAAGCACCCAATTCCCCACACTGCCCACCAATCACGAGTCCCCATTTATAGTAGTACCGTTCAGCTGTTGAACAATGCAACGGCCTTAACAATGTAATTGTCCTTTAGCAAAGCGATTGCCATTGGAGCTTAACAATATAATTAATAACTCATTGACATGGTGGACTGGCTTTGGAGCTTCAGAAGGTGAGTTATTTACAGTAGATGCAGCCTCTGATTTGGCCTTGTCACCACAACATTTATATTGATGCTTCAGTTAGGTTTCTGGCCAATGGTGACTCCCCAGGATGTTGATGGTGGGGGATATGACAATGGTAATGTCATTGAATGCCAAGGAAAGATCGTTAATCTCTTTCTTGTTGGAATTGGTCATTGCCTGGCATTGCCTGCAGTATGAATGTTACTTGCCACTTACAAGCTTGAATGTTATCCAGGCCTTGCTGCATGCGGGCACAGATTGTTTCATTTGTCTGACGAGTTGTGAATGGGAATTGAATACTGTGCAAACATCAGTTGGCATCCCCATATCTGACTCTATGACAGAGGGAAGGTCACTGATAAAGCAGCTGAAGATGGTTGAACCTGGGACAGTACCCTGAGGAGCTCCTGCACCAATGTCCTGACTCTGAGATGACTAACCTCCTGCAACCACAATCTTTGTGTTAGGTATGCCTCGAACTGATGCAACGTCTTCTTCCCAATTCACACTCATTTCAATTTCTCTCGGGGTTCTTGATTTCACACTCAGTCAAAGGTGACTCTTACATCTGAGAAACCTACCGATGATCTTGAAGGGTGACTTCAAACAGCTCTGGGCCTCAGGTACACATAGTATAAAAGGTTAACAGAAGGAATATGCTAATATATGAGGTAGATGATAATGTATCACTGACATCAGTCAGTCATGTATTAGACTCTAGGGAGAGAGGTTGGAACACCAAGCCCAGGAGCAACCAGCCAACTCTGTAACCTGTTACTAATACAAGTGTTAAGGGAATACCAGAGTGTGACTACTATCTGTCAAGAAATATGCAAGTGGAAGAACCATCTCAGAACAGTAAACGTATTCAAACTACACCATTTCAGGCTAGGCTCACTGGCTGAAGAGCAACAGCAGAGTGGCACTTACAGCAGGAGTGGAAGCAGGAAACAATCATCCTGAAGGAGGACAGCAAATTCCTTTTCCAGTCCTCAGGCACCACTCCTGTAAACAATGACGATTGAAAGATTGTGATCAATGCCTCCGGAGTGCTACAGCAGATCAACTTGTGTGTATAAATTACACACTATGCAACGTAACAAGAAGTTTAAGCAGAACTTTCATCCCTAAATTTAGATGACATTCACAAATGGAAATATAATATGAACCCAACAGTTAAATTATAGCCTTGACACAATCAGAGAAACCTCTCCCATCCAGAAAATAGAAAACAAACGTATCAATCACTGACAAAGACCTTCTAATGCGATAATACTTATGGCGCAATGTTATTTGCCTTCAGGTGAAATGTTTTGATCAGCTATAATATCTTTCATCTCATGTCACACAAACCCAGCCTGGTAACCAGATTCAACTCACCGAGATCAACTGAATCCCAGTCCTTTAAATTGTTCACATTATTCAAGGCGTTCTATGATTCAACATTTGAGGACTTCATAGTTGCACTACCAAGCCTCAGAATGCAAGCTGTAGCACTACCTTGTGACAGTCAACAAAACGGTCAATATACACCCATTGTGAGCAAAGCCATCATTCTCTGTGTGCTGTTAATAAATCCAAAATTATCTAAGTGTTAACTATGGGAGGATCTGTTCCTCTGTGTTCAGCTATGTGAAGGATAAGCCCTAACCCTAGAATCTCAGAAATGAAGCGGTTACTTTGCGTGTGAGCAGCTTTTAAGTATATATACATCAAATAAATATGAGCATGCTTGTTAGTAAGTCATCAAGATCTAGAAGGCATCCTCAAAGGTCATGCAATTCTGTGATTGGAAAATGTCGAAACCTCGACTGTTATCCTAATAATCAGATTGTGGGCAAGATTACATTATGGTACATGGTATGGTCACTGTGCTTCTATCAGAAAATGTTAATGGTTGCACTATATTGTGATTTAAATAAGCCTCTGTCATGTATATTTAAAACTGTCTCTCTGTAGCCTTAATTATCTCAGCCCATAGGGAGAAGGAGTATCTCCCAAGCTCGGGAAAGGAATGAAAGCCTTGCACGTTGACAGTTATGATGGCTGTCACTGCTTGTCCAAATTTCTTGTAAAATTTACATTGAAAAACAGCTCTGAAAGAGAATCAATGTTTGCATCCAATTTCCTGCATCTGGGAACAATTTTAAAAATAGCACCCCCCCCCTCTCCCTCGTACATTTCAGCAAAAAGGATTAATAGGCATCGCAACAAGGTGTTCGTTGCTACTTAAGGTTGTCCATCCAGTAATTTTCATTTGGCCAAAATAGTGTCCCCTCTGACATCTCCTGCAAAGAATAAGATCTGATCAGTCAGTCATCTCAGATTGTGTTGTGTTTCATCTCACCTCAGCAACAATTATTGCTGAAATTTCTGAGCTTAATGAACTCAGAAACAGAGCACGGGTAACATGAAACCATGGAGCTTGAAAACATCCATTTAATTTTGTATGGATATGAATATTCAGTACTAATTACTTGTGGTTCATGTTAATCTTCTCATTTTCCCGCCAACTTTCTCTCTTATCTTCCTCCCTCCGGAATGGGATTGTCTTTCATTCTAACAATCTGCCCCTTCATACAGAAACCATTGAGAAGCTGGTGGCTTTCTGGGAAAATAGTTGTCTCAGGCACTCCATTTAATATTAGCCTAAACAATTGTGAACCACAAATAAATTCCCCTCAGCCCTAGGAAATCCAGAGCCATTCTAGGGATATCGATAGGAGTGCCATCATCATATTGGGTCAGGAACTCCCTACTTCAAGAGTTACCATGACTTCAACCCTCAAAAGCGGGTGATGAATGGTTGCTGCTGATTTGCTTGGTCATACCCAATGTTGGGTTTGAAATCCACCATACAAATTTTAAATGTTAGTTTGTGTCCATTCTTGTAAGGGGCGGATATCATAGAATTCCTACAATGCAGAAGGAGGCCATTTGGTCCATTGAGTCTGCACTGACTCTCTGACAGAGAGTCCAGGCCCTCTCCCCCTATATCCCTGTAACCCCACACATTTCCCATGGCTAATTCATGTAACCTACACATTTTTGCACATTAAGGGACAATTCAACGTGGCCAATCCACCAAACCTACACATCTTTGGACTGTGGGAGGAAACTGGAGCACCCGAAGAAAACCCACGCAGACACAAAGAGAATGTGCAAACTCCACACAGACAGTTACCCAAGGCTGGAATTGAATCCGGGTCCCTGGAGCTGTGTGGCAGCAATGCTAACCACTATGCCACGTGCCGACCCTATACCATGGCTTGAATTTTACCAGCATACTGAGTCCCACTGCTAAGACCAAATGCTTTTCAGGGCGGCACAGTGGCACAGGGGTTAGCACTGATGTCTCACAGCACCAGGACCCAGGTTAGATTCCTGGCTTGGGTGACTGTGCAGAGTATGCACGTTGTGTCTACGTGGATTTCCTCCGGAAGAGGCCACTGCTCCCTCAACCTCTGGAAACCACTAGGCGTCCACTTTGATGTGCCTGGTGGTCTCCTAAGTGGTGGGGGAATCTATTCCGACACCACTAAAATGTGGGGATGTAAAATGGCCATTAATTGACCAGTTAATTGGATTAATTGGTCGCTTGCCTCCAGTTCCTGACTTTGAAATATCCCACAGTGGCTTGAGGTCGTCAAGCTTTCCTACTGATGCTTTCTGCTGCCATTTTTCCAATCTTTCCACCTCTCAACCGATTTCCAGTTGGTTGGTAAAATCTTAGCCTTGACTCTAAGGGTGAAAGGTGCTGACACTCCTTACCTTTCAGTCCAGCCACTTACACAGGACTTACGCTGATATGTATGGCCTTAAATGCACCCTAATGACAAAGGCACCAGGCATTTCCAGCAAATGAGGAAACCTTCCCAACCATGCAATGTTCATGTGGATCAGGGACAGAAATTCATAGCAAGCATGCTCCTGGTGCAATTGACTACGTTGAGGATTGCATGAATTTTCTGGGTCAGTATTTAGCTTCAGGACTTGATTATGAACATTCAACTATCTTTGTTTGTCTCTTTTTTAAAAATTGATTTGATTAAACCATAGAGAAATATCCTGATATAAAATCTTGCAGCACAGAAAGAGGCCATTCAGTTCATCATGCCTGTGCTAACTCTCTGAGCTATCCTCTGATTCCCACTCCCCTGCTTTTCTGGGCGGCACAGTGGCACAGGGATGAGTACTGGTGTCTCACAACGCCAGGGACCTGGGTTCAATTCCTGGCATGGGTGACTGCGGAGTATGCACGTTCTCCCCATGTCTGCGAGGATTTCCTCCGGGTGCTCTGGTGTCCTCCCACAGCCCAAACGATGTGCTGGTTAGGTGCATTGGTCATGCTAAATTCTCCCTCAGTGAACCCGAGCAGGTGCTGGAGTGTGGCGACTAGGGGATTTTCACAGTAACTTCATTGCAGTGTTAATGTAAGCCTACTTGTGACACTAATAAATAAAACTTAAAACTTTTCCTCCGGAGCCCTGCAAGTGGAGCCAGGAACAGCATAAACATGCGCTGAAAACAATGAATTCATTGTGAGGTGCTGATCATTTTGAGAACTTATTGATGATGCAGATGGAAGGAAATCTTCTACAGTTTGTGGAACAAAGGGTGCAACCACCTGAGTTGAGGCTACCATTACAGAGCCACAGCAATTGTATAATCTGACAGGTTTGGGGCAATAATTTAGGTGTGTTTTGTTATTGTGTGTGTCTTATCATGGCCTGCAATGTTTCCGTTTGGAATGTGCTGTATCGGCTCAGCCCATTTCCTTGTGCATAAGTTCACCACAGAAACTTGTCCATGGCCTGAATTTTCAGATTGGCTAACAGCTCTCCATCCCATCCAGGCACAGTGGCCAGCAGAGTTACTGCAGTGCTGTGCCTGAGACTTAAGTCCCTGGAACTGCAATGCTGGTAAGTACCAGTGGTCCCAGGGAAGAGTGGGTAGGGGGTGTCCTGGAGTAAGGCGGGGGGCGGGGGGGGGGGGTACAATATTACTGTTGGGGGTAGATGTGGGGGGATGGGTGGGTGAAAGAGGGTGGAGGTCTCTGGCCTGTGAGGGGAGGGCACCCCCTCTGATGGGACCTTCCAATGAAGGCGACCACCTCTTTCTGCCCAAGATCAAGGATGAGAATTTTTTCTGTTTCCCACCCTTTATCATCGGGTGCCTGATAGCCAAAAAATTGAGATTAGGTGGGTTTAATGGGTCAATTGGGGTGTGAGTGGGCTTCCCTTTTGAGGCCCTATTCACTCCATGGATTGCGTCCGGGTCAGAATGGGGGGGAATCCCAGAAGAAATCCTGTCGCTGCTATTTTGTTACACCCCCTCCCCCCCCAAACCCGCCCACCTCAGAAACCACAGGGAGGAAAATATAAAATTCTGGCCCATGAGTTGTCAAAGATTGGTGGTTTGTTCTGACATTAACATCAAGCATGGTGTCAGAGTACTCCAACCATCTGGTCAATCTATATCTGACCTAATGGACTTAGTACAGGCATCGAGTGGCAAAAGTCTCAAAAATGTCCAATTTTCAGCACAAACATACTTCATGTTCATGCATATTCTATTTATCTTATGGAGGGAATTGTAATGTGAAGGATTAAAGAGTTAACTGGCAACCCCAATACTCAGGGCAAAAAAAGAGTCACTGAATGTTTGGTGAGTAAGAATTTATTTTTAATCGTAAAACTTAGTCGAATTAATATGCTGTTTAAAAAAAAATATTCATTTGAGCTTTAACCAGAAGGATCAAATCTTAAGAAGCACTAAAAATATTGATCCAGTCAAGGTGTTAGCCAATGGAGCAACAAAGATCTTCAGCTTACCTCAGAAAATAACTTATCCCTCAGCAAGATGGTGACTGGAATATTCTCACCCTGAGCAGTCATACATAGAATCATAGAATCCCTACAGTGCAAAAGGAGGCCATTCAGCCCATTGAGTCTGCACCGATCACAATCCCATCCAGGCCCCGTCCCCATACCTCCACACACTTACCCTAGCCAGTCCCCCTGACACTAAGGGGCAACCTAGCATGGCCAATCCACCTAACCTGCACATCTTTGGACTTTGGGAGGAAACCAGAGCACCCAGAGGAAACCCACGCAGACACGGGAAGAGTGTGCAAGCTCCACACAGACGGTGACCCAAGCTGGGAATCGAACCCAGGTCCCTGGTGCTGTGAGGCAGCAGTGCTAATCACTGTGCCACCGTGCCGCATACCTTTCACTCATAACTCCTCCTCACCAGTGAGATGTCCTTTATATAAACAATCTAGTTTCCATTCTGTAGATTCTAATATCGCAAACCTCTGAATTTCAATGAATATCCACATTACAATGCCGCAGAGTATATGATTATTAAGTCACTGAAACCACACACTATTGAATTTGAATAGAATGAGGCTAATAGTATGTTAAATCACAAGAACGTCAACTGACAGTGAATATTGGAATGGATGAAAAGTGAGAGTGGTGTGAAAATAGGATTGGTTTGATTATGATAATAATGATGTTTCAGTGTATTTAATGCTGAAATAGTGGACGGAAAACTGATTAAAGTGTGGAACTTAACTAAGGGTTTCAATTAGGCTGAAGTCCCCTAACCAGATATGAAAACAAACCGAAATGTTCCTCATCAGGGTCACTTTAAGAATGTGGATATTACTGTACCACACATTAATATCTGCCATTCTGCCATGTAAACGTTGGTTTCAAGTACTGGAAACATCAGACAATAAATAAACAGTTTTTATCTTTGGCACATTTGATACTATATTCACATGGTAATGAAATCATTATTGTGTTTATGTGAACTGACACAAAGTTTAAAAAAATCAATGTTGACTGCAATATTTACTTTAGAACTCTCTAAGTAGAGGGAAATACATTTGCATTCCAGCTTGACCTAAAGAGGATGGATAAGCCAGCAAGATAAAGTGTATGAAATGAAAATCTATCGGTCTGAAAATTGTTCTGGGGTTCTCTTCCTAACTCAGTGAGAGCCTGGTGAAACCTCCAGAGAAGAAATGTGCCGACATGAATAAAAATGGCTATTTACCTTTTCCCTGGGAGCTCCGCTGAAGCAAGAGAACAGTGGAATCCCGATGGAAGCTAATACCCATAACGATTCTTAAAAAGGCTTGATGCACAGCTCCCACTGGCTCTATGGTATATGCACCACATGGTCAAGTGTTGAGTCATACACATCAGGATGCTTCCAAGTTAGATCCCCAATCCCTGCTGATTTAGCTGATTCCAGTAATAGTGAACTAGATTCAGCTCAGAGCAGATTAGACACGTTGCTAATACCAGCGTGTAATTTAGCTGAAGATTGTTCCTTGTTGATGCTGAGATGAAGATAGCCTCACGTCCAACTGTACTGTAATGCCTTTCTTGGGTGTAAATATTCATTGTCTAATCTTACTTTTGATGAATGGAGATTTGGGTGAGGTCCCAAACAATTGATGGTGCCTATGAAACATTAATCAAAAAGGTTGCAGTTTATACATTTATTTTCTAACATGTCGGCTGACTGCAGTTTTACTGAATGAGAATTGTTCTGTATCAATAAATTATCCTGTTCCCCTCCACCAACCACCGACATCCTCTGTCTCAACATCACCCTAGCCACCCCACGCCTCAGCCCAGTCTTTTCTGTGCCCCTTGATTCTTTTCAGCTATGACTCAGTGAAAATACAGTGTAACCATGCAGAACAAGAAGATCCCAAGTTTTGTTGGTGGTTTGTTGGACTTAAGCGATCTCACCTGATAAGAATTGAGCACTCCAACTGATCTTCACACCCCTGGGCTGGGGAGGAAACAAAAACAGTGGCACAATGGTTGGCAATGCTGTCTCACAGCGCCAGGGACCAGGGTTCAATTCCGGCTTCAGGTCACTGTCTGTGTGGAGTTTGCAGGTTCTCCTTGTGTCTGTGTGCTTCAGTTTCCTCCCAAAGTCCAAAGGTGTGCGGGTTAGGTTGATTGGCCATGCTAAATTGCCGCTTAGTGTCAGGAGATTAAAAGGACTTATGGGGAGAGCGCCTGCGTAGGATTGTTGTCAGTGCAGGCTCGATGGGCCAAATGGCCTCTTTCTGCACTGTCGTAATTCTATGATTAACATACCTAATCATAATCAATATTCTGTGATCTACGATGCTAAGTATACAAAAGGACAGATCAGGCCTGGTTTTATTTCCATCCACTATCAAATGATTGCAAACACTCCCTAACTAATACAACAGCAATAACTTGCACTTATATAAGGCTTTTAACGTAGAACATTTCCAAGAAAGAGGCATAATCAAGCAAGATAGATGTAAAGCCAAAGAGGAAGATATTAGAAGGGGTGACCAAAAGCTTGGGCAAAGTGGTGCATTCCAAGCAATGTCATAATAAAGTAGAGGCAGGTGGAGAGGTATAAGGAGGGAATTCCACAGGGTAGGGCTAGATAGCAGAATGCATAGTGACTATTGATGGGGTGGGAGTTTATGAATGCCACAAGAAGCCAGTCAGAGAAAGTGTGGTGGATCTGGAGAAGGTTGTAAAGATAAGGAGTGCAGCGACATGATGAAATTTACAAAGCTGAAGATTTTAAAATGACTCTGTTGGGGAATGGGAAACCAGTGTGGTGTTAGATGAGTACAGAAGAAACTAGTTTGAGATAATATGCAAAGCAAGGTTTTAGATGAGCTGAAGTTAAGGGTGAAGGATGGAAGGGTCGGCCAAGAGACTACTTGAATTGTCAAGTTTGGAGATGATAAAGGCATGGGTGGAGGTTTTAGCAGTAGATGGGTTGAGGTTGGTGAACGTGGTTCATATCATGAAGGTAGAAGTTGGTGTTCTTTCTGATGATGGGGATAAGGAGTCAGAAACTCTGATCAGTTTGGCTAGGATACCGAGTGTGTTCCAGGTAAATTCAACCTGTGTGGCCTGGGAGCAGGATAGAATCAGTGGCAAGTATACAGTTGAAGTTGCTTGTGGTTTTGATTGGGCCTGCTTTGCCACTGCGCCTGGAAAAATAGCCTGATTGGAGAAATTCAAACATGAGTTGCAGGAAAGGTTTGATGCTGAAGGAAAGGAAAGTTGGAGATGAAGCAATAATTTGTAAGGACAGAGAGGCTGAGCTTGGGGTTGGGATTGGATGTTTCGAGAGCGTAATAACCACAATTTTGAATGGGAAGAGAACACTAACTAAGGAAAGGGAACTGTTTACAATGTTAGCCAACATGCAAGTCTGAAAGAGGAACTGGACAGCAGCGTAATGGAAACAAGATCAAGAAGGCATGTCTCATCGACAACATAAGTTTGTAAAGGGCGTGAAGGGTAATATGAGAGAACTGGGAGAAATACAGGATCAAGACTCAGACAAAGGGGAGTGAGGCAGGAAATTTGTCCAGTGGGTAACAGCAAAGGGAAGCAGCAGCAGAGGCTGCCAAACAAATGACCTCAATTTTGGGGCGAAGATGGGATCAGAATATTGAAATTGATGATCAGCCATGATCAAAATGAATAGCAGAGCTGGCTTGTAGGGCCAAATGGCCTACTCCTGCTTCTATTTTCCATGTTTAGCGATAATGAAGTTCAGGAATGTTTGTACTTTTATTAGAGGCAAGACTAGAAAGGCAGTAGAAAAAGGCATGGAGATGGTTCATGATGGAGAAAAGAAACTGAGGCTGTAACCTTATCACCATTCATGCCAAATCTCCGTTTATTGCAGCGGAATGGGATTTTCCCATTCCGCTGCAATAAACAGAGATTTGGCTAGCCGCCAAATTCTCCAACCTCGCTGCAGCGGGAGCGTGGCGTGAATGGCAGGTAAGACCATGAACGGCAGGTAAGGTCGCGCCCGGAGTGTTTTCTTTGCTCCCCAGGATGATCCTAAAATATTGGTGGATT
This sequence comes from Mustelus asterias, assembly GCF_964213995.1. NCBI lineage: Eukaryota > Metazoa > Chordata > Chondrichthyes > Carcharhiniformes > Triakidae > Mustelus > Mustelus asterias. The sequence continues at coordinate 43,397,291 of NC_135804.1, read as the reverse complement.
GGCTAAGGAGAGTGAGGCCTAATGGTGCTTGATGTGCTCCAGATGGATCTTGTGATGGATAACTAGACTTTCTTCTTCTCAGGCAGTCCCCTTGAGATTGAGGATAACTTGCTTCCATTCCATTTGATGAGTTCTGAGATGGCTGATAAGTCCAAAGCACCATCTTCGGACTCTGCCACATGCAGGACAGGGGGTGCTTAAACGCCTGTCTCGACTTCGCCTCTGTGTGTTCCCAATGAAGTTTGTCAGTGTGTTTGGTGTCTTCCGAATGAGCCTTCCCCATTTTGGTCAGTTTCCCACGAGTCAGCAGGTACGTTTGACTTCATGAGGGATGCTTTGTGCACATCCCTAAAGTGTTTCTACTGTCCTCCTGGGAACCTCTTGTCACAACCAAGTTGTGAGTAGAATAGTTGCTTCAGGAATCTGGTGTCAGGCATACAATTAACTAAATCAGTTTTGTGCCAGACACGTTAAAGTCTAGGTTCACTCAAGCACGATAGAGAAAGTGGTATCTGTGGGAATGTGATTCAGGACATATGGGGTAAGACTGTTTCTAAGTCCAGTTCTATTGAAATTAAGTTAAAGGAAACAGGATAAAAGATTTTTAAAATCCAGCACTGTAGTATTGAATAGAATAAATGTACAATTTTATTTCACTTTTTTTGGAAAAATAAAGATTATTCAGCAACAGTTTTTCTAAATCAAAACTATAAACACAAAGGACTGGCAAGCCTGTTAATCAAAAATGTATGACATGATTTGACAATTCTAATTTTCCACTTTGTGCCCCGGCATCATTTATTTAAACATTGTATTGATAGTCCAGTAGTGTGAAACATATTTTTTAGACTGCATATGAAAAAGAAGCAGATGAATGTAACCTGCTTAACAAAGGGAACCGAAAATAATAGCGGTTTGTAGTATAATGTAGATTTAGTTACTAAATGGCAACAATCAATATAATATAAGGTTGATCTGAGAAGGCAGTCAAGCCGGGGCTTGTTCTGAGTGTTTGGGTGAGGTTGAATTATCCCATTCTTTTCACTTGTGTTTTTCTGTGATCTACCAGTCAAGTATGTGATTGGATTTCATCTCAACAAAACCTTAAATTACACACCTATTGTGTCTCAGCTAAGCCCAGTTTCACAGCAGTGGAGAAGGTTCCTGACTGTTCTTTTGGATGATCTTCGATCTGTCCCCTGCTATCATGCCCAGGTTGTCGAATGAATAATAGGATTAGAAACCCTCATCTATGCAATGCTGTAATTGTCACATTTGGTGGGCTGACAAAAGCAATAGGTGATGGATAGGTGCCGCACAATAGAGGGACATGTGTTCAGCTTGCACAAACCAAAGGAACTTCCCTTACAATAGAACTGAATGGAGTCTGACTGTTCTTAAATTGACAAACAATTTCAAGGTAAATTTCAAGCTTTCTAATTACATCCCAGAGCGCAGGCTCTCAGGAATCAAACATAACAAGTAATATTTGTCTCACAGCTTCTCTTGTTTTAGATTGCTACAGATGCTGCATGTCAACGCTGGGAGGCTTCTTTCCAGTGGCCTTTCACACCATCACTTCAAAAATGTCTCAAACTGCTCCACAGATGTTGTGCAGTGTGTCAGCATTTGCTCTCTCCTTTGTTTTGTTAGTGGCAGCCTTATTTTAATTATAAGTGTGTGCACTGCATATCGTGAAAGGTACCGGCCCTGACCACCATATAAAAAGGACATTTAACTCAGGAAGCTGCTGATGACCCTTCCTGCTCCCTACTTCCTCGGCATCTCTTTTGACTATTAACACTTGAAGGGTGTAGCCTCTCGATCCCAGTTGTATGTGTTCTGCATCCATTTTCTGCAATACCTGCCATGGGCGCATACTAAGGAACTGCTGGTGGGAATTCTCTCTTTTATTTTGCACTTCTCCTCAGGCTTAGCTTTGCCACTGACTTCTTGAATTTTCATCTAATCCAGTTAAAACATGCGAAACCAATTCGAACTGTATTAGCTATCCCCATTGGCAAAGCTGTATACATTGCACTAAGAATGGACACCAGATGACCCCTTTTTTTCACCTGACAGTTCCCTTGTCAATTGTGTATCCAGATTGCGGAATACATTGGAAACCTTGCCAGCATGTACAAACGATAGTGCTGCAGGGTCATTTTCTTCCAGAATGTGTTGTCACCACATCACTCCCCCAGCTACAGTACTAACCTGAGTCCTTTTCTGTTTATTTGCCATGAATAACATCTTTACCCTGTTTCGTTCCAAGCTCGCAGAGACCATAGAGCAAATACATGTCAATTAATGTTGACAATATGATACACTGCAAAGTAATTGCAAGGGAAAACATTTTGGTCTTAAATGTTGAATTAGTGATATTGACACTATTTCTACCAGTGAGTGAAACAGCATATTTACATTAATGTGGCCGTTTAACTTCATAGCCAAAACACAAGAGAAAGATGAGAGAGGGAAACCAGGGAATTATAGACCAGTTAGCCTAACATCTGTTGTTGGGAAATTACTAGAGTCTATAATTAAGAATAGAGTGACTGAACACCTTGAAAATTTTCAGCTGATCAGAGAAAGCCAGCATGGATTTTTAAAGTGTAGGTCATGTCTGAAGAACCTGATCGAATTTTTGAAGAGGTAACTAAAGCAGTGGACAGGGGAATGTCTACGGATGTTATTTATATTAACTTCCAGAAATTATTTGTTAAAAGTCCCTCATCAGTGAACCACAGCTAAAGTTGAAGGTCACGAAATTTAAGGTTAGGAAATACTGAGTGACAGGAACAGAGAGTAAGGATAAAAAGCAGGTACTCCAATGGGCATCATGTGATCACTGGTGTTCTGCAAGAGTCCGAGTTGGGGCTTCAACGACTCACGCCTTTATTAATGACTTAGATGTTGAGATGGAAAACCACACCTCCAAATTTGCCAACGACAATAAAATAGGCAGCTTTGTTAGCATTGTAAATTAAAGCCTAAGATATCATAAGAATAAGTGAATGGGCGAAATTGTGGCAGATGGATCTCAATGTAGGCAAATGGGAAGCCATCCATTTTGGACCGAAGGGAAGAAAGTACTTTTTCAATGGTGGAAGCTGCAAAAAAGTGTGACAAAAGACTTGAGGGGTCCACATATATAGATCATTAAATTTTAAGAACAAGTGCACAAAGTAGTCAAAGAGGCTAATGGAATGTTAACCTTAATACCTAGACAACATATAAGTTCGGAGAAGGAGTAAGCCATTTGGTCCCACAAGCCTGATCCACCACCATTCAATGAGATCATGGCTGATCTGGTTGTGGCTTCAATCCGCATTCCATTTACTCCCAATAACCTTTGATTCGCTTGTTAGTCAAGAATGATCTACCTCTGCCTTAAAAATATTCACTGCTGCTGTCTCCAACGCTCTCCAAGGAAGAGTTCCAAAGATTCACAAACATCTGAGAGAAAACAATTTTTTCAGCCCCGCCTTAAATAAGAGACCCTTTATTTTCAAACTGTGTCCCCTTGTTCTAGTCTCTCCCAAAAGGGGAAACATCGTTTCAGCATCTACCCTGTCAAGTCCTCTCAGGATCTAATATGTTTCAATAAGATCACCTCTCAACCTTCTAAATTCTAATAAATACAGGCCTAGCCTGTCCAACCTTTCCTCATAAGATAATCCCCCCATTCCAGATATCAGCTCGGTGAAACTTCTCTAAACTACTTTTAATGCATTTATATCCTTTCTTAAATAAGGAGACCAAACTGTGCACCATAGTCGAGATGTTCTCTCACCAATGCCCTGTGCATATATAGCAAAACATCCCTACTTTTATATTATATTCCCCTTGCAAGAAACAGCAACATTCCATTTACCTTCTTAATCACTTGCTGTACCTGCATACTAACTTTCCTGATTCATGTACCAAGACATTCAGATCCCTCTGTACTCAGAATTCTGCAATCTCTCACAATTTAAATAATATGCTGCTTTTCTCTTCTTCCTGCCAGTGTAGACAAATTTGCATTTTCTCACATTATATGCCTTCTACTAAATTTTTTGCCACTCTGTTAATCGAACAGTGTCCCTTTGCAGACTCTTTCACAACTTACTTTCTTACCTATCTTTGTGTCATTTGCAAATTTAGCAACCATACATTTGGTCCCTTCATCCAAGTCATTGATATAAATTGTAAATAGTTGCGGTCCTAGCACTGTTCCCTATGGTACTCCACTCATCATATCCTGCCAACCCCAAAGGAACCATTTATCCCTACTGTCTGTTTACTGATTGATAACCTATCAACTATCCATGCTAATATGTTACCCCCTACACCATAAGCTCTTACGTTAAGTAGTAATGTTAAGTGTGGCACCTTCTCGAATGCCTTTTGGGACATCTGCTCTGGGCTGTAGAGGAACTTGTATTGGAAGGGTGCACGTAGGTATCAACAACAAAAGTGGCACTAATAAAGAGGTTCTGTTGAGTGAGTATGAGCAACAAGGGGCTAAATTAAACAGCAGAATCTTAAAGATAATAATATCTGGATTACTACCTGAGCCATGAGCAAATTGGCATAGGGTAAATCAGATTACAGAGTTAAATGTGTGGCTCAAACATTGGTATGGGAGAAATGCATTTCAAGTACGCTGCTTCCAGTGCAGTGGGAGCTGTACTGTTGGGACAAATTTCAACTGAACCATCTTGAGACAAGTACTCTGGCAAGTAACATAACTAGGGTGGTAGAGAAGGCTTTAAACAAAATAGAGGAAACCCACGCAGACACGGGGAGAACATGTAGACTCCACACAGACAGTGACCCAAGCCGGGAATCGAACCCGGGTCCTCGTGCTGTGAGGCAACAGTGCTAGCCACTGTGCCACCCAATCTCCATTTTCATAATCAACCAACAGACCTATCATCTAAACTAATATAAATTAAACAAAAAATGCTGGAAAAAATCACCAGGTCCGGCAGCATCTGTGAAGAGAGAAACAGGGTTAACATTTCAAATCCAATTTGACTCCTCTATGGAACTAGCGTTATGACTAATTTACCCTCGGTATAATGATTGGAGATATAGACACTGATATCACTCAGGAATAATCTGCCTTCAATGCCTTAATTATTTGTAACATTCCAAGCAATTTTCTTTAACTTGCGTTAGTCTTTACATTCATTTCCTCAATGCAATAAACAGCCCCTTGCCAAGAATGGGCCTGATTTGAACCTCTTGCCTAACTGATGGAAAATAAATTAGCCTGACAGCGTGTTACTGTTAAATGCAAGTTTGAGCTTCGTAAAGACATGTAAAGACTATTCAATTACATAGAAGTTATTGCTTAAACTTTCAAATATGCTCTGCATTCTTGTGGGCTGGCTGCAGACATCACCAAGGCTTTTAGTCGTCTACTCGCTTAGATGATCTATCCATAATGACACCACTGGGTGCAGTTTAGTAAGTGCCATCATGTTGGAGATTATCTCAGTGAGGCACAAATGCAGCTCTTAGACTCTTGCATGCCGTTCTTGTAATTTTGTGTGAGGATAGACTGACTTCCAGCCACAAGGATGGCATCATTACAGACTCTGAAATAGACAGCTGATACAGAACGTTCATTGCCTGCATGCACAGCTGTGCTGTGGGTTTGAATCCCAGCCTACTTGACATGTTAATCTTCCCTATGTGTGATATGTTTCAGATGTGCTGTCAAATCTTTACATTTATCTTGATTTCTTTGTTTTAGCCGCACTATGCACACCTCTCAACCATGCTTTAAAACTTTCCAGTATGTAGACATGGGCTGCTCCTTTTATCCCAGCAGATGCACTAGGGCAGTCAAAGATGTACCCTTAATTTTCCTTCCATCCCTTTAGTCAACCACTGTACATCTGCATGATGCCTCACCCTGAACTCTTAGCTCTGAACTCGCCATGTAGTAATGAAAGTATGGCATTTTTGACACAGCACATCTCTGTACCAAGATGCTGCACCAACAGTCCTATTCCAAGTCTTCAGAAGCTGCTTCTATTTTGGCTTCATTTAGTTCAGAACTCAGCTTTCAAGAGGCAGATCCCAACATTTACGTTGCTAAATTTGGCTTTCTTATCCTGAAAGTAAACCCCTAGGCTTGATGTTTCATGAATGCATGAGCCTTTGGGCGAGATAGTGGAACCAAATTATAAACGCCAACAGTATAAACAGCCACTGAACAACATCAATCTCACAGAATTCAAATTAAAATGACACAGATGTCAAAGTAGCCAGAATTTACTTTTGCACACTTACACGCTCTGAGCTATAAATGTTGGGATCTGCCTCATTAAAGCTGGGCACAGTAAGAAGCCTCACAACACCAGGTTAAAGTCCAACAGGTTTATTTGGAATCATGAGCTTTCGGAGCGCTGCTCCTGCATCACTCACCTGACATCACCGGCATCTCCGTCTCATTAAAGCTGAGTTCTGAACTAAATGGAGCCAACAGTAAAGCAGCTGCTGAAGACTTGCAACTGTTGATGCAGCATCTTGGTACAGCAACGCCTACCTGGGCTCATGCTTCTTCTTGCATTCAGATAATGGGACAAAAGAGTAATCATTTTATCGTCTTGTTTTAAAGGAACCATTTCTGGGTTCCTTTCGATCTTACACTGCAATTAGCACTGCTGTATCTTTGGCATTTATAGTGACAAAACCAAACAGTTAATAAAATGACACTGAAATCTTTCAAAGCTATTTATCGGTCAGTCCAGACATTCTGCACTTCCTTAGAGTACCAACATATCCAACTTCATGGAGACTGAATTAGTAAGGACAATGCATCAATGTCACATTTTGCAATGAAAAACAACCGCGCTGTCCATTTCTTTTTCATATAGTCACACCAGATCTTAATTTGCAGGTTTATAATTTAAATAACCAAGCTACAATTCTTGGTGTGCTACTTAATTACTTAGTACAGTATTGATAGTGGGCCACAATAAACTGCCATCTAAACATATTATGGTCCGAGAAAAAGCTGTTGTTTCTCCACTTCCCTTTTTCTTCCACTTTTCTCTCCTGAAGATGATGACGAATGCTGGAATTCCACAAGCGGCACTAGGTTGTCTATTCCTCATTCAATCGACTCTTCTTCATTAACAGGGAGACGGTGGTATACTGGTAAAGTCACTGGACTACTAATCCACATGCCCAGGTTAACATTCAGGGAACATGGGTTCAAATCCCACCAGCTGGTGGAATTTGAATTCAACTAGTAACTCTGGAATTATAAAGCTAGTCTCTAAACTATCATCAAGTTTTGTCTGGTTCAGTAATGCCCTTTAAAGAAAGAAATCTGCCATGCTTGCTTTGTCTGATCTACATGTGACTTACAATAATGTGTGGTTGACTCTTAACCGCCTGCTGAAATGGCCTGACAAGCTATCTAGTTCAAGGGCAATTATGGATGGGCAATGATTGCTGGCTTTGTCAGTGATGGTCACATCCTATGAAAGCATAAAGGAAAAAAATCTTCACCTGTGATCAATACACAGCAACTCATGATGGAAAATGTATGCCTGATTGTTGCGTGAGAACAAAACTGAATCCAGTAAAACAAAAACTTGCATTAATATAGTACCTTCACAACTGCAGGTGATTCCAAAGCGCTTTAATGTCAATTGAGTAACTTTGAAGCTTAATCATTACAGCAATGAAGGAAATGCAGCAGCAAATGTGTGGAGTTGTGATGTTCCTTGCTGAAATTTATTGAGCTATTTTCTAATTTCTCAGTTGTTCTGAATCATAGAATCATAGAAACCCTACAGTGCAGAAAGAGGCCATTTGGCCCATCGAGTCTGCACCGACCACAATCCCACCCAGGCCCTACCCCCATATCACTACATATTTACCCGCTAATCCCTCTAACCTATGCATCTCAGGACTCTAAAGGGCAATTTCTTTAGCATGGCCAATCAACCTAACCCGCACATCTTTAGACTGTGGGAGGAAACCAGAGCACCCGGAGGAAACCCACGCAGACACGAGGAGAATGTGCAAACTCCACACAGACAGTGACCCAAGCCGGGAATCAAACCCAGGTCCCTGGAGCTGTGAAGCAGCAGTGCTAACCACTGTGCTACTATGCCGCCCAATTTTGTTAGAAATACACATTTTTTTTAAAGTCTTTTCTATTTTGGGCCTGCCCTTAATTTAGGGTAAAATGGAAGTAAGTTTAGTTTATTTATTAGTGTCACAAGTAGACTTACAGTAATACTACAATGAAGTTACTGTGAAAATCCCCTCTTCGCCACACTCTGGCGCCTATTCAGGTACACTAAGGGAGAATTAAGCATGGCCAACACACCTAACCAGCACATCCTTTGGATTGTGGAAGGAAATCGGAGCACCCGGAGGAAACCCACGCAGATATGGGGAGAACGTGTGGACTCCATACAGACAATGACCCAAGCCGGGAATCAAACCTAGGTCCTTGGTGCTGTGAATGGACGGCACCCTGACTTGTCCTGAATTCTGCTGTCAGCAAGTCTGGGTGGCTTGGATGTTAAAGATTAAAGGAGGGCACAGGTTGTTTTACTGGGAAGAAGATGCAAGGTGTTCACCCATTTAAACAATAATTAAAGCATCTATGCTCACAGCAGATGGAGAGTTAGTATCCAAAGTTAGTATCCAGGAAGGTGTTAGGAATGTCATGTTTTGTTAATCAGCTATGCTTTAAATTGTCTATTTAGTTTCAAGATAGAATGATGTTAAAAATCTAAAGGATAGCTAATTAGGATTTCTACCTGGATACAAGGCCTGTGTGATTCACATTGTCATGTGTGGAGTTTGCACTTTCTCCCCGTGTCTGCGTAGATTTCCTCTGGGCGCTCCAGTTTCCTCTCACAGTCCAAAGGTGTTTGGGTTAGGTTGTTTGGCCATGCTAAATTGACCCTAGTGTCAGGCGGATTAGCAGGGTAAATGCATGGGGTTACAGGAATAGGGCCTGGGTGGGATTGTGGTCGGTACAGACTCGATGGGCCAAATAGCCTCCTTCTGTACTGTATGGATTTTATAACTTCTATAAAGATGGACTTTGAGAGGGGTAGGATCCATTGGAAGCCATTGTAGGTTTGGGTTACCAGTTTTTAAAAAAATATTACAGACCCTATTACGTGAATGTAGCCCAATCCATCACGCAAACCAGCCTCCCATCCATTGACTCTGTCTACACTTCCCGCTCCCTCGGCAAAGCAGCCAGCATAATTAAGGGCCTCACCCCGGACATTCTCTCTTCCACCTTCTTCCTTCAGGAAAAAGATACAAAAGTCTGAGGTCATGTACCAACCGACTCAAGAACAACTTTTTCCCTGCTGCTGTCAGACTTTTGAATGGACTTACCTTGCATTAAGTTGATCTTTCTCTAAACCCTAGCTATGACTGTAACACTACATTCTGCACTCTCTTGTTTCCTTCTCTATGAACGGTATGTTTTGTCTGTACAGCGCGCAAGAAACAACTCTTTTCACTGTATGTTAATACATGTGACAATAATAAATCAAATCAAATCAAATCAAAGAATCCAAGAGAGTGGACTGGAAGATGGGGCAATATTTGTTCACCATGCAAGAACACAACTGGAAGCTCTGCTTGGATAGAAGAGAGAAAGGTTGTGAGGCTTTCAACAAAGCTGAAAGATTTGCCTTGATTTAGCTAGAGGGAGCGATCTCTGGGGTAAGCCATACCATGAAAGTCACTTTAGGAGTAGAAGTTATTTGACTGGAAAAGGGAAAAGGAGCTGAAAATCACTTGCGACTGGTTCCTAGAATACAAATGGTCCACTTATGGGACAGAGTAAAGGATAACTCATTTTTGATTGTTTTAAATGTTAAATGGGGGATCTTTTCGTAGTGTAGAGTATGGATTACAATCTGAAATAGTGTTTATTTAATGTTGTTTTTAGTTTGTGCATTACAGTAAAGGTCTTAAAACCTGAAACCTTGACATGCAATTCCTTTACGTTGACTAGTAGAAATTCAAATTTCTTTTTAAAGTTATCGGTCTCTATGGAAACTACAACACAGATCCCTTTAAAATGAATTGAAATGTTTGAGAAATCATTTGCAGTGCAGCCAAACTTTCAATTTGCACTAAAGGGATTGAGTTTCCACTACCTTACCATCTTCCTCAGAGGGCAAAATCAGAAAATTACTACTTTGCCATCATGTTTCACTCAGCAGAGAGACTATTTGGGAAAGTACAGATGCAAAACTATGAGCCAACATAAACCTTTGGAAGAAGAGGGAAGATCACAAGAGTGGTAAAATGCTCTTTATTAGAACATGCATACCTTCCACTGCTAAACTGAAAAACCTTTTGAAAAAGGTCCTAAAAAATACAAGTAAGTCCTACTGACACAGCTTTAGGCATCTATAGGTTACTTATTATGGAAGCATTTTAAACATGTTAACAACAATTCTATACATAAGGAGCTTACTGGTCAGTTCGGCAGAAATTTATCAAATTTATGCCAAGTTCATTCAAAGAATTTCTGGAAAAGATTAACTCTCCAAGTCAACCATGAGGGCTATGTTTTCTATATCTCTTGATTATAAACATACATAATGATATTCACACAGGCATTGAGTACATGCTCACAGTCACTATGGCATTGCATGGAGCCACGGACATATGCTATAGGACTAAGTTCTTCCTATGTGACAAACAAAATTCCACTTTGAATTGGGTCTCCATATTAGCATGTCAGAATCTCGGAGGTGTACAGGGACCAGTAATCAATGACAAAATGGACTTGTACATCAGGTAAGTGAGCCAACTGTAGACGCACAATCCCTGCTATCATTCAATGTTATAAAATGGGTGAACTCCGGATAACCAACTATTCTGGCGACCCACAATTTCACCCAAGTGACTGCTGGCTTTCCACTTAAATGTGAAACTGTGGAAATGGATTCCTTCCCTTTTATTGTAGGTTTCCATATTTCCTTCATTATAAGAGCAGTGGTACCAAGCATGTATGGAAGAATGGCACACACAGGTTGCATGTTTTTGAGTGACAGTCTCTCAAGTCCTGTCCAAACATTATTGAAGTAAATATAACTGGGAGAGAATAATGATGGAAGTTGCTCTCCAAAGACTAAAAGCATAATGGGTGCATGAAAGTGCGACATGAACAAATCAATTAATTCAAAACAAACATACCTGAATATGGCATACAGTGCACTTTAAATTATCAGGATAATTTAAAGGGATCTATCAGAAAGTTTAATGTTGGCATCAAACACATAAAGTATACAAATGAGTGCTTGTTGGTTAAAAAGAAAAAGGAGGCTTATGTTCGGATGAGACGTGAGCACTCGGGTAGTGCACTAGAAAGCTTTAGATTGGCTAAGAGGGAGTTGAAGAGCGAGCTTAGAAGGGCTAAAAGGGGACATGAGAAGACTTTGGCGGATAGGGTTAAAGAGAATCCTAAGGCGTTCTATAGGTATGTCAAGAACAGAAGGTTGGTTAGGGCAAGTTTAGGGCCAGTTATAGATGGCAGAGGGAAGTTATGTGTGGAACCGGAGGAGATTGGTGAAGCATTGAACCAATATTTCTCTTCGGTGTTCACGCAAGGGGACATGAATATAGCTGAGGAGGACACTGGGTTGCAAGGGAGTAGAATAGACAGTATTACAGTTGATAAGGAGGATGTGCAGGATATTCTGGAGGGTCTGAAAATAGATAAATCCCCTGGTCCGGATGGGATTTATCCAAGGATTCTCTGGGAGGCAAGAGAAGTGATTGCAGAGCCTCTGGCTCTGATCTTCAGGTCGTCGTTGGCCTCTGGTATAGTACCAGAAGATTGGAGGTTAGCGAATGTTGTCCCATTGTTTAAGAAGGGGAACAGAGACTTCCCCGGGAATTATAGACCGGTGAGTCTCACTTCTGTTGTCGGCAAGATGTTGGAAAAAATTATAAGGGATAGGATTTATAGTTATTTGGAGAGTAATGAATTGATAGGTGATAGTCAGCATGGTTTTGTGGCAGGTAGGTCGTGCCTTACTAACCTTATTGAGTTTTTTGAGAAAGTGACCAAGGAGGTGGATGGGGGCAAGGCAGTGGACGTGGTATATATGGATTTTAGTAAGGCGTTTGATAAGGTTCACCATGGTAGGCTTCTGCAGAAAATGCAGATGTATGGGATTGGGGGTGATCTAGGAAATTGGATCAGGAATTGGCTAGCGGATAGGAAACAGAGGGTGGTGGTTGATAGTAAATATTCATCATGGAGTGCGGTTACAAGTGGTGTACCTCAGGGATCTGTTTTGGGGCCACTGCTGTTTGTAATATTTATTAATGATCTGGATGAGGGTATAGTTGGGTGGATTAGCAAATTTGCTGATGACACCAAAGTCGGTGGTGTGGTAGACAGTGAGGAAGGGTGTCGTAGTTTGCAGGAAGACTTAGACAGGTTGCAAAGTTGGGCCGAGAGGTGGCGGATGGAGTTTAATGCGGAGAAGTGTGAGGTAATTCACTTTGGTAGGAATAACAGATGTGTTGAGTATAGGGCTAACGGGAGGACTTTGAATAGTGTGGAGGAGCAGAGGGATCTAGGTGTATGTGTGCATAGATCCCTGAAAGTTGGGAATCAAGTAGATAAGGTTGTTAAGAAGGCATATGGTGTCTTGGCGTTTATTGGTAGGGGGATTGAATTTAGGAGTCGTAGCGTTATGTTGCAACTGTACACAACTCTGGTGCGGCCGCACTTGGAGTACTGTGTGCAGTTCTGGTCCCCACATTACAGGAAGGATGTGGAGGCTTTGGAGAGGGTGCAGAGGAGGTTTACCAGGATGTTGCCTGGTATGGAGGGGAGATCCTATGAGGAGAGGCTGAGGGATTTGGGATTGTTTTCGCTGGAAAGGCGGCGGCTAAGAGGGGATCTTATTGAAACATATAAGATGATTAGAGGTTTAGATAGGGTGGATAGTGATAGCCTTTTTCCTCTGATGGAGAAATCCAGCACGAGGGGGCATGGCTTTAAATTGAGGGGGGGTAGTTATAGAACCGATGTCAGGGGTAGGTTCTTTACCCAGAGGGTGGTGAGGGATTGGAATGCCCTGCCAGCATCAGTAGTAAATGCGCCTAGTTTGGGGGCGTTTAAGAGATCCGTAGATAGGTTCATGGACGAAAAGAAATTGGTTTAGGTTGGAGGGTCACAGTTTTTTTTTTAACTGGTCGGTGCAACATCGTGGGCCGAAGGGCCTGTTCTGCGCTGTAATGTTCTATGTTCTATGTTCTATGTTCTATGTTCTACCACCAGAGGCACGTAGAACAAAACAAGGTGAGGTTCAGCCATTCCTCTTGCTGAATTGCCACCTCAGGAATGGAAATCTGCATTAGATCAGAAAGTAAGTCTTACTCCCCTCAAAGCAAGATTAAGCATTGTAAACTCATCCCAGCCAATAATGGCTACTATCATATCACTTTATATCTCTTATTGTTTTTCCACCTTGATTTCTTTGTGGTGGGGTCTTTAGACCAAGAAAGGCACCATGAAATTCTGTCACATGTTACAAAAAGTGCCCAACAACATATCCTCTGCAACACCCAGGAAAACAGTCAGGAAACAGACTGTTATTGTAGCAAAGTGACACTGTCTTTCATTGAAATGCTCTATTGTGTGTGGTAATTAAAGGTGCAAAGGTTTTAATTTTTCATGATCTTTAATCACATTTGTGTCTGTTCTGCTGTAAAACAACATAGAATGCTGCTTGGAGTGCTACTAGAATGACAAAACCCACAGTAAGACAGTCCATTGCAGTTAATAATAGTTTGATACATAGGCCACCATTCATCTCCACTCAAGAGAGAAAATAACCTACCTATTCCCAATGCTGCTCCTTCTCCAAATTTGATGCTGTGCAATTTCTGAGCATGGGACTTAATGCAGCACTTTCTAATCTGTAAACCAATGTAACATACGCACCTACATCCAATTCATAATAGCAAGTTAGTCACTTGTAAGTTTTAATAAGATGGCATCCATGGTCAGTTGGTTTCCTCTGTGCATTCTGCATAACAAAATGATAAACCCACCCTTTTTCATTCCAACTAGCATACAAAGTAAATCTTTCTACAGGCGAATTTTGTGAAATGAAATTGATACATAGAACATAGAACATAGAACAGTACAGCACAGAACAGGCCCTTCGGCCCACAATGTTGTGCCGAGCTTTATGATAAAATATTCCCCAATTTTTAATTGGAATTTGTATGAAGAGAGCCAAGTTTTCAAGGATCAATTTGAATTTGGGATGAAAATCGAAATAAATGATGCAGGGAGAGCTTGAATTTCTGTCTTGGATCTGCACTGGGAACTGCCCTAATCACTAATAATTACATTATTCTCCTTACTGTTGTCTTCACCAGAAGGGTTGTCATCAAATGCTCCCATTCTGGGATCACCTAAGCAATATATCACTTCTAACACAATGTGAGTACATCAGGCACGACTCCAGAACGCTAGGAAAATGCCGCATACTTTGTGTAACAGTAGGCCACAAGCATGTAGAGACAATTCACAGAAGAGTTATTTGGGTGCAGAGATCTCAGCAGTTTATGATGTGTGTCTGTAATGGGCCTCTCTCTAAATTGCAGCTAGTGACTTGGTTGACTTAGGGCTAAAATTAACAGCTATTCGCACTCTGTCTTACTTCACAAAGCATGTCTGTAAAAAGTGATACCACAGTCAGCAGTCAAGCTATTGCCAAGGGGAAGCTGTGCATTCCTTTGCTCAGTAAGAAGTTTAACAACACCAGGTTAAAGTCCAACAGGTTTATTTGGTAGCAAAAGCCACACAAGCTTTCGAGGCTCTGAGCCCCTTCTTCAGGTGAGTGGGAATTCTGTTCACAAACAGAACTTATCAGACACAGACTCAATTTACATGAATAATGGTTGGAATGCGAATACTTACAACTAATCCAGTCTTTAAGAAACAAAACAATGGGAGTGGAGAGAGCATCAAGACAGGCTAAAAAGATGTGTATTGTCTCCAGACAAGACAGCCAGTGAAACTCTGCAGGTCCACGCAACTGTGGGAGTTACAAATAGTGTGACATAAATTCTGATTCTAGGATCGCATGATAAAGACTCAGGAGGAAAAAAGCAGAAATATTTATGTGAAATAGTGTGACATAAACCCAATATCCCGGTTGAGGCCGTCCTTGTGTGTGCGGAACCTGGCTATCAGTTTCTGCTCAGCGACTCTGCGCTGTCGTGTGTCCTTTCCTTTGCTGTCAGTAACTTAACATTTACCAATAAGGACATTAATCACCTGAAAGAGGTTTTAATTGTCTTATTTGCATGATAATACTTAGGTATTACTCTGTAAACCTCTAGCATAGAAGTCTCGATTCACTTAACATGAGCCTTTATAATAAAAGACCAACATTGCCAATTTCAGCTTTATTAGAGTATAATCATATCACTGGAGGACACTTCTTAACTTCAAATTCACATACAATTCAACTTACTACCAATGTCAAAACGTTAGGGTACTAGACCCATCTTGTACAAGAAGTGTAAACTTCTGAGATGGTAAAGTGACTCCAAATAATATGTAAAAACACACTCAAAAATTACAAATAATATATGATATCTGTATCTGGGTCCAATATCTTGGTTTTTAGAGGGCAATAAATAAATATACAGGTTACTGAAGCTAACCACCAATAACTAACTAGTTGGTTTTGTTGTGAACATTCTTTCTTGATGAGACCTTGCAAGATTTGATTTCATATTGCAATTTGTCCCCAGCATCCCCCCATACAGTTTCTTTGAATCCTTACAGTGCAGAAAGATGCCATTTGGTCCATCATGTCAGCGTCGACTCTTACCCAGGCTTACTCCGTAACCCCACATGTTTACCTCACTTATCTTGGGACATTAAGGGGCAATTTAGCATAGCCAATCAACCTAAACTGCACACCTTTGGACTTTGGGAGGAAGCCGGAGCACCCGGAGGAAACCCACGCAGACACGAGGAAAATGTGCAAACAGACAGTGACCCAAGGCCGGAATTGAAACCGGGTCCCTGGCGCTGTGAAGCAGCAGTGCTAACCACTGTGCCACCATGCCACCCAAATTTGTTATGATCTTGCACCCAACTTGCTAAGTGTGCCTTCTTGTAGCTAAATTAATATTTATTTAGATTGAGAATGAAAGCGAAGAGAACAAAGCAATAGGGGAAAGAAACATAAACAATAGGAGTACATAAACCAATCTGGCTTCCCACTACAATGAAATGATCTACTTGGCAAATATTTCATGAGTGTATGGGTGATTAATGGACATTTATATTTAAAAAGGTGCAAGTGTCACACTTTGAGCACAATGCAAATCAGGACGAATTTTTTAACAGAATATTTACCTGGTTTTGGAGTCCTGGCAAAATGGTTCATCTACTGACAAAGAAACAGTAGTGCAAATCAAAAGCTTCAGTCCAGAAAAAGCATTGGGAAAGTGCTGAATTGAAGAAGAAGAAAAAAAATGGACAAAGAAGGAACCAGGCCAAGTAGGGGGGTAAGAAGGAGGAGGATTAGTTCCTTTCTAGTGATTTATGTGAGAGAGTGGGATATGCCTGCTTCTGATCCTGTTTCAATTACCAGCCTCTGTGATTGTTATTCTTCCCCTACGAGCAGTGGTCATGTTGCATTGACAGAATGTATATGTCTGCAACCTGATTTGTCCACTTAAAATAACATTTATCATGTTCCCAGTTTATAAATCATTCAGGCCAACTTGATGAGAGCTATGGCAGGCCTACACCCCCACTGATCCTAATGCTAGATAACTCCCAAGAGCCTGTATTTATGCAGGAGAACGTTAATTGTCAACCTTGCTCATCAAAGACTCAATGCTATTGGCATCTTTGCTCCTCCATCTTTACTTCAAAGCTGATTGTTCACTTTCTTGAAATGCTTTAGAGGTAGATTTCCTGGCTGTCTCCATTGTAAAAAGAAATACAGATAAAAGTGTAACTGACTGCCTATGCTACTTCCATTTGTTTACAAATTCAACACAGACATGCTATAGTCCAGTGCTGAATGGAGGTGATCAGCAAGGTAGTTTGATTGATAAAGTCCCTATCTGGTCATTTACGATCTGGCTGAAGAAGAAACGGGTTTCACCAGACAGAAAAGCAATTAATCTGCAAACGAGCAAAAGAACAGCAGGTCTGTGCATTGGAGGCCTGGGCTGCTGTAGCTCAGAAGAGGAGATAAGGCTGCAGACGGCTATTTATTGTACATTTTAATTAAGTGCTTGTTAACGGCAGTTATCTTTAACAGTTATAAAATGACTGTTGTAATGCATTTTGTTTGAGGAAAATGGAAATGCTGAAAGCCTTTACAAAACCAACTGCGGATTTTGTTCGTTTTAAATCAAAGCCTAAATTTTTTTTTAAAATGAAAGAAAAGGGGGAGATGTCAGAGCAATCTAAACCTGGCTACTAATGGTTATTTAATATGTCCATCACCTTCTGTAAGTCTCCAGCATACGGAGCTTGCACAATACCCTCCAAACCGTCTTTAACACTTATTTGAGGTGACAGGAAAAATGAAACCGTTTGTGCTTATAATGGAAAAGCAATCATTGCTACATTATATTCTGCTTGCCCTATCATGCTAATGCTTGGTAAAAATGTCACCAAATGTATTTAAAGACCTGATGGAGTGTTGCCGTTTTATTCCTGTTATTCAGCTGATTAATAAAAAATCTTCAATTTGTATGTAAATGCACTTGGGTTTCATATCATCCAAATACCTGCACCTGGCAAAAAAAAATAATAAACTGAAGTTTAATGCAGCAATTATGAGCATTTATGGGGACTCTTAAAGAGGTGGCTGCCTCTCTGACCAGCATGATGAGAAATTCACAGAGGAATATTACTGATGCATAGACAAGAAGAGCTGCAGCTGGTCCCAAGTGCAACAACTGCCAATGCAGATTAATACACAGCCTAACGTTTGTTTGTTTGCACAAGGTAGGCTAAATATTTCACATCACCATTGAAAGTGGTTGCTGTTTAAGAAGAAATATGCATTATGTGGATCAGTTCACTGCCAAAGTCATTAAAATTTCATTAAATTCATTAATTTCAGCTGAAAACAGCCTTTAATGGTGTGCTCCTTAAAAAGCTGGGTTTAAATATGTTGCCTTGTGATATCACATAGCAAAGTGAATGCAGTTGGGTGAACAAAATATTAAATCGGAACAATTCCTTTCATATTCAATCAGAACAAATTCTTTAATATAGGTACCAAATTGCATGGCAATTTTCCTTAGCTTTCAATAATACAGGAGATGATGTTATACAGGAACAAGAAAGCCTGTCCCCACACTTACTGGAGAGAACTGGTGATGGCAACCAAACAGGCAGCTAGATGTTCTACTATTGGCATATAGTTCAGATCGAAGTGGCTAGTGGAGTGGTTTAAAAAGATTGAAATGGAAGAGTGCAGTTAGCATATTCTTTTCTGAGGTCAGTTCATGTGCACAATGTTAGGGACAGATTTGAAATAGAATCATATCGTAGAATAGTAGGGCACAGAAAGAGGCCATTCATCCCATCTAGATTGCACTCAGTCTTTCAAAAACCGATTCAGTCAGTCTCACGTCCCTTTCTTTCCACATATTCCTGCAATTCTTTCTCCATCAAATGTTCACCCAATTCGTTTTCAAGTCTACTATTGAAACTGCGGGCGTTACCATATGAGGCAATGCATTTCAAATCCCACTACTTGTGTAAAAATGCTTTTGTTATGTCACCTCTGATTATTTTGCTTATTACTTTAAATTTGCACCCTCTGATCATCAACCTTCCATTAGAAACAGTTTGGACGGCAATTCTCCCAGCCCGCTGCACTGCTCCCCCCCCCCCCCCCCCCCCCCCCCGCTGGGAGTGGTTCCCTCCAGCAGCATTTACAACTGCTCCCCACTAATGGGGAACAGGCGTCCAACCATGCTGGAGGAAACAGAGGCCCTGAGGATAAGGGATGTGGTTGGGGGTAAGGGGAGTGCCCCTTGAGCAGTACCGGCCTGGCACCCTGGCACTGCCCAAGGGACAAGCTGGCAATGCCAAAGGCACACTCTGGCACTGCACACCAGGCACCAGGCAGTGCCAAGGAGGTGGGGACAAAGGGGGTATGGCCTGCTGGGGGCAGGGCCTATTGCGGGAAATTGTGGGGGAGGGCCCGCTGTCACTCTGCAAAAGGAACAGTGGGGGAAGGAGGCGGGGTGAGGGTGATCAGGGCTTGCAATCTGGGTGGGGGGGGGTCAGGGCTTCCGGGGGATATCGGGGCTGGTCATCGAGTTGGGGGGTGGGGTCAGGACTGTCGTGGGGGCAGGTGGGGGTCATAGGGACTGGCCCAGGAAGGTCTGAGAGGCTAGTGATCGGGCGGGGGGGGGGGGGGGGGGAGGGGGGGTGCTGGCCAGTGATCAGGAAAGCCAGCGATTGGGAGGCCGGCAATGGAGAGCCACTGCGCATGCGCCGATCTCTGCACTGACAGATCAGCGCATGTACAGTGGCCCACTCAACGCAATGCTGCCAGCCACTCGGGCGTGAATAGGCCTCACCCCCTGCTCACCAGAGGGAATCCCGTTAAGGCACTCTGTAATGCACAGAATGTCAGAGATTCATCTGGTAAGTACGCTAAAAAAACCCAGCAGGATTTACTCTCATTTTCCCGCACATTGGGAACTTAGGTTTTTTTGGGAGAATCCTGGTGCTTATCTTTATTTCCTCTGACAAAATCTTCCATTATTTTAAACACCTCTATCAAATCTCCTCTTTCTGCTGTCGGGAGAAAGACCCCAGCTTCTCCAGTTTATCCATGTATCTGTAATCTCTCATACCATTCAAGTAAATCTCTTTGGAATCCTCTCCGAAGCCTTCACCTTCTTCCTAAGGTGTGGTACCCAGAACTGGACACAATACTCCAGCTAAGGTCAAATTAGTCCTTTAAATAGGTTCAGCAGAACTTCTTGGTCTTTGTACTCCATATCTCTATTTATAGAGCCCCGGATTCCATATGCTTTAATAACTGCTTTGTCCTACCACCTTCAATTCTTCATTAATAAGCAATCCAAGGTCTCTCATTCTTGCACCCCCTTTATCATTGTGCCATTTGACTTGCATTGTTTCTCTCATTCTTCCTACTAAAATGTGCCGATTCACACTTTTTGGTGTTGAATTTCATCTATCACATGTCCACCCATGTCACCAACTTGTTCACGTTCTCCTGAAATCCATTACTATCTTCCTCACTGTTTATTAGACTCACAAGTTTCGTACAGGAAACATGCCAGGAAGTTGCAAGAAAGCAAGATTTAAAGGGCAGTGGATCACTAGAGGAGGCCACCAGAATAGCGAGAAAAATCCGAAAACCACTAGAGATTTCAAGAAAGTATCTAAACCCCTTTGCAGCCTTTGCCATGATTGAAAACAGAGCAGACTAAGAAGAGGCAACACACCCCTGCACTTGACACTGTGTTTGTGGTGCATGTGAGAAGGGTGTCTGTGTGTGCCAACCCACAGCACCATCTTCATATATCAACATTGCAGCATGCCTGAAAGGTACTGCAGCCAAGTTTCAGGTCACTGCTTGCCATTCCTGTCATTGTCTATGCCAGCCCTCTGCTGCATAGTAGCTGCAGGTGTCCTTTCAGCAGATGGTATGGTTCTACATCTGGCTATCAGTTCCCCTACTTACTGCCAAGTGGATGTGCCAGAGTCTGCAGATCTGGTTGGTGACATCAGTTCTGCAACGCTGAATGATGGCAGAGGGCGACTGCAGTGGAAAATGCCGCAACTAGACTCACTATAATAAATATGTTGTTTTTAAATAAGCCTAAATTTCACTCTCTTTAGGCTGCTGACAACAAGCAGTAGATTTTTTTGATGACACCGAGCTCAAACTCACCATTTCCCCCACTTTTGCTAAATTATCAGGCTGCTTATCTGATAGCTAGTATTGGAAGAGCAGAAAAAGTATCCAATTAAATAGCGGGAAGCTATTGTATCCCGTTCCTGGTTCTTTAGCTATTGAGTCCATCTCTCTCATTGTCAATTTTCTGAGACTATCTATTCATAAACCTGCTGTTACATTTTACCCTAAGGTAAGCTACTGACCACATATCCACGCCATCACTAACATCATCAATTTCTACCACCGTAACATTACTCGAGTTAGTCCATGTCTTAGTTCATCTGCTGCCAAAATCCCCATTCATGCTTTGTCACCTCCAGACTTGACTAGTGGGGTGGCATGGTAGCACAGTGGTTAGCACTGCTACTGCACAGCCCCAGGGACCCAGCTCGAGTCACTGTCTGTGCGGAGTCTGCATGTTCTCCCCGTGTCTGCGTGGGTTTCCTCCGGGTGTTCCGGTTTCCTCCCACATTCTGAAAGATGTGCTGGTTAGGTGCATTGACCCGAACAGGCCCAGACTGTGGCGACTAGGGGAATTTCACAGTAACTTCATTGCAGTGTTAATGTAAGCCTTACTTGTAATTAATAAATAAACTTTAAAACCTTATTCCAATGCACTCCTGGTTGGTCTCTCATACTCCACCCTCCATAAATTTGAATTCATCCTCTTCTGCCCATGTCCTTACTTGCTCCGTCCACCTATTATGTCAGTGATCATGGCTGCTAGTTAAGCTACTTGACCGTGGGGCAGCACAGTGGCTAACACTGCTGCCTCATAATGCTAGGGATCCGTGTTTGATTCTGGCCTTGGGTCACTGTGTGGAGTTTGCACGCTCTCCCTGTGTCTGCATGGGTTTCCTTCGGGTGCCCCAGTTTCCTTCCACAGTCCAAAGATGTGCAGGTTAGGTGAATTGGCCATGATAAATTGCCCCTTGGTGTCCCACGATGTGTAGGTTAGGGGGATTAAATACGTGGGGCTACGGGAATAGGGTCTGGGTTAGATGCTCTGTCGGAAAGTCGGTGCAGACTCGATGAGCCAAATGGCCTCCTGCAACACTGTAGGGATTCTCTGATTCTTAGATAGATTAGTGTGATATTTTGTTATTATAATGCCCTTCTGGCGTACCTGTGAATGTTTTATTATGTTAAAGGTGCTATGTTAGTATAACCTGTTGTTGTTCCTAGAAAGGTAAGCAGCGAGAACCATAAAATCCATAGAATCCCTACAGTACAGACGGAGGCCAGTCGGCCCATTGATTCTGCACTGACTTTCAGAAAAAAGATCTTATGAAGGTCCATCCTCCTGCCCTATTCCCCCTCGCTCCATGCATTTACCATGGCTAATCCACCTAATCTACTCATCTTTTGACACTAGGAACAATTTAGCATAGCCAATCCACCTAACCTGCAAATCTTTGGAGCATGGGAAGAAACCGCAACACCTGGAAGAAACTCACACAGACACAGGGAGAATATGCAAACTCCACAAAGACAATCACCCAAGACCGGAATTTAACCCAGATCGCTGGCGTTGTAAGGCAGCAGTGCTAACCACTGTGCCACCATTGGAAAACTCTTGGAAAACAACCCAATTAACTTTCCTTCTATTTAAATCAAAAGGGAACAAAATCTGAGTGGGCTTGGTGAGGGAGCTTGATTTTTCCAATTTGATTTCCTGTGCTGCCCGAACAAAATTACCCCAAAAGCATTCTGAAGAAACACATTAGCTGAGGGATGGGCTAATAGAGGTCTTTAAAGTTATAATATAGGGACTAGGCAGTATTTAATGCATCCTCTCCCAGACAGCCTCCCCACCTGGATGCTAATTGGCTCCCTTAAGTGGACAATCGATGCCCACTTAAGGACCTCATCCCATTACCATTGGTTGATTCCCAGCTATGAGTTAAAAGGTCGCTATGGGAGGAGCCCAAGAAAAGCAAATCTGCTGGATTTGCTTGCTGGCTTCCAGAGAGTGTACCCCACCCAAAGGTACACAGTGCCTGATCAAGATGCCCAGGAATTGGGTGCCTATTGAGAGCCACATCCCTGCCAGCAACCTCTCCACCCCAGCCAGCAACCCTTCCCTATACTGACATCCCCTATTCACCAATAGCTTGAGTCCCTTGTCGATCCTAGGCCTCTGGTGGGTGCGTTACCGGCAGCAGCTGCCACTCCTGGTGGCGCTGATGAGCAATTGGAGAACTGCAGTCTCTGGTTGGTGAGATTTCCGCCTCCAGGATCCTAAATCCTGTGGAAGGCCTGTTGTTGGCCAGCTAAGAGCTGATGGGTCCTTACTGCCCTCTTCAATGGAGGCAACACCCGACCCCTGCTGGTTCTCAAGCCCACAGGTGAAACCCCGTTGCCGACGTTAAATTCCACCCAATGTTTCTACTTGTGGGAAACAGCATAACCAGAAACCATCAAGTTAAGATAATCAACAAAAAATCCAATTGGGAATTCAGATGAAACTTCCTTACCAAAAACATGATGAGAATGTGGAACTCACTACCACAGGACATGGTTGAAGCGAATCTATAGAAGCATTTCAGGGGAAGCTAGACTAGGATATGTGAGAGAATTGTTTATTGTTTATTTTATTAATATCACAAGTAGGCTTACGTTAAGGCTGCAAAGAAATTACTGTGAAAATCGCCTAGTAGTAAGTGAAAAGAGAGTAAAGATGCTAAATTTAGATGAGTAAAGATGGGAGAAGACTCAAGTGTAGTATAAACACTGGCCTGTAACTTTTGGGACGGATGGCCCATTTCTGTGCCTTAAATCCTATTTCGGACTTAATTGCATTCACAACTGAATTTCCAAAATGCTTAGGTCATCTAAGTGAGGACAAATCTTTTTGTATTATTCCACTGCAAATTGAATCACATTTTACACTTCATTTACTGTTTGCCTTTGTTGAATTCATGGATTTATTTCCATGGCGGATGCACAATTGGCTACTTGGCAGAACCATACTGCATTTCTTTTCTGGCTGCCCCGAGCCCATTCCAGGGTCCCCAGTGAAAATTCTGCTATCACAACTTTCACCATCTCACCCAACCATCTAAAAGACAGCGATTGAGGGGAACTGGGTCTATACTTTGTTCGAAAGCAGGCATTAAAGATAATTAAACAAAATTGTCAGGTTAATGCTCCATCTCTGGAGCTACCAGGTTAATTTAGAATATTGATAGGTTGTATATTTAACATAATTACTTTGTTGAAACTGCTATTGAAGAACTGACTGCAAGAGCAGGCTAAAATCAGAATGTTGTAGAACAGGATTGGATATGGCTACCAAGGCAAATCTGACGATTAGTAGTTTGCTGCTGTTGGTTATCTTGTTGAATGTGAACATGGATCTACAAGTTGACAAATAAGGTGCAAGAAATTCTGCTATTTTTATGGCATCAAAGTGAGGTGAGGACCAGAATATCATGGTGACAGGAATCTGGCAGTACAGTGATGTTGTCAGAATAACAAATGAACCGGTGAGCCTTATCTTCTATTTTTAAGTAAGCTTTATTACCATGAGTAAGATGTGTTAACTGTTAGGGTTTATCAGTATTTATAAGGTTTATTAAGAGCAGTAAAGTTTATTAATATTGGTAAAGCTTTATTAGGGAGACACAAGCAGAAAGGAAGGAAGGCACCGTTGAATCTATTATTTTATTGTTATGTGATAAGGTTTATTGTATACTATGCTTTAAAGTGGTACATTAAGTGGCGGTAAGGGGAGGCATTAATTTAAAAATCATTGAGAAAATAAGTAATTAGCTAATTGGAGAGCAGCGTGAGGAGCAAAAGCTGAGTAGGACATAAAAAGTGATGATGGGAGCAGAGTGCAGGTCGAGTTTGAAATGTAACATCAGGAATAAAACGTGATTTTAGCACAGAGGAAGGATCTGATTGGTGAATAATTCTGCTTGTTTTTTTTCTAGTATCCAATTTATAATAAATAGTCTGTGAAGTGAAGTTAAAGCATGGCAGAATAACTCAGCCATGTGGAATGTGCATCCTGTGCCACGTGGGAAGTTGTGGATACTTGCAGGAACAGCCACCAGCAGCAGAAGCCTGAACTCGAGCAACAGCTGGCGTTACTACATCTCATCCATGAATCACGAATCTGAGAACAACGTGGGTAAATGTTTTGGGAGGTGAGAGTGCAGGCAGGGAAGGAATGGGTGACTGTCCGACAGTTTAGAAGGATCAAGCAGGTAGAGCAGGATTCCTCTTGACTCATAAGCCATTTTTCTATTTTGGATACTGGTGTGGGCAGTATAGATAATGGGAACCAGTGGCTGTGGTGTATTTGAACTTTCAGAAGGCTTTTGACAATGTCCTACACAAGAGGTTAATAAGCAAAACTAGAGCACATGGGATTGGCAGCAATATACTGGCACGAATTGAGAATAGGTTAATGTATAGAAACAGCAGGCACCCCCTCCTACCCCTGCACCCCCCACCCACAACATGATCCTGCCTCACTGAATATCAAAACCACCTAGTCATGTCAGTGAGGCTTACAACAGGTATTTGAAGACGTGAATCAGTAAAGGTGGCACAACAGCTCAGTGGTTACCACTGCTGCCTCACAGTGCCAGAGACCTGGGTTCAATTCCAACCTCAGGTGACTGCCTCTGTAGTGTTTACACATTCTCTTCCTGTCTGCATGGATTTCTTCTGAGTGCTCTGGCTTCCTCCCACATTCCAAAGATGTGCAGGTTAGGTTGTTTGACCATGTTAAATTGCCCCTTAGTGTTAGGGGGATTAGCAAGGTAAATACATCAGGTAATGGGGATAGGGTCAGAGTGGGATTGTTGTCGGTGCAGGCTTGATGGGCTGGGTGCCCTCCTTCTGCGCTGTAGGGACTCTATGATTCGATGATTATATGATCAATCAAGGGTATCCCCTGGGGACGCAATGGTACGTTTAGATCCTGAGGGGGGAGAGGGATCTGCCCTAGCAGCATCCTGTTACAGGTTAGCACTGCCAATCGATGCATAGTCACACCCATGGTCAAACTGGACCCTCCCAAGAGTACAATAAGGCCGCAGATAGCAATTTTTTCCTGCATTTGACATTGGTCATGTTATTTGACAGGATTCTCAATATCAGTATCTATCCCAAGCCATCAACATAACTGCGTGTGAGCATTTTCATCTTCATCATCCCAGGACGGGCACAATCTGACTCTTGTAACAATAACTTTCTAGTGGGAGTGGTTAAGACCACCCTTGCTCCCCGTAGTAATATATTGTCCTTATAATGTAACTCGTCTTCTCTTATCTGAAAGGGCCTTAATTGCTCAGATCTGTTATCACAATGCCAGTCGTGGAGAACCATATACTTAACTTGAGATAATATGGAGTCTTTCTGGGTCCAAAACCTGATCTGTCCCGTCAACACAAGCAATGTATAAATGTAGGGCAAGAACAATTTCCTGTGGTTCCGGTGGAGGGGAAAGCAGCTTAAAGCATCCACATTTGAAATATGTGTGTGCCTGGCCTATGTTGAAAAGTAACCTTATAGGCTGCTAGCAATAGAACCCAGAGTTGGACCTCATTGAAACAATGGGAGGGATGGCTTTATCATCCTTAAATAGACCCAATTGGAGTTTGTAGTCAGTAACTACTATGAAATGCCATCCATTAACTTACTGATGGAACCTCTTCAGTCTGGAGGTGATGGCTAGTCCCTCTGTTTCGATTTGAGAGTATACTTTTTCAGCATTGGTCACAATCCTCGAGGTGTAGGTAATAGGTCTTTCTGCACCATCATCCCTCTTATGCAATAAAGCCGCTCCAATTCTGTAAGGAAATGCAACACAGGAAGAATGATCTCTTTTGAGGGGGGTCAAAATGAACTAAGAGACTGGATGACTGCAATGCCAGTTTAACCTGTTCAAAGGTTTCTTCTGATGCTCTTTCCAATACCACCTCTGGTGCTGCTTGAGCAGTGTGTGTAGGGGTGCCAACACCATAGAAAGATTAGGAATTAATCATAGAAACATAGAATCCCTACAGTACAGATGGAGGCAATTCAGCCCATCGAGCCTGCACCGACAGCAATCCCAGCCAGGCCTTAACCCCGTTACTACGCGCATTCGCCCTGCTGGTCCCCCTGATACTAAGGAGCAATTTAGCAGGGGCGATCAACCTAGCCCGCACATCTTTGGACTGTGGGAAGAAACTGGAGCACCCGGAGGAAACCCTCGCAGACACGAGGAGAATGTGCAAACTCCACATAGTGACCTGAGACCGGAATTGAACCTGGGTCCCTGGCGCTGTAAGGCCTCAGTGCTAACCATTGTGCCACCATGCTGTCCCACGGTGGCACAGCAGTTAGCACTGCTGCCTCACATCCAGAATTAATTGCTTTTATTTTCTCCTCCATAGGGTGCAGCCCTTTTCAGTCCACTTTGAACCGTAAGTTTGTTACTTCATGATCCTGGAATGTACATTTCTACTTTTTTAGACTCATTCTTCCTTTTTGGCCTTCTGAAATCTCTTCAAAATTTCAGATATTCCTGTAATTAGTACATCATCTAGATAGACAACCACCTTCAATAGGTCTTGTAAAAGCCTTGCATTGTGCACTGGAAAATTGCACATACCTACGGGACTCCAAAGGATAGCTGAGTATACTGATATAAGCCTTTGTGAGTATTTATTGTAACAAATTCTTGAGATGCCTTGTCTAACTCTAATTGTTGATACACATGGCTCAAAACAAGTTTACTATAAGTTAAGCCTGCTGCTAATTTGGTGTACAAATCTTCAATTCTTGACATTGGATATTGATCCAATTTTGCTGCTTGATTCACAGTTAATTTGTAGACTTCACATGTCCTCTTGGTTCGATCTGGCTTAACCACTGATACAATGGGAGTTGCCCATTCTGAAAACTGTACAGGCTTGATGATGCTTAATTCTTCCAGTTGCTTGAGTCTAGACTCAACCTTCTCATGTCAGGAATAGGGTACAGGTCGGGCTCTGTAAAACTTGGGCGTGGTCTCAGGATCCAGGTAAATTTTTGCTTTATGGCCCTGTGTCTCGCTTAGCTCACCTTGCAACAGCTCTTGCTATTTTTTAAGACATCATGGAAGTTTCCATCATTGATTTTGAAGATTTCTAGCCAATTTAATATAATTTGGCAAAGCCAATCTTGGCCCATCACACTTGACCCTTGGCCCCCTATTACTATTAGAGGTAGTTGAGCTGACTGATGCTGGTAGCTTAAGGGCGTTGTTGTTGTTCCTAAGATTCTTCAAGCTTTCTCTGTATATGTTGCTAGCTTGGCCATCGTGCTTCTTAACTTTAGGGGCTGAACACCTCCCTCTAAATAACAATACATTTGTTCTCCTACAACTATAGCAAAGGCACCCATGTCCACTTCCATTCTGAGTGGCTGACCATTTACCATCAACGTAATCATAATTGGGGTCATCTTGTCCACCTTAATGTAATTTAACCTGTATGCTTCAGAATTGTTTTCAGGGTTATTCTCAACACTATGTACTGGAGTTGGAATTTTTTTTTGCTGGGCCCCGGTAGGCTCTACTTAGCCATACATTTGCTTCTAATGTGTCCCTTCCTATTGCAGGCAAAGCATGTAGCTTTCCTGAATTCACATCTCTCCTGGGGTGATCTCTCCCACACCATTAACATTCTTCATAGCTCCTAGTCTATGGACCGAATTCCCTATACCTCTGCACTCTCTTTTGCTCCAAGCCTCTTTGCTCATTACTTCCTGACGCATCGCGTACCAGTAGCTTCCCGCCAAACTTGGTGGACCTCACCTGCTTGCATGCTCTGCTGCTCCATTGCCCTCCTTTCAGCAATTTCTATAGCTTTGGCAACCTCTAATGCCTTCTTCAAAGGAACCTCTGCCTCTGCTAATAATTACTTTTGTATTGTCGTGTTGTTAACACCACAGGCTAGCTTGTCTCTCAACATGTTGTTTAATGCAGACCTAAACCCGCACTGTTCAGCCATTTGCCTTAGGTGTGCCACAAGCAATGCTATCAATTCGCCAAGGGCTCTTGTCATCAAGTTCAATTTGTATCACTGAATTATCACTGAGGGCTTTGGGTGATAATGTCCCTTGACTATTCCAAGCTCCTTGAAAGCTTTGGAGTCAAGGGCATCTGGAAAAGTCATGCACTTCATCAGGCTATAGGTTGGAGCTTTGCTGTTAATAGAATTACCCGTTGCTTCTTTCCCCCCTCCCCCCACTGATTTCATTGGCCTTAAACAATAGCGCAGGCTTTTGACATATTGTACCCACTGCTTCGTGTTAGGGTCAAATGGGTCTAGTTTCCCCAAAAAAGGGCATTTTGACAATTAGACTGCTGAACAAGTTTGCTTTAAAAAGGCTTTCACAAGAGATCTTCTCTCCCGATTTCTGTGGCAGCAGGGAGACACGCTAATTGCCGTCAAATGTTTATTAAGGTAAATAACTATGCACAGAGAGTGAGATAAAGGCTACCATACTCCATGACTCTAGACTCCTAACTGACAAGGAAAAACCTGTGCTCATCTCCAGGATTTGCACACTCTAGCCCGATTGACCAAATGGGTCACGTGACCCTCCAAGAGCTTGCCCCTTAAAGGGGCATGCTACCAAAGGGAATCTTAGCCCCTTAAGATTTTCTCTGCTGATATTAATTACCTTGCTTTCCTGATTCTTATTAGTCCCTTGGTTACCTTCCATTTCTGGTATGTAATTTGTATCTTCTACAATGATAACTGACAAAGTATTTGTTCAGTGTCTCTGCATTTCCTCATTCCTCATGACAATTTTTCCTGTCACTGCCTTTAAGGGACTGATATTTACTTTAGCTACTCTCATCCTTTTTATATACTTCTAAATGCTCTTACAATCAGTTTTTATATTCAGGTTAGTTTACTTTCATATTTTATCTTTCCCCTTTATAACAGTTCTTCATTCATCATTTGCTAAAATGCTCCTAATACTCAGGCTTATGATTATTCTTTGCAACATTATGAGCTTCTGTTTTTAATCTAATACTATCCTTAACTTCTTTAGTAAGCCATGGATGGATCTTTCTCACTGAGTCCTTGTTTATAATGGACTGTGTTTTAGTTGAATATTTTGAACTTTTTTTACATGTTCCCCGCTGTTTATTTACTACCATAACTTTTAGTTATATACCTAATTAACATTAATCAGTTCTCCCCTCATTTCTATGTAATTTACTTTGTTTAAATTTCAATCCAACAACTATTATGTTGCACTTTCATTGACTTTTTGAAGAGCTCATAATTAAATACTTGGGCTATATTTTTGGAAGTCCCAAGACTTGCCATGAATATCTTATCTGCGAATATCCTATCCGTGAATACCTTTTTTCTGAAAAAATGTTATTTAATGGCACTAAGAGGACCTATAAGGGTGGCAGCTCTATAACAGAGTGCTCCACTGTTAGAAACACTGTCCACCAATACTGTTACCCGGTTCACTATGTATTTAACATATATATTGACAATGTTGACCATGAGGTCCAGAGAGACTGCATAAGTGGTTTCCAGCTCTAATATTGGGCATTTATTAAGATTTGCATTTACATCAAATTTGCATTCACATCACAGATGTGAATATTTGCTTGTTAAATGTGAACGGAACAATCATCAGAGGAAACATATTATTGATCATTAATTCACTTGTAAACGTTAGACCTTGCCGTATGCAAATTAGCTGCCATATCTGCTTACATAACAACAGTGGCTGTAATTCAAAGAGTAATCTTATCAGTTGCAAAGCACTTTGAGGTGTTCTGAGGATGTGATAAGCTGCTGTATAAATGCGAACTCCTTACACTGTTTGATAACTATGCAGGTCTCGGGTGATTTCACTGAACTGGCATCCCAGTAGAGAGCCACACTCAAAGAAAACTTGGATCTTAGAATGTGGGCTGTAGTCCTCTCGCCCTATCTCTGACTAACACTTTCACAAGAATGCCCTTCTTGATGAATGCAGGTTGGTAAATTTAACCAATTGTCTTCTGGTGACAATATAATTTTATTTTATTAGTGTCACAAGTAGGCTTACATTAACACTGCAATGAAGTTACTGTGAAAATCCAATAGTCACCATACTCTGGCGCCTTTCGGGTACACAGAGGGAGAATTTGGCATGGCCAATGCACCTAGCCAGCACGTCTTTTGAACTGTGGTAGGAAATCGGAACACCTGGAAGAAAATTACATAGACAAAAGGAGGACTCCGCACAGTGACCCAAGCCGGGACTCAAACCTGGGTCCCTGGCACTGTGAGGCAGCAGTGCTAACCACTGTGCTGCCTACATGGAGGTCAAACACTGTAAACAATCAAAATATAAAGCAATTGAATTAATGGCCGCAATTCTCCCATTGCGACCCGCAACTTTTCTGTCGCATCGCGGTGGGAGACATGTGTCTCCGGCCTTGAACAAGGATTTGCACATGCGCCAGGAACGCATGCACATCTTCCAGAGGCAGAGAACAGTCGCCGGTCAGACTACGCTGGAAACCGGCAGGAAGGCAAGTAAGTCATTTAAATCTTTTTTGCATGTATTTGAAATATGTATATTAGTTAATTATCAGGACCTTTGAGTCCCGATTGAATCTCCCATCCCACCAGCAGTACTTCATTCTGGCAGGGTTCAATCTAGCTCCCCACGTTCGGGGAACTAGTGGGAGACCCAGCCGGAATGAAGGGGGGGCAATCAGGGCCCCCCAGGAGGTTGGGCAGTGGGGGGTGGTGCCCCCTGGGCATGGGCATCCTGGCAGTGCCAGCCTGTTCCCCCGGCACTGCCCAAGGGGCAAAGTGCCCATGCCCAGGAGGCACTTTGGCACTGCCCACCAGGCATCGGGCAGTACCAAGAGGCAGGGCCTATTGTGGGCGGGGTCTAGGCCAGTGGGGATAGGGGATCCCACTGCCACTCTGCATGATGATCGGTCTGAGATGGAGGGAGGGCAGTGATTGGGGTGGGCTGGGGGTGGTGGTGGGGGGGGGGGGTGGGGGGTTGGTCTGTCGGGGGGGGCTGCCTCCGGGGGAATCTGACCCCGGGGGGGGTGAGGGGGTCTGCCAGGGTGAGGGGGGTGGGAGAATCACCACTGCTGGGGGAGTGGGCTGGACATCGGGGCGCTCTGGGGGGGGGGGGGGGGGGGGTGGGGGGGGCCGTCAAGGCTGGCCCGAGAATTGTTGTGGGGACCGCGATCGGGCCGTGGGGGGGGGGCTGGAGGGGCAGCACTGTGGAGGTCCCAGGCTGGCCAGCAATCGAGCTGACCAGCAAACGGGGAGTCTAACAGATCGGGGCCACTGCGCATGCGCAGAGTTCCAGAACTGTCAAACTCCGGCACGAATAGGCCCTGCCCCCTGGGTTTTTAATGAGATTCCTGACTGGGACCTCTGCAGTGCACAGACTGGGGAGATTTGGGTGAGAGGCTGAACTGACCGAACAGTCGGGATTTAGAACAGTTCTCCCACCAATTCAGCACTTTTGGGAGAATCGTGGCCAATATTTCAGGAACATACTGTTTAATAAAGTATTTAATTGCAATTTTTTACACATATTGTATAAATAAAATACATTAGCAGATTTCACGTGCAATTGTTCAAGGGTTTTATTAGTGCTATATAACAAGAGTGATCACATTTCCAAAAGTACTTAAATGCTGTAAAGCACTTTGGGACATTCTGTGGTTGTGAAAAGCTGTATATAATTGTAAGTCTATTTTCCTTCTGAGCCGCTAAGCAAAATATCACTTTGCATTTTCAGCATTGGACAGCCCACAAAACCTGAGCACGAGATAGAAGGCCCATTTTCTGCTTGTAATGGGATGGGGCCTCATATCCCAGCAGTTTATTTAAAGACATGTTCTTTAATCTGGGATTACTGGGAGAAAGGGTCTCCTGGGGTTCCAGAAACACTGGAAAGAGAGTTTACCACTGTCTCAAGTCTTATGACCTGGGATTTCTGTGCGAGGGACCCTGGGATCTGCAATCATTGGGAATGGACATCTCAGGGTATGGGAACATCAGGATTTTTGCTAGATCAAGGAAAACTGGGAATGGTGTTTACTAATTTGTGAGCACTGATGTTGAGGACTATGGATCTGCAACGGGTGGACAGGAGTTTGTGAAGTGGAGGCTTTGGGGTCCAGTTTCCTTCTGGGGAACTGGCCCCAAAAGAATGAGAATCAAGCTGCCTTTGACACTTCCACACCAAATTTTGTCCAATATTGCCCCCAACCTTACCCACCTTTTGTACGTCAATATCGACTATCTTACCCAATTCAACATCCACAACTTTTACACCATCATGTATCTCTTACCACCACCACTTCCTCAACCATCTTTTATCTTCATATTCCAGCTTTCAGAAGTTAAGCATAAATTTTGCGGTTCTCAAAATTAGTCATTAGAGATTTGTGGGCTGGGGGAGGACGACGACAATTTTTTGATATGTGTTCCCAGGCAATGCAGGAATGAGAAGCATAAAATGTATCCTTGAGTGCATATTAGTGCATGTGCTGACTTCTAGGTGATTAAGAAGGCAGAGTTTATTTTGAACAATTTTCAAACGGCAGTAAGCAACAATCCAGTCTCTATGTAAAAAAGTTCGCTGTTATCTTTTCTAACCATCATCATAAATAACATTGATCACAGATATTGCTAATCATTGTTGCTCCAAGGTGCTATAAGTCTCAGAAGTTCACAATAGAAAAAAAAGAGAAATTGGACCTCATTGCACATGTTTTCCACACGGAATGCAAGAGCGTAGAGAACTAATTTAGGTGTCAGAACTCAGCCAGTCCAATAGAATGAGAAACATATAGGCTGGGATTCTGCCAGCAGCACAGTAGGTCAGGAGACAACAGTGGGGGCGCTTTTTTAGCACAATCAGCTCCATGCCAGAAATTAGCGAGGAGCTGATTGTCATATGGAAATTTGAATTTCCCTATGATTAGCGGGCCCTGGATGGTATTCTCCGAACCCGTTAGTGCCCCCCCCCCGCCAGCTTCATCAGGAGTGGTTCCACCAGGCAGTGCCAAGGGGGCAGGAGCAGAGGGGGCAGGGTATACTGGGGGGGCGGAGCCAATTGGGGGCAATCAGTAGTGGGGGGGACCCGCTGCCATTTTGCAAGTGGGATCGGTAGGAGAGGGAGGGAGGAGGGCTATCAGGACTGGCCATCGGGAGAGTGGGGCGGACATTGGGCCTGGTTATTGGGGACAAGGGGGGGTTTCGGGACTGGCCAGAGATCAGTGAGGTTCTGGCGAAGGTTAGCAATCGGAGGCCAACGATCCGGAGGCTGGCGATGGGGGGGGGGGGGGGGGGGGCAAGTGCACATGCGCCGATCTCCGTACTGACGGATTGGAGCATGCACAGTGGCTCGCTCAGCACTATACTGCCGGCCTCTCGGGCGGGATGAGACCCTGTCCCCTACTTTTCAGCGTGAATCAGTTTGAGGCACTCTGCATTCAGGTAAGTATGCCCAAAAAACGGGTGGGAAATTCTCCTGTTTTCCCAGACGTTGGGCACTTAGTTTTGTTTTGGGAGGATCCCAGCCATAGTTCAGGTACTGTAGGAGTGACCATGGCAACAGCTAATAAGCAAATTACGTTTTCCAAATTGGTCAACAAAGATGTTGATTCTTTTAAAATGGGCTGCTGGATGCCAACAAAGTACAAGTTAGATTTTGGCTCTTTTAAAAAATTTACCTCAGTTTAGATTGAGGAGGTGTGTTTCTGCTTTCCCAGCCTCTACAGCAATACTGTAGGTAGCAACCAAGCCCTGGTTGACTTTTCTCGATCACCTTCTCCATCCAGGACTTACAGGAAGGTCACTTCTGACATTGCAGTGGTCCACCATTCATCCTCACTTTGTTGGTGAGCTGCCTGAGGACACAGGGTGGTCATCAAGCACTCAACAGTCTTATTTAAGTGAAGCCTAGGGCCTAACATTGATGGGCTCTCAGCCCTACCTGTTCTAGAACAGAGATCCTTCCATGTAACCAGTTCGTGGTGGCCTATGGTACAAATAAATCTTTATTTCAAGTAAGTTATGCATTTATTAAGAATTCCAGTATTTCTTAATAAATGCATAACTTGCTTGAAATAAAGATTTGAGAATTTGAAATCTTCCAAAGCCACGTGGAATAAAAATGAGGAATTTTCCAGTCCTGACAGGATAAGGGACCCCATTCTTCTATCGTTCAACACCTATTGATGCATAGATTGCATGCTGGGAAATTCTGCCAACTGTTTGTGCTCAGAATGAACAGAAATGACTGAAATATATGGTTAATAATTGTAAAATGTATGTCAATAAATTATTGATGATAACCACCTGGGCAACTTCCTCATGATTTTTATAAGACAATTTTGAATTACAGTATTACCCTTACCAGTTAATCATAAACAGTTATTTCACATGTACCCATATACAGCCTGTACATACAGTACATAGAACTTGTTATGCATTAAATTCCAAGATAGTAATTGAGCGATCTGTCTTGAATCTTCACTTCAGCATCTATCTGAAGGACAAACCTAAAATGATCAAATAAATTTAGATCTGGGTGTCAATAAGACATAGAAGGACGTTCGATTCATTCTCATTTAAACTAGGTTTGTCGTCCTGATGCAATTAAAGTTGAAACAGCCATTAGTAGCACTAAAATCCGAAAGCTACAGAAATGGGCAGGACACAAATATGAATGTGGACATTGCAATGCATAATTAACCCGCGCCGCTGGCCTCCAATGTGGGCAAACTTCATGCTGCCTGCCTGTGTGCCGCCAGCAATAAATGAGCTGCTGGTGGCAACATGCCTTAGCAGGGTGCTAAGTTGTGTGGTGATAATATCACGTTCCCCTCTTGCTTCCCAGCCTCCTTCCCTCTTTACTCTAATGAATCTTACACTACTCAAAACTTGCCTCCATCCCTTAAAGGGGATGTTAGAATCATAGAATCAGACAGTGCAGAAGAGGTGCTTCAGCCCATTGAGTCCGCACCGGCACATTAGAAACACCTGAACTCCCACCTAATCCCATCTGCCAATACTTGGCCCATAACCCTGAATGTTATGATGTGCCAAGTGCTCATCCAGATACCTTTTAAAGGCCGTGCAACCCGCCTCTACCAGCCTCCCTGGCAGCTCATTCCAGACCATCACTACCCTCACATTCCCCCTAAACCTCCTGCCCCTCACTTTGAACCTACGTCCCCTCATGGCTGATCCTTCAACTAAGGGGAACAGCTGCTCCTTATCCATTCTGTCCATGTCCCTCATATTCCTGGACACCTCGATCAGATTGCCCCCTCAGTCTTCTCTGCTCCAATGAAAACAACCCAAGCCTACGCAACCTCCCTTCATGTTGGAGCAAATGCTGGAACCGATGGCAGAAGAGATCGTAAGCAAGAAGATCACTGAATTGTGATGCAGCAGGGAAGAAAGCATGCTCCAAAGTTCTCCGACATTGTGCTGGTGGAGGAGGATAGAGGAGAGAGGTCCTCTATCCACAAAGGCTAGAAGCCCTTCCAGACAAATTCTGTAAAGACAGCAGGAGCAGAGATAGCCATGGTGGCCTGAGATAGGAATCCAACATAATAAAAACAGAAAATGCTGGAAAAGCTCAGCAGGTCTGGTAGCATATTTGGAGAGAGTTAACATTTTGAGTCCAACATTGCTTTCCTTCGAAACTGGAGAAAGGTGGAAGTGTGATGGATTTCTAGGAATTTGGCTGTGAGGAACTTGGTGCAATGCCACATGATCATTAATAAACTCAAACAAATGATCAAGACCAATAGCTGCATTTTCAAATTCCAAATCCTGCCAATTGCATCACTGTCATCACACACTGCTCAACCTGTGGTGCATTACAACCTTTATTAATATTTGAATTTTACTCAAGGTCAATATTTGTCAATATCAATACTCAAAGTCAATATTTGAATTTTGCTCAAGGTACCACCTGAATAATTCTCCTCAACTTCACCCAGAGGGAACCTGGCCTCAGGACACATAACTGGATTATGAGCCCCGCTTGACCTCCGAATGAAGGACTGAGATCGGCCAGAATTATTACCCTCTCCTTGATGAACTTTTCACAACTATTTCTTAGATAGACTGTAATCGCTTGGATAGTATCAGGGTCTGGGTGAAACGCCTCAGTAAATGTTCTCTCATCGTGAGTCTTTGATACAGAAGTCTAAATGAGATAATTAAAATTTTAAGCATACACAAATTTATTCTAGTAAGAAAGCATGCAATTGTCATGGTTATGCAAAAGATATAGATCACAAGCTAGTTAAATCCCGGAAAGAAAATGTAATTAATACTTGTTTCTATAAGAAAATCTTAGGTTTAGACTTGTTACAGAAATTGGATGGTATTTTCCAGTCCCGCCCATCGCCAGCATCATCTGGTCCCGCCGAAAGTCAATGGACTTTTGGCTGGCCAGTTGCATTTCCCATGGCGGGCTAGCCAGGGCGGGGCTGGAAAACCCAGCTGTAGTATTTCAAAAGAAAGCTAGGAAATCCAAAAACATTAATCCCTGAGTATGTGAGTTTCGCCAGGTTCAGAATAAACCTGAAGTCAATCTATGAGAATCTAACGAATCTGAAAAATTTGAGTTTGGGTTGTTTTATTTCTAATGAATTTTGGATTTTTGTTTTTCAAAAATAATTCTTTATTCATAAAACATCTGACAGAACATTACAAACATTTCAAAATGGCCATCATTGATATGCACCCTTTCTACATGGATTGTGTTGTACTCTGAGGTTAAGAAAGCATACTTTCTCCAGTATGCTGACGTTTCGAGCCCAGATGACCCTTTGTCAAAGCTTTGACAAAGGGTCGACTGGACTCGAAATGACAGCTCTTTTCTCTCCTTACAGATGCTGCCAGACCTGCTGAGATTTTCCAGCATTTTCTCTTTTGGTTTCACTCAGAGGGTGGTGGGAATTTGGAACACACTGCCTGAAAGTGTGGTTGAGTCAGAAACTTTTGTAACATTTAATAAGTATTCAGATATTTACTTGCACTTTTATAACCTCCAGGGCTATGGGCCATGTGCTGGAAAATGAGATTAGTGTAGTGAGATCTTTATTGACTGGCATGGACATAATAGGCCGAATGGCCTCCTGCACTGTAAATGTCTAAGAATCTATGAAAATCAGCCTTACACATACAAATGCTTTTTCTAATACCATTGTGGAGGCAAAACAGCAGCTGTAGTATTGAGAAACCAGGCACTATGAAGCCAAATTGTGTGACTGTTAACTTTGTAGAACATATCCCATTTACCCACTATTTCCCAATAAAGGCAAAATACTGCAG
Source organism: Mustelus asterias (assembly GCF_964213995.1). Taxonomy (NCBI): domain Eukaryota; kingdom Metazoa; phylum Chordata; class Chondrichthyes; order Carcharhiniformes; family Triakidae; genus Mustelus; species Mustelus asterias. Next base: position 43,358,974 of record NC_135804.1, on the reverse strand, counting down.
ATGCTGGAATCTGTAACAACCCTCTGACGATGGCTCTTCCTGACTCGAAACGTTGGCTCTATTCTCTCTCCACAGATGCTGTCAGGCCTGCTGAGATTTTCCAGCATTTTCTGTTTATGTTTCCCAATAATAGTTTATCATTGACACCGTCATATTTTCTGTAAACTCCCTTGCACTACATCTTCTGGAATTTCCATTATATTAAAACCAGAACAGAACAAATTCCACTTGGCTCCGTTCTTTACCCTAGTTCATTGTGCATCCTTAGTCAAATCTGAGGTAGTCAAACTGGAGCCACATATCCAGTTTTGGCTCCAAGTGAAATGTTCATTGGCTCCCATACTTAAAATCAGGATTGCTAAATTGGCTTCAGCTCAGTAAAACAGGATCCTTAATGCCAAGCCTCTCTTCAGTAGAGGCTTGCAGCTGGAGCTTATCCCGGTTTCTCTCATCTCGTGCACCTTCTCCCTTTCTTGTTACTTAAACAAACTCTGATGGGAATGTCATGATTGACGACACATACAGCCAATCATATGTAGCACTGACGTATCAATCAAATTCTTAACTGTATCCAGGTAGTCAAGATTTATCACCACCGGGAAAAAAGCTGGAAGCTGAGCACTATATGACACTGGGAATAAAGGGGCTGCATAGTTCATTCCGAAGCCTGTACCTGTTTGACTGACCTGTATAATAAGTCTAATGAAAGCACCTGGATGCCAGAATCAATTTACCAGTTAAAAGTAAACAAAAGCATTGAGGATAAATTGAAAAGGTAATCAAACTGTGAAGGGTAAAAGTGTTGTGGAAATATGATATGTATGCAAAGACATTAAATAACTAACTCAGTGTTCAGAACTATTCATTAAAAATGAGTTGGTGACACAAATGATAGGTTAGTTTGGATGAACGAAGGAAAATGTTACTCTGTTTGCCTATTAAGTAAAAAAATATGGCTATGGTGCTCCGTTAAGAATACTAATATGCTTAAATTATTTTATAAACATAGAACATAGAACAGTACAGCACAGAACAGGCCCTTCGGCCCACGATGTTGTGCCGAGCTTTATCTGAAACCAAGATCAAGCTATCCGACTCCCTATCATCCTGGTGTGCTCCATGTGCCTATCCAATAACCGCTTAAATGTTTCTAAAGTGTCTGACTCCACTATCACTGCAGGCAGTTCATTCCACACCCCAACCACTCTCTGCGTAAAGAACCTACCTCTGATATCCGTCCTGTATCTCCCACCACGAACCCTATAGTTATGCCCCCTTGTAATAGCTCCATCCACCCGAGGAAATAGTCTTTGAACGTTCACTCTATCATTTTATACACCTCTATTAAGTCTCCCCTCAGCCTCCTCCGCTCCAGAGAGAACAGCCCTAGCTCCCTCAACCTTTCCTCATATGACCTACCCTCCAAACCAGGCAGCATCCTGGTAAATCTCCTCTGCACTCTTTCCAGCGCTTCCACATCCTTCTTATAGTGAGGTGACCAGAACTGCACACAATATTCCAAATGTGGTCTCACCAAGGTCCTGTACAGTTGCAGCATAACCCCACGGCTCTTAAACTCCAACCCCCTGTTAATAAAAGCTAACACACTATAGGCCTTCTTCACAGCTCTATCCACTCGAGTGGCAACCTTTAGAGATCTGTGGATATGGACCCCAAGATCTCTCTGTTCCACCACAGTCTTCAGAACCCTACCTTTGACCCTGTAATCCACATTTAAATTTGTCCTACCAAAATGAATCACCTCACATTTATCAGGGTTAAACTCCATTTGCCATTTTTCAGCCCAGCTTTGCATCCTATCTATGTCTCTTTGCAGCCTACAACAGCCCTCCACCTCATCCACTACTCCACCAATCTTGGTGTCATCAGCAAATTTACTGATCCACCCTTCAGCCCCCTCCTCTAAGTCATTAATAAAAATCACAAAGAGCAGAGGACCAAGCACTGATACCTGCGGCACACCGCTAGCAACCTGCCTCCAATCCGAAAATTTTCCATCCACCACCACCCTCTGTCTTCGGTCAGACAGCCAGTTACCTATCCAATCGGCCAACTTTCCCTCTATCCCACACCTCCTTACTTTCATCATAAGCCGACCATGGGGGACCTTATCAAACGCCTTACTAAAATCCATGTATATGACATCAACTGCCCTACCTTCATCAACACACTTAGTTACCTCCTCAAAAAATTCAATCAAATTTGTGAGGCACGACTTGCCCTTCACGAATCCGTGCTGACTATCTCGGATTAATCCGCATCTTTCTAAATGGTCGTAAAGCCCATCCCTAAGGACCCTTTCCATCAATTTACCAACCACCGAAGTAAGACTAACCGGTCTATAATTACCAGGGTCATTTCTATTCCCTTTCTTAAACAGAGGAACAACATTCGCCATTCTCCAGTCCTCTGGCACCATCCCCGTGGACAGCGAGGACCCAAAGATCAGCGCCAAAGGCTCTGCAATCTCATCCCTTGCCTCCCACAGAATCCTAGGATACATTTCATCAGGCCCAGGGGACTTACCGACCTTCAGTTTATTCAAAACTGCCAAGACATCCTCCCTCCGAACATCTATTTCCTCCAGCCTATTAGCCTGTAACACCTTCTCTTCCTCAAAAACATGGCCCCTCTCCTTGGTGAACACTGAAGAAAAGTATTCATTCATCACCTCGCCTATCTCTACTGACTCCATACACAAGTTCCCACTACTGTCCTTGACCGGCCCTAACCTCACCCTGGTCATTCTTTTATTCCTCACATAAGAGTAAAAAGCCTTGGGGTTTTCCTTGATCCGACCCGCCAAGGACTTCTCATGTCCCCTCCTAGCTCTCCTAAGCCCTTTTTTCAGCTCATTCCTTGCTAACTTGTAACCCTCAATCGAGCCATCTGAACCACATTAAAAGGTTTCCTTAATTATTATTTTAATACCTAGTTAATACATAAAGTAGCTTACCTATAGAAAATATATTGGCCTCAATTCTCCAACCTCACCCGCAGCTGGGATGTTCCAGTCCTGCGGCAGTGAATGGGGATGTGGCTGAGCGCCAAATTCTCCGTTCTCGCTGGCAGCTGTGTTGGGGCGCGCGAGACTGGAAAATTCGGGCCATTGTTTCCACTGGGATCTAGAGCAGCAAAGGGCAAAGGTCAACATCTTAATTACATACATCAAATACCTTTGCTTAAAAACATTCCTTGCCCGGTGGCATAGCAAATTTCTGCAGCGATTATTTGAGGCATACTAACCTACAGGGCCACTGGTTTAATCTTTAGCCTGTACCAAATTAGCTGGTGTCAGCTGTGGTGAAGGCATGGGTGCTGTAGTTGATGCCTGCCCCGGTTAGAGAGAGTAACACTCAGTAGGGTTCCCCGATCTGTTGTCACCATACAGTTGGAGGTACAGGTGGATGAAATCACATCACACCCCCATCAAGACATCAAAGGAGAGAAGAGGAGGAAATTGGTGAGGACTTTTGTTTTTGCTTGTGAAGATTTTTCACAATTGCATTTAACAATATTTAGCTTGACCATTACATGTGAATAAATTATAAAGCATGTGAGCATGTGTCACTGTGGCTTAAAAGGAAGAACCTTTGAACAACACAGGAGCTGCTGGATCACTCACTGTAGCCATTAACACATGGTTCAGGATGAACTATTTCACATTTATTTTAAGCAAATAATTCTGCTCTGTCTTTTGTCTGTTGACAGTTAAGAATTTTGAGCCTGCTTTCAGGATGTTCCAGTTTATTTTTTGCCCTGCATCTTCCTGATGACAGTGAGGAATCTGGAAATGATCCTTATAATGTAACTTTTATTTTTATTTTTTTTTGTCTTTCCATCGGCCCTCGCAGAATTTATTCTTTAATCCAAATGTCTGCAACTGGAATTAGTGACTGCCAATCACTAGCAGGAAGCATTACTCAGCCCTAGATTTATATGATGTAAAACAGGTTGAATAAAACAGAATGAATAAGAAACAGCTTGCTATTTTGCACTTTTGATGATATAAAATGGAATGATATTAAGTAGGTTTTTTAATTCATTTTATTCATTCTTGGGACATGGGCATCACTGGCTGGCCAGCATTTATTGGCCAACTGGCTGGCCAGTTGAGAGTCAACCACATTGCTGTGTGGCTCTGGAGTCACATGTAAGCCAGACCAGGTAAGGATGGCAGATTTCCTTCCCTAAAGGACATTAGTGAACCAGATGGGTTTTTCCAACAATCAACAATGGCTTCACGGTCATCAGTAGATTCTTAATTCCAGATGTTTTTTTTAATTGAATTCAAATTCCACCATCAACCATGGCGGGATTCAAACCCAGGTCCCCAGAACATCAGCTGAGTTTCTGGATTAATAGTCAGCGATAATAGAACTAGGCCATCACCTCCATCACCTTTTACTATGCTGTAAACTAATAGGTATCAATGAAAGCTACCTTTTGCTATTCATATAAGGTAATGCAATGCAGTTTGATGGATTCATCAAGTGTGCCCCATTTCACAATTCATTTTCATACCATTTTTGAGGGGCGGCACAGTGGCACAGTGGTTAGCACTGCTGCCTCACGGTGCCAGGGACCCAGGTTCAATTCCAGCCTCGGATAACAGTCTGTGTGGAGTCTAGATGTTCTCCTCGTGTCAGCGTGGGTTTCCTCCAAGTGCTCCGGTTTCCTCCCACAGTTCAAAGATGTGCAGGTTAGGTTGATTGGCCATGCTAAATTGCCCCTTTAGTGTCAGAGGGATTAGCAGGGTAAGTGCATGTGGTTACAGGGATAAGGCCATGGTGGGATTGTTGTCGGTGTAGGCTCGATGGGCTGAACGGCCTTCTTCTGCACCATACGGATTCCATGATTTTTTATGAAAACTCTTCCCCGTTCCCTGCCCCTCTCCTACAGGGGGAAGCCATTACCAAACTAAGTGAATAAGAAAGTGAGCTGGTGCCAATGACCTGCCAGTGATCTTCTGTGAACAGCTGCATATCAAAATCAGTCACAGTGACATTGAAAGACATGCCAGCGGATTTTCCCCCTTCCATATTGAAAATTAGCTCTTTGCAGAATATCATTGATTCATATAAAAACATTATTTCTATTCTTTGGAGGGGAGGGGAAAATGTAATGCTATTTGCATTAAGCTCATCGTGCAAAGATAATAAAATCAGGATAAGAAATAATAAAAGACTGAAATAAGAGAGGCCAATGACAACAATTCCAAATAAACAATTCTGAGTCTATTATAGACTTTAGAGACAGAGGAAGGACCTGCCGTTATATAAGCACCCTTCATGACCTCCAGATGTCCCAAAGCACTTCACAACTAATGGAGCACTTTAGAAGAAATAAAAGCAAAATACTGCAGATACTGGACAAACTCAGCAGGTCAGGCAGCAATTTTTTAATTCATTCAAGGGATGTGGACTTTGCTGGCTAGGCCAGCAATCACTGCCCATCCCTAATTGCCCTTGAGATGGTAATGGTGAGCAGCCTTCTTGAACCGCAGCAATCCATGAGGTGGTAGGTACATCCAGCATGCTGTTAGAGAAGGATCTGTGGCGAGAGAAATGTTTGAAGTCCTACATGACTCTTCTTCAGAACAGAAGTCTTTTTTGAAGCACTGTCATTGTTGTAATGTAAGGTATCGTGGCAGCTAATTTGCACACACCATCACTCCCAAAACAGCAATTAGATAAATGAGCAGATCACCCATTTTGATGGTGTTTTATTTGTTTTGTTTTATTCACTCTGATCAAATATGATTGCATGCAATATTAATGTAGATGTACTTGGTGTTGTTGAGACTGTCAGCTAAGAAGGAAAATTGAATTGATTTCCAGCAACATTAACTATTTCTCATTGAGTTCTGATGCAATTTTTCAAGTTTATTTAATGATTATATTAAGAGCTTCGCAGGGTGCAACCTTTAAAATGGCATTTTAATTTTGAGGTGTAGAAATCTTTTTGACAGGTTGACTTTATTGCCCAGGCACAGATAACAACCTGAAGGGGGTTTGCGGTAAGTTAGTCCTTAGCCACAAGCTTGATCCAATGATTCCACCTGACACAATAGAAGTTCAGAATCAATTGATAAATCTTTGCATAGACTGGTTTCGAACCATTCTTCTGTCTAATCCCTTTAAGCCGGTTACCAGGGAACATCTCTTGCTGAAATGTTAATTGTTTTAGAAAAATACGAAAAGGAAATTCTTTTTAAACAAATGAACATTTGTTGTGTTAGAACCTTGCAATAAATAAACAGAATTCAGCTGAACCACTGGAGAATCTCTCACAGACCCCACTGTCCTTCCATACAGACCATTCTCAGTCATAAATTCCTGCGCTAGTCAATATCATATATTACAGACTATGTCAAGATAACCCAGTTACCTATGGTAATATCTATGGATAAGTTGATTCCAATCAATCCAGAGCACTGCAATATGCTAGTGTTAACAGTTCTCTTTCAAATCTTCAAGGTTTTTCTTTGCTATGTATGGTAACAATAAACCAATGCATTCTTTTATTACATGCCCCATGAGGAGATGTATTGCAATCCTTAATAATAATTCTCATAAATTTTAAGATGACAAGCAAACATTTTTTATGAAAATAAAGGATTAATATTAATAAGCTGTTGACAAGTGTAGCATTTTGTGACCGAGGGCACATTCATTGCAGCTGTAGAGATGTGAATAATGCTGTGAAATGGAATGTGATGTTAATGATTTTTCCCTACGTAAACCCTTCATGTTACTACAGAAATGATTCCGACTTGCAGCCATGCAACAATTTGTCACTTAATTAACAGTAAGGAAGTCAACCACATTTTCTTTTTTACAGTTGATCATTCGAAGAAAAATAATCTCTGCACCCTCCTACATGCAACATTGCTTATTTGATTTCCAACAATGGAAGTGAGGTGAATAAAAGATATTTGCATCTGCAAAAGAGAATCATTTCTTGATATCTAAACTACTGCTAGAGCGGTTGGTCGGTTTTCATTTAAAATTAAAGCACCTACAATGAACAGGTACATCTCTGTAAACACGTGGTATTTACAGCAAAGTCATTCTGGAACACAGCAAATAAACATTTGATTGTATTTGATTTGATTTATTATTGTCACATGTATTAGTATACAATGAAAAGTATTGTTTCTTGCGTGCTACACAGACAAAGCATACCGTACATAGAGAAAGAAAGGTCAGAGTGCAGAATGAAGGGCCTGATTTTACCATTTTGAGTCTAAGTGCCGAATCTGGGCGTCAAATAGATCCGCGCCTGGAATCCTCTTTCCAGCGCGCCCATACGCGTTTTGCCGGCTCCGGTCCAATTCGCGCTGTGGGTGGGGCTTAGCGTTGCCGGAACAATCGGAGCTCTGAACTGCGCATGCGCAGTCCGAATAAAAATCCGAAGCAGCGCGCCCGGGCGGGGAGAAAAAAGCAGAGAGAGCGGCTCTCTGACCCAGATCATCTGGGGGTGAGGGGGCGGGGTGGGGGGGGGGGGTGGGGGGGGGGTGTGGGAGGAGGAGAGGGGGCGGGACCCAGATCACCCTCTGGGGGGCGGGGTGGGAAGAGGAGAGGCGGTGTGACGGGTACATCTGACTCACCAAGTCAGTTACAATACCGCGTTCAACATCTACTGAACCATCTTGGATACAAAGGATAATGGCATTAGGGTTCTGCATGTAAGCATTGCTTATGCTAAAAATTATATCCTTGGTGTCGGCAGCCATTCCTGATGTTACAGTATTGATAACACCAGGAAGATCGACCAGTACCATTCATCATCCTTTGTATCCAAGATGGTTCAGTAGATGCTGAACGCAGTATTGTAACTGACTCGGTGAGCCAGATGGACCCACAAGGCAGAAGGACCATCTTTGTGTTGACCAAAGTAGATCTAGCTGAGGAACGTACAGCTCATCTTGCTAACGGAAGGATGGTGGAGGAAGACCAGCAATCGAGGTAGGTTGGGGGTGTGCTCTGCCGAGGGGGGCCTGCCTCCCAAGGGTGTCTGATCCCGGGGGGGGGGGGGGTCTGCCGGGGGGGGCGGGGGGGGCGGGGGGGCCTGCCTCCCAGGGGGGCCTGATCACGGGGTTGGGGGGGGTCTTCAGGGGGGGCCTGCCTCCCGGGGGGTCTGATCCGGGGGTGGGGGGGTCTGCCAGGGTGGTTAGCGGGGGGGTCCGCGAAGGATGGTCGAGGAGGATGGTGACTTCACAAGGGCAGAGAGGGCTTCGGAGGTTCCCCTGCAGAATAGAAATTTGCTTCGGACTTTTATTCTGCAGGTCGCTAAAAGTGCGGATTCGGAACGGGCCAGAAGACAGTAAAGTGGGATTTGGTGGTAGTGTTGGGCGCGCAGTTCATTAAGTCGATTTAAATGCATGCTAATGCATTTAAATCGTCAAGCCACCCAATTCGGGTGCGGGCCGGACCCGCGCCCGAATCGGGTGTCGGTAAAGCCGCGATCTGCTCGGAATCGGGTGCAGATCGCGGTATAGGCCTGACGCCCAACTTTACCACCATTTCGTGCCCAAGTTTTGGTAAAATCGGGCCCGTAGTGTTACAGTCATAGCTAGGGTGCAGAGAAAGATCAACTTAATATAAGGTAGGTCCATTCAAAAGTCTGATAGCAGCAGGGAAGAAGGTGTTCTTGATTCGGTTGGTACATGACCTCAGACTTTTGTATCTTTTTCCCGAGGTGCGGGGTGCATGGGGTCCTTGATTATGCTGGCTGCTTTTCTGAGGCAGCCAGAAGTGTAGACAGAGTCAATGAATGGGTGATATAAAAAAATGGATGACAGAAAATAAAACTTCACATAATCATGCCAAAGTCATCATTCTTGCTTCACTCTGAAGTGCACTCTCTTCTTTCGGAGAAAGTTTGGCTGTTACACAGACTTAGAGCTGGCACAAAGGGAAGGCCCAAGGGGGAACCTAAAGCTATTCTGATGCTGCCAAGATCTTCTCTCATATTCTTTTGGACAAAGTGAATCATAGTCATGTAGAGTGACCTCCACACCCTTCATGTAAGTGAAGATTTACACCTGTTCTACCTTTTGATCAATTATTTCAATTGCACTGACACATTGGCACCATATCTTAGAACCCTGTCCGATCACCTCAGGCACCTGGGTTTAATCCAGGCAAGACAGATGGATGGAAGGACTCCAGTCCTTGATAGCTATTAAGATCCTTATTGAAATGAGTATTAACAGTCCTGCAGGATGTACTATCAGTGTGAAATGTTTCCGCTCATTCTTCATATATCTAACTTTCACAGCTCTATTCTTTCTTCCAGATTCAATCTTCTGTTTAAAGGTTTCTCAGACACTGGCTTGTGACTGTCAACTTAGTGTTGTTTGTTGTTTCCTGCGAGCTGTAATTCTGTATGTACTGGTTTTGACATGTTTTATTCTCAGGTACCCAACTAGATATCCCAGCTGGTACATATTTATGAAAATAAAACTCCCAAAATGTTTACATCTGTACAAAATGGTGACAAACTCCATCCTTCTGGATTGGTGTTTTTCCTATTGATCCATATCAGTGTTGTCAGTGAATTGCATCCTCTCTCCTGGGAGAAATCCCTAAAAGATGTAGACCTAGAAATTAGTCAGGCCTTTTTTCAGGCTGAGGCAACACTGCAAGACCAATGCATCCACAAATCAAGGGGTCAGAGATGAAAATTGTTCCTGGACCTCACTGACATGCTCAGTGTAAGCTAGCAGTCCTGGTCATGCTTCTACAGGCATTGTTGTGTGGCAGAATGCCACACCTAAGTTTAAGGTCAGGATTTTTCGGCCGTGCTCACCCCAAGACCGGAAAATCCCTCCCAAGGTCAACGGACCTTTGCATGGTCCTGTCTTGCCCGCTACAATTCCTGTGGAAGGCGGGACAGCAAAATTCCACCCTAAGTTTAATCATTAGTGTCACAAGTAGACATACATTAACACTGTAATGAAGTTACTGTGAAAACCCTCTAGTCGCCACACTCCGGTGCCTGTTTGGGTACACTGTGGGAGAATTTAGCATGGCTAATGCACTTAACCAGCACGTCTTTTAGACTGTGGGAGGAAACTTGGTGTTGTGAGACTTCTTACTGCCTTTCAGACTGTGGGAGGAAACCAGAGCACCTGGAGGAAACCCACACAGACACGAGGAGAACGTGCAGACTCCTTATAGTCAGTAACCCTAGCCAGGAATTGAACCCGAGTCCCTGGCATTATAAGGTAGCAGTGCTAACCACTGTGCCACCGTGCCTCCCCCATGGAAAAGTGAGCAATTTAAAATTGTTTGTTGCTCCAAAATGCTGAAAATCTGTCAAAAGAGGGGGAAAAAATTAAAACAGAGCCACGTACAAGAAGTGGAAAAGGAACTAACCTTGCTGGGGAAGGTAAATGATACTGAAAATAAGTATTGGAGTATTGAACTCAAAGTGGATGGACACCCAAAAGGGTTTAAAACTAGACACAGGAGCAGTGGTTTCCGTTTTATTAGATGAAGTCAAATGGCTCAAACAAGTTACATTGCAACCTTCATCGAACAAATTACAAAGCTTTGGTGGAACAACATTAAAAATAAAAAAAACAACTCAAGGAAAAGCTGAAAGACCAAAAATTCCTTGAATCTATGTTATGCAAAATCAAAAATGTTCTCTACTAAGCAGAAAGGCATTCCTGAAACTGAAATTAATCCATAAAGTGAATGAAGTTCCTGATGAGAACTGTGACGGTGCATTTTGAAATAAATTTCTAAAATTGTTTCCAGCCCCAGGGAAGTTAAAGACCAAGGTTAATATCACCCTATGAGCGGTGGTTAAAAGAATTTGCCTCATTACACCGAGGGAAGGGGAAATTGAAAAGATGCGGTTGCAAGGGTTATCTCACCAGTCGCCATGCCAACAAAATGTTGTTCATGAATGGTTTCAGTCACAAAGTCAAACAGCTCTATAAGAATCTGCGTGGATTTAACTCAACGAAACAAATCAGTGGAACAGTGTGATCCACCCAATGGCCTCAATGGAGCAGACCCTGCCAAACTAGCCAAGAGTATTTTATTTAGCAAATTGGATGTAAACAGTGAATTTGGCAGTTACATCTGGACAAAGAATCTGGATTGCTGACCACATTTATAACATTTTATGACCCATTGGGTCATTATTGTTTCAATAGATTGCCCTTTGGCACAGCATCTGATCCAGAAATTTCCCAGCGAACAATGTCTCACACTCAAAATGAATGGAAGGAGTAAGATGCCATATGGGCGACACATTGAGAGATGGGTCCACGTGAGTAGAGCATGATCACAGCGTCACAACAAATCCTGAGGGTCTTACAGGATGCAGGCCTAACACTAAGTGAAAAATGTGAGTCCACGAAACCTATGATCAAGTTTCTAGGTCACAAAGTATAAGCCATTGGAATCGCAATTGATCACAACAAAATGAACGTAATCGGAGAATTTCCACAGCCCAGAAACACAACTGAGTTTCAAAGATTCTTTGGGGTGGTCAGCCAAAAAGGCAAGTTCCTACCAAATTGAGCAGAGTTGAATAAAACCTTGAGACAACTGTCAAGACAGTTCAAGTCTTGACTGCTTCAAGTTTTTAGGTGTCCAGATCACCAACAACCTGTCCTGGTACCCCCATGCTGACACTATAGTTAAAAAAGCCCACCAATGGCTCTACTTTCTCAGAAGACTAAGGAAATTTGGAATGTCAGCTCCGACTTTCACCAACTTTTACAGATGCACCATAGAAAGCATTCTTTCTGGTTCAATCACAGCTTAGTATGGCTCCTGCTCTGCCCAAGACCGCAAGGAACTACAAAAGGTTGTGAATGTAGCCCCATCCATCATGCAAACCAGTCTCCCTCCATTGAGTCTGTCTACACTTCCCACTGCCTCGGCAAAGCAGCCAGCATAATTAAGGACCCCACGCAGCCCGGACATTCTCTCTTCCACCTTCTTCCTTTGGAAAAAAGATAAGAAAGTTTGAGGTCACGTACCGACCGATTCAAGAGCAACTTCTTCTCTGCTGTTGTCAGACTTTTGAATGGACTTATCTTGCATTTTACCTTGATCTTTCTCTACACCCTAGCAATGACTGTAATACTACATCCTGCACTCTCTTGTTTACTTCTCTACGAACGGTATGTTTTGTCTGTATAGCGTGCAAGAAACAATAGTTTTCACTGTATGTTAATACATGTGACAATAATAAATCAAATCAAATCAAATCAAAAGACAGGATCAAAAGTAATGCTGGAATGTGGATCAGCAAGACACTTTGGAAAGGATTAGACAAATTTAATCTCTTCTGAAATATGGCACATTACGACCCAGAATTACCAACCATAGTAGTAACCAATGCATCATCTACAGGTCGAGGGTCCATTTTATTTCATGTTCAGTGAGATGGCAAGCACAGACCAGTCTATTATGCCTCTAGGTCACTAATAGAAAAAGAACAATGATACACCAAGATAGAAAAAGTACTGGCAGCAATACGGGCATGCAAAAAATTTTAGACCGTAATGGGATTGCATTTCAATATCAAAATAGACCTTCAGCCACTAGTCATCCTTCTGAACATGAAAGAAAATTGCAAACATACCCCACAGAATCCAACAGTTCAGATTAAGATTGATGAGATATGACTTCATCACAGAGAATATGCAAAGGAAGTATCAAACAACAGTGGAATAAGTGTCATGAATATCACCAGAAGGAACCGAACAAGAGGATTTCCACTTCATCAAGGAGGTTGAAGCATATATACATCCTTAATCACTCAGCACTTACCAGTTATTGTAAAAAAAAAGTTGCAGGAAATAAAACAAGTCCAGCAACAAGATAAAGAATGTCTCGAGGTCCGAGAACATTGTCTGGAAGGATGGCCAGACCATGGGATCGATTTTGCCATTTTGATTCTAAGTGCTGGGCGGACTTGAATCTGGGAGTGTTTCCGATCCGACTTTTCGACCCGTTCTGAGGTGCCCACATATGCACTCTGCCTGAGCAAAGAATCAGTGATTCCGAATCGTGCTGCTGAAGCCTCTGGACGGGGCTTAGCGCACCCGGAACGCTGCTGCTCCGATCGGAGCCTTCAACTGCGCATGCGCAGAAAAAAAATAGAAAAACGCTCCCCTGCCACATCGCTCCCGGAACAGATAATGCCTCCCCCTGGCCCCCACAGACATTTCCCCACCCCCCACAACATAACTGACCCCCTTATCCCGCCAGCCCCCTGCTGCCCAGACCGATCGTGGCCCCCTGCCCCCCTTCCCTCCCACCAAATGTCCGCAGAGTGGCAGCAGACCCCCCCTCCCCCCCCCGGCAGTGGAACCCCTGCCCCCCGCCCCCCCACCAGAGAGCCATCTGACCCACCTCCCTCCCCCCCATCAGAGAGCGATCTGACCTGCCTCCCTCCCGCCCACCAGAGAGCCATCTGACCCACTTCCCTACCCTTGAACAGAGAACCATCTGACCCACCTCCCTCCCCCCCCCCCCCGACCAGAGAGCGATCTGACCTGCCTCCCACCCCCTCACTAGAGAGCCATCTGACCTGCTTCCCTACCTCCCCCACCAGAGAGCCATTTGACCCATCTCCTTCCCCCCCCCCCCCCACCAGAGAGCGATTTGACCCACCTCCCTCCGCCCTACCAGAGAGCGATCTGACCTGCCTCTCTTTCCTCATCCACCCACTAGAGAGTCATCTGACCCGCCTTCCTTCCCCCCCCCCTACCCCCCCCCCCCACCAGAGAGCGACCTGAGCTCACTGTAGTGTCTCCCTGAGCTCCACTGTCTCCCTGAGCTCACTATACTGGCAATGCACCATGGCCTGAGGGGACTACTTTACTGTAGGCCCCAAGCAGCTCCAGCCATGGAGGTTTGAATGAAGTTTTCCATAGCTTCAAACTCTTGTAGTTCCAGCGGCCATGACATTCCACCACTAGTAGGAAGTGTCATGGCCTTTGAGGGAGGAGAACATTATTCATACATCCTTCCTACTATTAGGACTGTTCTGTTCCCTTTTGGATATTTGAGATTTTTGATCTCTCTGCTGCCTGATTTTGACTGGAATTCTCTGGTCTCACATGTCCCGCTACCACTGTCTGTGAGAACGGAGAATTCAGCACTCAGCCAAATCTCCATTCGCTGCAGTGGGACTGGAGAATTATAGCAGCAGGTGAGATCGGAGAGTTCCGTCCTTTATCTTGTTATGGACATTGTTCGATGATTGTCAAGAGTTTTTGTATCAGTGTCCCTGTCCCAGTCCAAAGATGTGCGGGCTAGGTGGATTGGCCATGCTAAAATTGTCCCTTAGTGTCAGGGGGACTAGCTAGGGTAAATGCATGGGGCTATGGGGATAAGGCTTGGGTGGGATTGTGGTCGGTGCAGACTCAATGGGCCAAATGGCCTCCTTCTGCACTGTAGGATTCTATACTCTATGGTCCATGATTTATAATTGTGCTTTGAGAATTTATCGGAAATAAGATATATTTAGCTTTTTTGTACAAGAAAATCTTTGGGGAATTGGGGATTTCTCATTTTATCTGAAATGATGTGGAGATGGACTGGGGTGGGCACAGTAAGAAGTCTCACAACACCAGGTTAAAGTCCAACAGGTTTATTTGGTAGCACGAGCTTTCGGAGCACTGCCCCTTCATTAGGTGAGTCACCTGATGAAGGAGCAGCATTCCGAAAGCTCATGCTGTCAAATAAACCAGTTGCTTTGACCTGGTGTTGTGAGGCTTCTTACTTTATCTGAAATGGCACTGATAATATCAGATGTGAACAGTTTTGTGCACAGCATGTGGATAGTATGCGGATAGTAGGCAGACAGTAAGTGAGCAGTAAGTGGACTGAGTAACACAGTAAGATTAAATTTGGGTCAAAAATGTTATACAATGTCCCAACTGGCATTGAGTTGTAAGCCAACTTGAACCTACAGTACAAAATACTGCAAATGTTGGAAATATGAAATATGAACAGAAAATGCTGGAAGTCAGCAGGTCAGGCAGGATCCAGGGAGAGAGGAAGAGACTTTGTGTTTGAGGTCTGTAACACAGATAGGCTCTCCAAATATCAAGTATCTCCCTAAAAAAGACATAGCCATGTGTCATTTTCTTTTTAAAGTATTTCAAGTGGTTGTGTTTTTGTTTTTACGCCATGATGTGGTAATTTGCATTCAGTCGAAGCTGTCATCTTCAATATATGCTCAATGGTAGCTCTTGAGACAGGTCTTCACCCTGCCGTGATTTTCTGCAATCCTTCTCACCCTCAATGGACTCGGTAAAAGGAACACAACACCAGCAAACATCTAAAGTCACGTGTTTTAGTCTAATTAAAAATAAACCACAAAAATCATTGCTGCTTTGCAAATTAGCAAGAAAATTAGTGTAAGGCACAGAAAAACCAGATTGTAAACTGGTGTAGTGGTCATTACATAACAGAAAAAGTGAAAATATTTCAATGAAAGCCTCACAGGGAAAGAATGTACCGAGTTTCCCAGGGGTACAGAAAAGCAACTGGTTTCTGTGAAAAACACGAGACAATTTGTACCTTCTCATTGATGTAGGTGATGGGAGAAGAAGCAAGAGATTGTTTTCTGCCCAGTGAAGATGGCACAGAGAGAAGGAGCAATAAGGTGGGTGTGAAAAGATTTCAGAGGCATTTTTTCATAATCAGAAAGCAATTTTCAAAAGAACTAAATCCTGCCAAAGGGAAAGGAGGCACCTGCAGGCTGTTTCGTCACAGCCATAGGGGCAGCAGAGCACTTCATGTATGACATTCTACACGATGAAATGATTTGTGAAAGCCTGAGAGATGAAAGACTGTTAGAAAGACTTCAAGGTCATCCCTGATCTTAATTGAGAACCAATAGGCAAACAAGGCAAAGGGGAGGTATTCAAAGGCAACAGAAGGTCATTAAACGTGAGCCAGATGGGAAAGCAAATCTGGATCTATTTAAAGCATGTTGTAAAAGCTTAGCAGCCAACAAACGTGGCTTGACCAAAGTAGCATCTGAAACCAAATCACGCGTGGAGAGAGAAGATCACTGATAACTGAAAACCCATGGCCGTTGTGGATATTTACTAACCACACCAAAGAGATAGATGTCTTGCTATAGTATGAAGTGACACAGATGTTAGAAGAAAGACACTTCCAAGCAGTATGTCAGAAGAAGGAAACATCCCTGTCATTCCAATAAATGGCCAATGACATGTATTTCTGGATGAATTATAACAAAAGGATGGAAACCTCCAGACAGTGAGCATCCTCCTCAATGATGTCCAAATCATTAGCACAACAGACTCAGAAACAGTCAAAACAATTATTCTCAGAATCCCAGTAATTGAAAAGATTTTCACTTGCATTACAGATACGAACCAATAGCTAGAATGGCTTACAATATAATTCTCAGAACGTGCATGAAAAGTTCATGGGATGCACATCTCAAAAAAGATAAAGATAGAGGAAGAAAATGTGATCTAGACTCGAAGCACCCAGCAATTCAAGTCCTCCGACTGCTACCAAAGTAGAGGCAGTAGAAAAGGTGAAGTAGAGTATAGCGCGAAATAGGCCATTTTTTCAAAGGTCTGGCAAGGTTCTTGTGAAAGTACATGCAAAGATCAAACTAAAACTCAATTCAATGTATTTCCCTAGATAAGTTGTCAGTATGTATCCATTCCAGTTTTACTGAAGATGAAAGAGGAAATTACCAGGATGGAACAGCTAGATTTTTAAAGTTTATTTATTAGTGTCACAAGTAGGCTTACATTAACACTGCAATGAAGTTACTGTGAAATTTCCCTAGTCGCCACACTCCAGCACCTGTTCGGGTCAATGCACCTAACCAGCACTTCTTTCAGAATGTGGGAGAAAAACGGAGCACCTGGAGAAAACCCACGCAGACACAGGGAGAATGTGCAAACCCCACACAGACAGTGACCCAAGCCGGGAATTGAACCCGGGTCCCTCGCGCTGTGAAGCAGCAGTGCTAATCACTGTGCTACCGTGCTGCCCAGATTTCATTTCATGGGCAGAATGGCCCACAGACTGGTCTATAATTGCCATTCTGTCTCAAGACTAAATGGCACAGCAAAAAACACCATGGCTTTGACTAAACTAAATTAAGGCATATGCTGCCTGGACACATTTTTATTAGTAGACCAGAGTTTAGCCCTGCAAGGAACAGCAAAAATAATCTCCAAACTGAATTTTCACAATAACCCCAATTACTTGCATTAAACGAAGCATCACACATTTAAATGGAAGAAAGCCTATTTTCTTGCTGAAGTCTTGAAGTGTCTCATGCATCAGAAAATGCAGTGGGAGAAATGCTTCAAAGAGCTGGTGATAAACTGCAAGTCTCGGTATTCACATGTACAGGTGGAGGGAGGCTTGGCCCTGGTCCTCGCTCCACCTGAATCAATCGGTCATTTTGGATCAGCTCTGACTTTTATACTAGATGCCTGGGACTGTCAGTCTGTGACGTCACATTATCTCCAGTGTTCTAGGACAGAGAAAGAATGGAATAGCAAGAGAATGGAGAATGAATGCAGAGGAGATGGGAGCAGACAGAACATGGGGAAAAGAAGACATGTCAGCACTAATGTAAACCTTACCCCCCATGAGCTCTATGTGTAAGCCAATCTTCAATGTCTTGTGCGTACATCAGTTTTGTGTGTACAGAATCTAATAGTTAAAAGTGGAACATGTTTCACCATTCCAAATATAACCTTTGTTGATTTCATAAAATATTCAATCAGGAAAAGCAATTTTCCTCATTTCCAGCAATCCCGATTTGAGATGTGGTTGTAATATAATTAAATGACCTTTTTTACTTATTGTTGAGGTATGGCAGCTCCAGTAAGGTCAGCATTTATTGCCTATCCCCTGAGAAAACGGAGTTCTTCTTGAACTACTGTTATTCATGTGGTAATGGTAATCCAACAGTGTTATTTGGTAGGGTGTTCCAGTATTGTGATTCAGTGGCTATAAAGTTAGAGAAAAGGACTTGAAAAAATGGAGAATGAATGATTCAAAGGAGAAAGGGATGAAGGGTAATGATTGAGATAAGGCCATGGCAGGTGGATTAAAATGATGGGAGAGAAGGCAAGGTGGAAGGAACATAGAAAAAAGCTGGAAGTGCACAGCATATTCATTAGCAATCAGTTCTCAATCACAACTCCAGTACCAGGAGTGACTAAAATAGTTCAAGATTTGCAGCAATATGTAAACTTCGCAGTCCAGAATCTACCAGCACGTGAAAAATCTGCAAATGAAATAGAGAGCCGCAGCTGTAAGATTACAAAAACATCTTCTCACTGTGGAAAGCTGGTTGGAAAGGGATGACCCAGATGGGAGATTGAAATCATACTACATTGTCAAAAGTGAATGGTTAATATAAGATAAATTACTCATTCAAAACACACATATGATGACTCCCAAACCAATGTAATATAAAATATTCAACATCAAGAAATATCAACATTATTGCAATAAGCCATCTAGAGATCTGACATAAAAAAACCCAAGGCAACCCTTGCACAAGTTCTTCCAGTTACAGACATTTCTTTTGTATCACAGCACAACTAATTCACACCATGTCACAAAATGTCGTGCTGTACCTGAAATGGATAACTGTACATCACTGAACACCAAATCAGGCAATTTCAGGTAAAAGGTCAGAATTTTCAGTTATGATCTTTCATAGATTTGCGAATACAAACATGTTCACATATGAGCCATACCAAGTAGTTGCAAATGAATAAGGAAATTTTTGCTTTATAAATAACTTTACATATTGACTAACCTTAGGTTCACACAACTATAAACTCGGAACATTTATTTAGGTCTTCAGACATGTTGTAGTATCTGTTGATAGACAGTAAGTGTGTACCATAAAACTTTGAAACCAAATGGCCATATATGACAGAGAGAAAGAAAGAGAGGAAATAAATAAAGAAAGAAACAATCAAACAAACAAAGGGGGGCGGGGGGTAGGGAAGGAGTACAATTCTGCTGCAGGACTTCAATCCACCATCTTCTGGCTCACAGGCAAGTATCTGTCAAGTGTAAAGACATCCCACAGTAAAAAGGAATAAAAGATATTGGACTTGTTTTTAAAATATTTGTACAAAGAAAGTGATTATGTGATCATTAGGACACAGAACTATGCTAATATATTGGGTGTGCTCAGAGAAAAGAGAGGTTATCTTTTCTAGATTGCAGGGAGATAATACCAGTTATCATTCAGCCGATCTCATTTTGATGATTTACACAGAACTTCATATAGGGAATGCTCGTCATTGCAACTGTGCTGTGTTATTACACTGAAATCCATAATTTTAAGTAGAAAAAAATTCAACCAACATCCCCAGTCCAAAATCATGTCTGCAGAATACTTGCCAGCTCCTCTTAATGAAATATTATCCGAACCACCAATTTCTAAATCTATATAATAAACTCGCCCATTTTGATGTGAAAACTAGAAACAGGCCTCATCTGCAAACTACAAAAGGTTAAAGTGCATTGTTTCCTGTTCGAAGCGTGATACAATTTTATCCTGATCAAATTTCTTTCAAAAGCTATTAAAATCGTATTAAAATAGTTTGTCTCCTGACAGCCTTGCTGCTAAATCAGTTCCAACATACTTTGAGATCCCTGATTGTTTGTGATTTCAAATTAATGAAATTGACTTAAAATTAATGATTACATCAGAGGAAAAAGGATAATGTGTCTCTGTTTAGACATAACTGCTAGAGCTGATTTAAAACAGAAACCAGTTCAATCTGTTGGACATTTGGAAATAAGTAGCCCCTTGGTGTAGAAATGTGGAGGCATGCTGTTCTGTGAGTGGCTAAGCTGATCCAGTACTCAAAAGGTTAAGCCGCATCTCTGCTAACATCGCCCTCCTCAAGAACTGATTTTGCACATGTCTTTATCTGTCATCACACCATGTGCATGAAAAGAAACCCCAGAAGTCAGGAAAGCAGGGAATTCCATGCCTTCTGCCCATTGCTGTTGAAATGCTGGTACTGACCTAACTGCTGTGTATCTGCCCCACAAAAGCTTCAGTGATTCTTCTGTGGGAAGGAGGTAAATGATACAGTTGAACTAAGTCAATCTGTTTTCTTCACATTGCCATCGCGCTGCTGTCTGGACCATGATTTTTATCCAATTCTGCTGACTCTCTATCCTTCATTCATATTTACTCGTGAGTCAAGATTTCTCCATGGTGGGTTTTTGAAAAAGGTGCTTTTAGTAAAGCTATCTGGTTGTGTGAACCAGGAATCCAAAAAAATCATTACAACAGCACAGTTCATTCTTGTTAAGTAAACAAGATGATGACATGAACTTATATTTACTTCCTGTAAATATTCATTTAACTGGGATTCACATTAAGTTATAAATCAAAACACTGCACTGAACCAATCAATCATTCTGTATATTTCCTTGTCACCAGAGACCTTATAAAATCAAATAGAGACGATGATCTTCCACTACTGTATATAGCACAGGAACCAATTCAGCTTAATGGGGGAAGCATACATTTTTAGAGTTAAGATGGCAATAACAGATGAAAGCACGTGCTTTGCTTTACAGAGACACATCTTGTTCTTTTCCTCCTGCTTTCTATCTCCCTTGAGCTACATGTCATAAGGAGCTAATGTAACATGCCACCCCAGCAACCCACTACCTCTTCCCCCACCTCCTCTGTGGCCCCCGTCATTATTTTAGTGAATAGCTTTGAAAAGCAGTGGGCTATGTCAGCTTGCAGAGCTAATGAATCCTTGTTGTGATTGGCCAAGGCAACTAGTATATTCACCTTCAAGTATCACTTTAGCATCATGCATTTATTGTTTCATCAATGTTTCTCCAGTGCATAAAAGCAAGTCTTTAGTTCCTTGTTCATTTTAAAATTCTGTTACCTCTGAGCCCACAGGTCACTTTAATTGCAAACTGACTTTTCATTTATAATTACAATTTGTTATTGCCTGGCTGGACTTTTCACATACCTTGTTCATCTAATGATGATGATGAATTTGAGGGTGTACATCTATTAGGATTTTACCATGTCAATCATTATTTTTGTTTTCCCTCCTCCTGAATGGTTTTGCTGGCAAAATAATTAGTGGGACAGGAAACAATGTTCCCTCTAATTTATATTTGTTTAGCGCAGCCCGTTTGTTGCACTGCGAGTTCCTTTAACATTGCCATGTGGTCGCATGTGTGCACGTCTTAAAGGGACCAGTTCTGTATTTGGCCTGTTAATTATCTGTGTGGTAAGTTCGATACTGTTGTGCAGTCATGCATCCAGACAGCTTAGAGGGAACATTGATAGTAACCCTTTTCTCTGTAAACATCCACCCTTAGTAATTGTTGCCTAAATAACATGCAGAAACAAGTACCAACCCTTCATGTTTTTCCAACTCATATAATAACTGGAAGTAATATCCATTTCAGAAACAGCAGTGAGACTGAGCTGCCTGAACTCATTTTATCAGCCTGTGTACTACATAACAAGGATGACTTCCTTGTATTTTAAGCAAAATATCACTTGTCATTTTGATTGTAGTGGTAATTTATTCCATTGTAGTAGAAATTAGCAAGTTTTCCTTTCAACTTTCCCTTAAATTTTTGGTGATGATCTTAAAAGTTATGTTGGATCACCAACCAGTGGAAAGGGGTTTCCCTGTTACTTTCAAAGCATTGCAAAATGTTTAACCTCTACCCGGTTGTCTTTCAATATTCTACAACAACTTATATTGATCTAGTGCCTTCAACAGAATGAAAGGTCACGAAGCGCTTCACAGGAGAATTATAAAGCAAAGTTCTGAGAAAAGAGACCCGGGGGTGGAATTCTCTCAAAAAAATTTTAAGTGTCGAATTGGAGAAACTAGAGTAATTCACGTTGGTTTTTTCAGTGAGAGGTCAGAGAAGAATCTCCCTGACTCTGTACACTACAGAGGCCATCAGCATGAATATCATTAAATTTCAGTGGGCAGGGTCTATTCCCACTAGAGAGGTTGAAATCAGCGCGCTGAGCGGGCCACTGCGCATGCGCCAATCTGTCAGTGCCAAGATCAGCGCATGCGCAGTGGTTCCACACTGATGGCCTCCCGAATGCTGGCCACTTCGATCGCTGGCCAGCTGTGCAACCCCTGTAACACTGGCCCTCCGCTGCCCCCTCCCTCCCCCCACGGTCCGATCACTGACCCCCTGACCATTCCTGGACCGGCCTCAAGCCCCCTCCCCCCCCCCCCCACACCCCCCACCGCGGCCTGCTGTGATGTCAACCCCCCCACCAATTCTCCCCCCTCCCACAGTCCCAACCCCCCACTGCAGTGTCGAACCCCCCAGCAGGCTGACCGTACCCCCAGAGCCTGCCCCAATCGCTGTCCTCCCTCCTTCCCCCACAGATCCCTATGCAGAGTGGCAGTGGGACACTCTACCCCCACCAATTGCCCCTAGGTCCTGCCCCCCCCATATGCCCCACCTCTCCACCACTGCCCAGTGCCCAAAAAATTGGTCGTAGTGGACAAAATAATTTCAAGTAGATCTGGCTGGATGTTTAACAAGTGACTAATCTGATCCAAACAGTTTTACAATCCTACCGAAGGTTAAAATTCTGAACAATAGGATAACTTTTGATTTGATTTGATTTATTACTGTCACGCGTATTAGTATACAGTGAAAAGTATTGTTTCTTGCATGCTATACAGACAAAGCATATATAGAGAAGGAATGGAGAGAGTGCAGAATACAGTGCTACAGTCATAGCTAGGTGTAGAGAAAGATCAACTTAATATGAGGTAGGTCCATTCAAAGGCCTGATGGCAACAGGGAAGAAGCTGTTCTTGAGTTGGTTGGTACATGACCTCAGATTTTTGTATCTTTTTTCCGACTGAAGAAGGTGGAAGAGAGTATGTCTGGGGTGCGTAGGGTCCTTGATTATGTTGGCTGCTTTTCCGAGGAACGGGAAGTGTTTTGGATTCTGTGGAGGGGGATGACCCTCCAGGGGTAAGCCACGAGGACCAGATCGCCTCCACGGAGACAGGCTCAGGGGTCCGGAAGGGAAAGAAGGGGTTTAGGAGAGCGATAGTTGTGGGGGACGCAATAGTTAG
Organism: Mustelus asterias; assembly: GCF_964213995.1. Lineage (NCBI taxonomy): Eukaryota > Metazoa > Chordata > Chondrichthyes > Carcharhiniformes > Triakidae > Mustelus > Mustelus asterias. The sequence goes on along the minus strand of NC_135804.1, from coordinate 43,335,813 downwards.
AGGCACGGACAGGCGCTTCTGTGGGACTGAACGAGAATCCAGGATGGTAGTCTGCCTCCCTGGTGCCGGGGTACTGGATGTCTCCGAGAGGGTAGGAAGCATATTTAAAAAGGAAGGTAGTCAAACGGATGTGATTGTACACATTGGGGGAAATGATGTAGGTAGGAAGAGCAGGGGGGTCATACGAGAGAAATTCAGGGAGTTGGGTGCTAGGCTAAAAAGTAAGACCTCCAGTGTAGCAATCTCTGGACTGCTCCCGGTGCCTAGTGCAAGTGAGGCTCGGAACAGGGAGATTCTACAGTTGAACGCGTGGCTAAAGGACTGGTGCAAGAGGGAGGGTTTTAAATTCATAGATAACTGGGAAATCTTCAAGTCAGGATGGCAACTGTACAGAAAGGATGGGTTACACCTTAACTGGAAGGGAGCAAATATCCTGGCTGGGAGTTTTGCTCGAGTGTTTCGGCAGGATTTAAACTAGTGTGGCAGGGGGGTGGGGAACAAAACAGGAGGTCAGTAAATACTGAGGCTGGGGTCGAGCTGGGGGCCAGGGCAAGGCTAGCTAAGAAGAGGAGCACTCTGGAGAAGGAGGACCTGACTGGGCCTGGAGGTCTGGAGTGCATCTGCTTCAATGCGAGGAGTGTAACGGGTAAAACAGACGAACTTAGGGCCTTAATGCTTGTGCGGAATTTGGATGTGGTTGCGGTGACGGAAACTTGGTTAAAAGAAGGACAGGACTGGCAGCTGAATATTCCGGGGTATCAGTGTTTTAGGCGAGACAGAGGAGGGGCTAAAAAAGGTGGGGGAGTAGCGATATTAGTTAAGGAGCATATTACCGTGGTGCAGAGGGTAGACAACTTAGAGGGGTCATGTACTGAGTCGCTGTGGGTGGAACTCAGAAACAGGAAGGGTGCAGTCACTATGCTGGGGGTGTACTACAGACCACCCAACAGCCCACGGGAAGTGGAGGAAAGGATATGTCAGGAGATTCTGGATAGGTGCAGAAAAAATAGGGTTGTTGTAGTGGGGGACTTTAATTTCCCTGGCACAGACTGGAAAGTGCTTAGAGCTGGGGGACCGGACGGGGAGGAATTTGTAAAATGCGTACTGGAAGGTTCTTTGGAACAGTATGTAGATAGCCCGACTAGAGAGGGGGCTATACTGGACCTAGTTCTGGGAAATGAGCCCGGTCAGGTCGTCAAAGTTTCGGTAGGGGAACATGTGGCAAATAGTGACCACAACTCTGTTAACTTTAGGATAGTAATGGACAAGGATGAGTGCTGTCCTACGGGCAGGGTGCTAAATTGGGGGAAGGCTGACTATAGCCGGATTAGGCAGGAATTGGTGGATGTTGATTGGGAGAGGATGTTCGAGGGTAAGTCCGCGTCTGGCATGTGGGAGTCTTTTAAGGAACTATTGATAAGGCTGCAGGATAGGCATGTGCCTGTAAAAAGGAAAGATAGGAAAGGTAGGATTCGAGAGCCGTGGATAACCAGGGAAATTGAAGATCTGATTAAAATGAAAAGGGAGGCGTACGTTAAGTCCAGGCAACTGAAAACAGATGGAGCTCTGGAGGAATACAGAGAGAGTAGGAAAGATCTCAAATGGGGAGTTAGAAGGGCAAAAAGAGGGCACGAGATGTTCTTGGCAGGCAGGATTAAGGAGAATCCTAAGGCATTCTATTCATACGTTAGGAACAAAAGAGTTGTCAGGGAGAAAATCGGACCTCTCAGGGACAAAGGAGGGGAATTATGCTTAGAACCCAAGGGAATAGGCGAGATCCTAAATGAATACTTTGCATCGGTATTCACGAAGGAGAGGGGCGTGTTAACCGGGAGTGTCTCGGAGGGAGGTGTTGACCCGTTAGAGAAAATCTCCATTACGAGAGAGGAAGTGTTAGGTTTTTTAGGGAACATTAAAACTGACAAAGCCCCAGGGCCTGATGGCATCTATCCTCGACTGCTCAGGGAGACGAGAGGTGAAATTGCTGGGCCTCTGACGGAAATCTTTGTCGCTTCTTTGGACACGGGTGAGGTCCCTGAGGATTGGAGGATAGCGAATGTGGTCTCGTTGTTTAAGAAGGGTAGCAGGGATAACCCAGGAAATTATAGGCCGGTGAGCTTGACGTCCGTGGTAGGGAAGTTGTTGGAGAGGATTCTTAGAGACAGGATGTATGTGCATTTAGAACGGAACAATCTCATTAGTGACAGACAGCATGGTTTTGTAAGAGGGAGGTCGTGCCTTACAAATTTGGTGGAGTTTTTTGAGGAAGTGACAAAAACGGTTGATGAAGGAAGGGCCGTGGATGTCGTCTATATGGATTTCAGTAAGGCATTTGACAAAGTCCCACATGGCAGGTGGTTAAGAAGGTTAAGGCTCATGGGATACAAGGAGAAGTGGCTCGATGGGTGGAGAACTGGCTTGGCCATAGGAGACAGAGGGTAGTGGTCGAAGGGTCTTTTTCCGGCTGGAGGTCTGTGACCAGTGGTGTTCCGCAGGGCTCTGTACTGGGACCTCTGCTATTTGTGATATATATAAATGATTTGGAAGAAGGTGTAACTGGTGTAATCAGCAAGTTTGCGGATGACACAAAGATGGCTGGAATTGCGGATAGCGAAGAGCATTGTCGGGCAATACAGCAGGATATAGATAGGCTGGAAAATTGGGCGGAGAGGTGGCAGATGGAATTTAATCCGGATAAATGCGAAGTGATGCATTTTGGAAGAAATAATGTAGGGAGGAGTTATACAATAAATGGCAGAGTCATCAGGAGTATAGAAACACAGAGGGACCTAGGTGTGCAAGTCCACAAATCCTTGAAGGTGGCAACACAGGTGGAGAAGGTGGTGAAGAAGGCATATGGTATGCTTGCCTTTATAGGACGGGGTATAGAGTATAAAAGCTGGAGTCTGATGATGCAGCTGTATAGAACGCTGGTTAGGCCGCATTTGGAGTACTGCGTCCAGTTCTGGTCGCCGCACTACCAGAAGGACGTGGAGGCATTGGAGAGAGTGCAGAGAAGGTTTACCAGGATGTTGCCTGGTATGGAGGGTCTTAGCTATGAGGAGAGATTGGGTAGACTGGGGTTGTTCTCCTTGGAAAGACGGAGAATGAGGGGAGATCTAATAGAGGTGTACAAGATTATGAAGGGTATAGATAGGGTGAACAGTGGGAAGCTTTTTCCCAGGTCGGAGGTGACGATCACGAGGGGTCACGGGCTCAAGCTGAGAGGGGCGAAGTATAACTCAGACATCAGAGGGACGTTTTTTACACAGAGGGTGGTGGGGGCCTGGAATGCGCTGCCAAGTAGGGTGGTGGAGGCAGGCACGCTGACATCGTTTAAGACTTACCTGGATAGTCACATGAGCAGCCTGGGAATGGAGGGATACAAACGATTGGTCTAGTTGGACCAAGGAGCGGCACAGGCTTGGAGGGCCGAAGGGCCTGTTTCCTGTGCTGTACTGTTCTTTGTTCTTTGTTCTTTGTAGACAGAGTCAATGGATGGGAAGCTGGTTTGCGTGATGGACTGGCGTCGTTCACAACCCTTTGTAGTTCCTTGCGATTTTGGACAGAGCAGGAGCCATACAAAGCTGTGATACAACCAGAAAGAATGTTTTCTATCGTGCAATTGAACATTGATATTTATAGTTTTAGCATTACTTTTTCGCTTTTGTGCTTTTCATTCCTATTTATGAAACTTAAGATTACGTATTTTGTTTTGTTTTACAGTTTCATCAAAATGTCCTCCAATGCAAGGAATGAGCTGAAAAAGGGGCTTAGGAGAGCTAGGAGGGGACATGAGAAGTCCTTGGCGGGTCGGATCAAGGAAAACCCCAAGGCTTTTTACTCTTATGTGAGGAATAAAAGAATGACCAGGGTGAGGTTAGGGCCGGTCAAGGACAGTAGTGGGAACTTGTGTATGGAGTCAGTAGAGATAGGCGAGGTGATGAATGAATACTTTTCTTCAGTGTTCACCAAGGAGAGGGGCCATGTTTTTGAGGAAGAGAAGGTGTTACAGGCTAATAGGCTGGAGGAAATAGATGTTCGGAGGGAGGATGTCTTGGCAGTTTTGAATAAACTGAAGGTCGATAAGTCCCCTGGGCCTGATGAAATGTATCCTAGGATTCTTTGGGAGGCAAGGGATGAGATTGCAGAGCCTTTGGCGCTGATCTTTGGGTCCTCGCTGTCCACGGGGATGGTGCCAGAGGACTGGAGAATGGCGAATGTTGTTCCTCTGTTTAAGAAAGGGAATAGAAATGACCCTGGTAATTATAGACCGGTTAGTCTTACTTCGGTGGTTGGTAAATTGATGGAAAGGGTCCTTAGGGATGGGATTTACGACCATTTAGAAAGATGCGGATTAATCCGAGATAGTCAGCACGGATTCGTGAAGGGCAAGTCGTGCCTCACAAATTTGATAGAATTTTTTGAGGAGGTAACTAAGTGTGTTGATGAAGGTAGGGCAGTTGATGTCATATACATGGATTTTAGTAAGGCGTTTGACAAGGTCCCCCATGGTCGGCTTATGATGAAAGTGAGGAGGTGTGGGATAGAGGGAAAGTTGGCCGATTGGATAGGCAACTGGCTGTCTGATCGAAGACAGAGGGTGGTGGTCGATGGAAAATTTTCGGATTGGAGGCAGGTTGCTAGCGGTGTGCCGCAGGGATCAGTGCTTGGTCCTCTGCTCTTTGTGATTTTTATTAATGACTTGGAGGAGGGGGCTGAAGGGTGGATCAGTAAATTTGCTGATGACACTAAGATTGGTGGAGTAGTGGATGAGGTGGAGGGCTGTTGTAGGCTGCAAAGAGACATAGATAGGATGCAAAGCTGGGCTGAAAAATGGCAAATGGAGTTTAACCCTGATAAATGTGAGGTGATTCATTTTGGTAGGACAAATTTAAATGTGGATTACAGGGTCAAAGGTAGGGTTCTGAAGACTGTGGAGGAACAGAGAGATCTTGGGGTCCATATCCACAGATCTCTAAAGGTTGCCACTCAAGTGGATAGAGCTGTGAAGAAGGCCTGTAGTGTGTTAGCTTTTATTAACAGGGGGTTGGAGTTTAAGAGCCGTGGGGTTATGCTGCAACTGTACAGGACCTTGGTGAGACCACATTTGGAATATTGTGTGCAGTTCTGGTCACCTCACTATAGGAAGGATGTGGAAGCGCTGGAAGGAGTGCAGAGGAGATTTACCAGGATGCTGCCTGGTTTGGAGGGTAGGTCATATGAGGAAAGGTTGAGGGAGCTAGGGCTATTCTCTCTGGAGCGGAGGAGGCTGAGGGGAGACTTGATAGAGGTGTATAAAATGATGAAGGGGATAGATAGAGTGAACGTTCAAAGACTATTTCCTCGGGTGGATGGAGCTATTACAAGGGGGCATAACTATAGGGTTCGTGGTGGGAGATACAGGACGGACATCAGAGGTAGGTTCTTTACGCAGAGAGTGGTTGGGGTGTGGAATGGACTGCCTGCAGTGATAGTGGAGTCAGACACTTTAGAAACATTTAAGCGGTTATTGGATAGGCACATGGAGCACACCAGGATGATAGGGAGTGGGATAGCTTGATCTTGGTTTCAGATAAAGCTCGGCACAACATCGTGGGCCGAAGGGCCTGTTCTGTGCTGTACTGTTCTATGTTCTATGTTCTATGTGTAAAAATATGTTTGCCTAGATAGGTTGACATTTGTTTTTTTTAAAAATACCCAATACTAAAATCTCCCATTTGTAAGTGAGCTAATCTTTGTTGATGAGCCATACAAACCAGAAAGGTGCCAAGTTTGTTCTCTGATCTGCGCTGAGTTAACTGACCTCAGTTATGATAACAGTACGGGTGCTACAATTGAATTAGGAAGGGATAGAATGATCAAGCTTGCCACCAAGAAGCAACCTGCACTGGAAGTTCACGTGCATGGGCAGGATCACTCACCCAGTACTCAACTTTGAGGTTCTCAAATGAATAATCGTCACTTAGGTGGCCATGAGACAATCATGGAAGTGCATCCCAGCGAATCATCAATATCTTCAGAGAAGGAGAATAGAGAACAATAAATAGAAAGGGAAGAGAAAGAGTTCCAAAAGCTTGAAAAATGCCTCAGACCAATATGTAGTATTGGAATAGACATTCTTTTTAAATCAACTTGCTTTCTTTAAACATTTAACAAAACAAAATGAGCGCTCCAGCATACTTATCTGTAGTTAAAATTTCTAATAATTACTGTTCGTAGTCTGTATTCAACTAAACAAAAGAAGAATGTCTTAAAAAACATCTGGTTTTAATTTATTAATAAATCATGAATTTCAACAAAACCTGTAAACTTCTGCGGACTTTTTTTCATTATTTTGCTTTACCATGGTTACTAACTCTTGGAAAGTCTACAGAAATTGATAAAGAGCACATGGATTTCCATTGACTGAATTACTCTGGTGAGCTACACTATTTCCTGTGTGAAGTCCTCTTCTATTTAATCGACTCCACTCTGCAACCAAAACAACTAAAGGTTTTGCTTAAAAAGACAAACAAGGAATTCCAAAGTATGATACAGGTCTCTACGAGGACTTTGGAAAATCAAAGAGTTGAGACTTTGGCTGGGACTTTCCCACCACCATGCCAGCCAAATATCCATTGGCATTTGTTGGGACCAGATGATCCTGGTTTGGAGGGGTGGAGGGGTGGCGGGGGGCGGGCGGGTGGAGTCTGGAGATCATTTGGTCCATCACACCTGTGCTGGTCCTCTGAGGGAGCAATTCACCTAATCCCTCTCCCGTGCCTTTTCCCTGCAGCCCCTGACATTTTTCCTTTTCAGATAATGAACCAATTCCCTTCTGAAAGCCTCAATTGAATCTGCCTCTACCACACTCTCATACAGTGCATTCCAGACACTAATCACTGTGCAAAGTTCTTTTCTTCATATCGCCATTGTTAATTACTTTAAATTGTTGCCCTCTGATTCTCAATCCTTCCATCAGTGGGAACAGTTTCTCCCTATCTATTTTGTTCAGACCCCTCATGATTTTGAATACCTCTATCAAGTCTCCTTTCAACCTTTTCTTCTCCAAGGAGAACAGTCCCAACTTCTCCAATATTTCTATGTAACTGAACTTCCCCATCCCTGGAACCAGTGTGAATCTTTTCTGCACCTTCTCTAATGACTTCACATTCTTCCTAAAGAATGGAGCCCAGGACTATAATACTCCAATTGAGGCTGAACCAATGTTTTATACAGATTTAACATAACTTATTTGCTTTTGTATTGTATGACCCTATTGGAAAAGCCCAGGATGCTCTATGCATTATTCACTGCTCCTTCTACCTGTCCTGCCACCTTCAATGATTTACATACATATAAACCTTTCCTCTTACATGCGTTTAGAATTGTACAATTGTCTTTCTGCTTTTGAGTGATGTGGGAAAGAATGTCCCTACTTTAATCCCATTCCCTCAGTCATACAACTGCAACTAGCAACCCATCTTTTGGATGATTGGTAAATATTAATCAATAACTATGTTTAAACTCAACTGTCCTCTTTGAGACCAATAATGTAACTGCAATGTCGCCTGTCACATAGCCTTTCTCATAAAACATTCACCTGAAGTGCATCCATCTAGTAGATTAAATGAAGTATTTGTTCACAGATTTGCAATGCTGTTTATAGATATTCAATTTAATTTTTCCTTGCTTTTTATTTTACACTGTCCCCCATCTTTATTAAGTCTTGTCACTTACCATTCCCTTCCTGGGAAGAAAAATAAGCATCTGGTGCCAAGCTTCTTCAAGTGGCATATATAACTGGCCACTGAAGAGATGCACTGTAACATAATACAACTTGTTCACTAATACCTCCTGCACTCACAGTGAGGGAAACCTAACATCTGCTCCTCTCCTGGTGGCAGAGCCAAGGCCATTCTATGCAGGGAACCATAGGCATGAGATCACTGAATGACATCTAGCTGTGGCACAGCAATATTGGAGCGCCAATATCTTGTGCCAGCATGTATCTTCCTTATTTCATTATAATGAAAACTACAACGAAAACTAGTCATCAGTGACAAGGTATTTATTTTAATGGTATCACATTATACATGCCTAATGCAGGAAAATTATATCTCAAGATACTATGGTATTTAGGAAAATTAATCTAATAAAAAAAAGTGGTCACTGCGTGGAATTTTGTTTTTCCATGAAAAGGTACACTGATCGCTCTCCAAGCTATCAATCATTCCTCTGGCACAGCATCTCCATAAAGTACTTAAATTTGTAAGAAAAGCAGGTGTTGCATGACAGCGAACTTAAGTAGCTAAAAAGTAATCAAAAATATTCTAATTTCTGAGCAAAACTCAAGAAATTGTAAATCAATAAATTTTGTTTCACTTTAAGGCTTGAAAATTAAGAACTCAAAAACCTAACTATTGTCATAGTGGTCACATTGTATTTGCTTCAAATGAAACCCAAGCAATAAATATTGCCACAAAACTACTGAAATATATTTCAAATCAAATGTGATGAAAAGTTGCCTTGGAGGAAAAAAGTGCAAGTATAATTTCTGTCAAATTTAGCAGTGCATTTTCTTGTTTGATGGATATGTCGCTGCTCATCTAATAATAATTTCAAAAAATGATGCTTTTATGAATGGCCAGTCTCTTTGCATTTCTTCTATCATAAATCTCTTGAGGTTCATGTGTCCTTTATCTTGGATTCTTTGTGCAACTTGCCAAATGCCATGAAAATTAAGCAAGTGGAATTCCAGATTATCTCTTCTCAAAAGCAAATCTAAATAGAATTCATAAAAATGAAATGTGCAACAATCTGACAATTGTTTCAGCTAACAGGCTGCATAAGATTCTCAGTTTAAGATATCATAAAGGGCTGTTTATTGCATCCTACAAGAAGCTGTCATATTGTTTCTGTGAACAATGCCAGGGACATGCATTGACACAATACCTGAATAGAGTAAAAGTGAATGAATTAGAATACTCTCATTCAAACTAGTTTCCATATGTAGTAGTGTTAGTACAGGTTTAACAGAATTTCTCTTTCTACCCCTCTAATTAAACACACTAAAAATGTCTTTGCATAAGGAAGTCAGAAAGATGACCCCACTTTTAGAAAAGATCTTACATAGTACATTTGAACACTGATGATAAATAATTCAGTGTGCTAGTCAAGGAACTGGAACTGGCAATCACAGAAGACTAGAATTTTTGACTTGTTTCAAGTCACATTGCTTATTTTGCCCTAGAAGAAACAGAAAGATACATTCTGTATAAGCTTTCAAATGCATGATAGCGATGGCAGCATGCTTTACCATGTTTAAAAGTATGAGACTTGCTCTGAAAATTTATGATATTCCAGCTCATTTATGCATTCGAGGATTATCATCGTACCATTTTCAAAAAGTGATAAGGTTACATTTATTTATGTTTTGTTCTAGTTGGCCAGAGGTTACCATTAATAATAGAACATGTCTTTATTCCATACTTTCCTTCTTAATATGAAACAATGCGACTTACAAAATATAAAATTCAACAAGAGTGGTCGCCCCTTTAGAAAATACCAAAGAGAAGCAACAACTCCCATGGTAGACAAGATATTTCATCCCTTGCCTGCTGTCATTACTACCTGATTCCCCAGTGGATTGGGGATATCTCTTGACTTTCCTCTGCATCTCCCACTCTATATATTATGTTTGTATAGGCTGATTTTTGGAATATGCATCCTGCATCCTCACATATCCACTTACCTAGTCTTCACAACCCTGGAGTATCAGTCTTGCCTTGTATATGAGAAAATTAATCAAAAATGTTATTAAAAGAAAGAGACAGAAAATATTTATATTCTGTGCGGGTGAAGAGGCAGTCAGCAGCTTGAACTGGATGGAAACTTTGGAGAATGTTATTCACACCGATCTGCAATTCAAAACAAAAATGTGTTCAATCCTGTGATGGCACAGAGAGCAAGTTCCCATTCTCGGCCTTGCTCTCACGGGGAGGATGAAGTGAAAGCCAAACTGAATAAGTCAATTACAGTTTCCATTAGATCTGTAATCAGCAGGTAATATTTAGAGTTTGCCTTTAATTAGAGCACTGTCATTCATTCATGAGAGCAAATCGCCCTCAGGTAATCTTGCATGCTCTCAGTAGCCAGTTACAGAGCAACATGAGCAGTGTCTAAGCAGGTTTCCTTCAGGTCAATCAGGATACTGTGCGAGGGTCAAAAGAGAGGAAGAAAAAATAAAACATGTCTAAAAAACATAAGTAAAACTTTTACAAAATTAAATTTTAAAAGATTGGATTGTAATATAATATTTGATATGACTTTCTCAATTATAATTGAAATGAGCATTCTGTTTGCTATCTCTCCATTAGCCTTTGACCTATCAACTTCAATCTTATATTTTTAAATATTTTCTTACAATATGATGACAAGTCATTGTTGTTAATTGAACAGTAAAAGTATTGAGAGGTTTTGTCAGTACCCACAACAGGTTGGTGCTAATGGCCATTCGGCCTTTCATGTAGATATATTTAAATATAAAATCATTTATAGGATTTAATTATTGGGAGTGAGTAACTACACATCCTATTTCAAATGGCACTTAATAGCCTTCAGAGTGCCAAACGTAATGGTGCAAAGAGAGTTATTTCTGATAAACTTTAGCAACGGGCGCTGATTAGAAGAATAAAGGGTTGTACAATACTGCTTTATTTAACCTCAATGGTATCTATTGTTCTTGCACTGACAAAGCACTGGTACAGGAAAGCACAACTTTCATACACTTCTGTGCACATTAAAGTGTGGTTTAATGCAACACATTTATTTTTCTCCTGTATTAAATTTTGGATGTTTCACAGTTTTCCATAAATTTTCTACCAAAAGTATCACTCACAGGTTCATTAACCCTATTAACCCTTACAAATATATCTACAGCATACTTTAGTCAAGAAACCTATAAGAAGCCATAAGAATGCACATTAAACATTTTTTTTTGAAAATGAAACCATTCGAACTTCATAGGACAAATTGTAAATCGTGTAAGATTGATGTCGTATTTTATCGGATTTAATAGGATCCCATCTGACAGTTTTGAAATCCTATAGGATTTTTCACGGAGGGAATACTATACTCCAGCAAAAAAAAAACTTCAGAGAAAAAAGTGGAAGCACATTTGCTGAAAGAAAGAAGAATTTAAAACTGCGAGCTCACATTTCAGTAAAATGAATAAAATAACAGACGGTGCCATCTGGAAAGTTTTGTACAATGAAGATCCAATCTGTTCAGCACAGGCCTGAGACTCTGTGGCCCAGGCCAGCAGGGGACCTGCCAGAGTCCACGTTCTGAACAGGATTCCACCCCCTCCAAAAATATGGTAGTTCAGTGAGTGGGAAGACAGACAAAGCCAAACCATATCCCAGCATGCAGTGCTGCATCCCACTGAGACATTTGACTGACCAGTCCCTTTAAACAGCTGGAGAAGATGTCAAACTGTCAATAACAATATAGTTTGCAAATGTCGCAACACATTGACTTGAAGTAAAAGATGCTGATGCATGTTCAGTCTATCTACTCCTCTCATAGTTTTTTTGTCCTTGAGGCAAACCACCCAGCAAGGGTTTTGTTACCAGTCAAACTGCGCTGTGGTAAACGCAGCCTAAGTTACAAACAGAAAGACACAACAAAAACTAACCTGCCGTATAGTCTAATCAATATTCCACGATGTTCGGGTGTTCGCTGGAGAAACAAGGAAATTTATTTGAGGTTATGTAAACTGAAAAAGCTCCTTTGGTCTCAGAGATTACATACCTGGGGCTATATAGGACAGCACCCGAAAAGGACATAGGTCTTGCAATGCACAATTGCTCCGCGTTCATTCAAAGTGATGGAGGCAACAGGCAAACCTTATGCTGCCAGCTCATTTTCATGATTATAGTGCATAACCAATGCTAACAATACGATAGAATGGTGGAGGCTTCGTGAAGGTTTCTAAAATTGTGAAAGACCGGCACAAAGCAAAGCCAGATTACACCTCCTATAGAGGAGGTGCATTGTGGCTGTAGCAGATGGTGGAAGTCTTTGTACAAGTCGTTTTGGTGTAGAAAAAGGCTTACCAGGAGCGCAACATAGGAGAAAGGATATTCCAAGATTCTCACCTGTTGCACTTGGTGGAGAAAGTACAAAGGAGAAGAGTAGTGATGTATCTACAAAGAGCTGGGAGAGCCTCCAGACAAATGCTCAGAAGGTAATGGGACCATGTAGCTGTATTGGTTAAGGAGACTAGCCCAAGAACCTGGATGGAGTGCCACAAGAAAGTTCACTGACCATATTTGAATGATCAAGGTCAGTGAATTCATCCTGAAACACACATACCACCACCTGCAACATTCAACTCAAACATTGCTCAATGCACTTTACCCTCTATCACTCAACTAATGATAATCTCTATCAATCTCTACCAATCAGGACTCATCCCTAAAATTCATAGCTGCATCTCACCCTCACCATCTTATCACTGCTGTAGGTCTCACACCCAAATCCCACAGCTTTCACATCAACCATGTCAATCACATTTACTGTCATGTTTCTGTCACTCTTGCAGGAAAATGTGGATACATATGGAGGCATCAAGAGTTAGATGGAGGGAGACAAGGACAATTGCGCATCCTGGCCCCACTGAAGGAAAGAAACAGCTCTCACTCAGCTGAGCGGTCATTGCTGAGGCTGTGGCCGGCAGTGAGACTAAAACCATAAAAGATGATGATATCTTCAAACTTAATTCTCCTTCTCATATCCACTTCTCCCATCTCACAATCTCCTCTGATTTACATGTACCTATGAGAGAAGGTCCCCTCCTCTCACCTCAACCTTATGCCTTTCTCATTTTAGAAAGCCAAAAAAGTGCAACCTGGTCAGAGAGTGGTGAAGGAGCAACAACTCTTCAATGGTGAAGAAACACTTCCACTTGATTTACCATCATCTCAGCTATTGATATTGTGCGCAAGATAGAGAATGGCAGAAAGGAGGGATCTGCATGTGCTGAGATGCTGAGTTTGAATGGCCTGCAGTGAGGGCAGAGGACTAGGATAAGTATAAACACGTCAGAGGATGGGGGTCACACACACGGGTTCTATGGCATGGAACGCAGTTGAGAACTTTGATGGGGTTGGCTACAGAAGAATGCTGTTATGTTTATGCAATGAAAGGCTTGGTGCATTGGCATGCCTGCCAGAAGGCTTTCACGCAATGTCAAGAGATATGGAGGAATCCAGCATTAACTTTGCACAGGGCTTTGCGCAGTGTTTTGTATTTCTTCCAGGATGTGGTAACCAATGTTGTTTGCACATATGTGGACCCAATAATGTTGGAGTATCTGATGTCAATGTTCCAGCTTCCACTTTAGCACAAGCAGAAGCCACCCAATATTTGAGTGCTGCAGTGGAAGCTCAGACTGACATTATGCAAGGTCAGTTTTCTGCCATGCAGGCTTAGATTGCTGTCACCATGGCTGTAGATGCTAGTATTCAAAGGGGCTTGCAGGGTGTTTAAAGTTTAAAGTTTATTTATTAGTGTCACAAGTAGGCTTACATGAAACTATTGTGAAAATCCCCTAATCACCACACTCTGGTGCCTGTTCGGGTACACCGAGGGAGAATTTAGCATGGCCAATGCACCTAACCAGCATGTCTTTCGGACTGTGGGAGGAAACTGGAGCACCCGGAGGAGGGTGTCACAGCAGTCTGCAACCTGTCCTCGAAAAAGACTAAGATTGTTGAGGTGCGCCCCGGGGAGTGTCGATGCACTCTTTGGATAACGAATTTGCCGTCCTCTGTCAAGAGGAAAGTTTTTGTTCCCTCACTCCTGTCATGCCCCAGTTCCCTTGGTGATGCCTAGCAACCAGGCAGCCCAGAGCTGCTGCCCAAGCTAAGATGATACAACCTGAAGCCTGTTTTCTAGGCCCAGAGCTTGAGGCCTTCTGTATTTTCCTTTACTGAATCTCAATAGCCTTCCACCAGCCATGGTACAGACAATGTGGTTGGACTGCATAAGCGCATTTGGGTAAACAAGGCATAGCAGTCTCTGCTGCACTTGCTACGGAGAAAAACAGTTCATTGAGAAGGTGCAGGATTTGCTGGCCTCTGTTTTATCTGGGTCCTCTTCTCAGCCAGCTGAGCTTCCATTTCTCCTAGCTTCTTCCAATGCCTCTCAACATGGAGCCTCCCTCTCAACAGTCAGCCTCCAGAGATCACGGCCATTAACTACTGTCTCCCAATTGTCAGAGTTGATATGCGACATCTTCATACCTCAGCTGTTCTTGTAATGGAGATTTTGGCATCCAGATCATGACCCAGTGGCAAGTTTACCATACAGACTGTCTTTGCATATACTACCATCATCCATCCAAACAATGTGGACAAACCAGCACAGACATTATTGACTTGATAGTGAGTGTATGCTGATGGAGTCTGCATGTCCCATGTCCTTTAAATTAGTGACCTTGTCCCACCAAGAGATGCTGAAGATATGTCTGAGAGAGCAAAAATAGAAACTGGTCAGCCTTCCCTCCTACCTAGCACATGTTGTCCAGGACTCAGTACTGTAGAGGAGTGCACTGAGGATGCAGGCTTGGTAAGCCTACAATTTGATGTTCTCAGTTAGGTTGTTGTTGTTCCACACTCACTGACTCAGCTTGGACAGAACAGCAGCAACTTTTACTTGTGTTGATTTCAACATCGAATGACAGACTGCTGATGAATGTGGAACCTAGATATGTGACACTATCGACAACCTCCAGCATCACATTATCAACACTGATTCATGGTATGACAACAACCTGGATCATGACATTTGCCTTCCTGATGCTGATGGTCAAATCAAAGGTATTCAGGTTTGAAAGGGTCTGTCCATGTGCTGCTGAAGATGTTCTTCGACCCAAAATGCTAGTATCATTGGCATAGAGTAACCCTCGGATGTACTTTTGTTTACAATCTCAGGTATGCAAAGCTGGATAGCTTTCCATTGGTTCAGGTATGCAAGTAAACAATGTGAAGAGCACATCCCAAAAGCAGGGTTCTTTACCTGAGCTTAAGGTTAACTCTGGCACTGTTCTCACATTCGATCCTTCAGCAGCTCCTAAGAGGTGATCACTGAGGCAGGTGTTCTGAAGCAGTAATCAAACAAATAGGCTTTTGGGTGGCAAACAGCCATGTTAGATGCTATTGAGAGAGAAAGGAGTAAGTTCAGAGAGCGGGTAAAGACAGTCAGCTAAAGATTGGGTCGCTCTGGTGTTTTGGTGTGGTGGTTGCAATTTGTGACCCACCCATACCTATGCAGATCAAAATGGGGACCTCACAATTTTCATTGTCCGCCTTATCTGCATGGTTGTAGCACTGCCTTGAGCAATTCCCAGGCTGCATCTCTGTCCTCCAAGCTACCTATAGGCTCTGTGCACAGCAGGAATCCTAGCAACATTGTTTACCAATCACGTAGTGCAGCTAACCTACTCTTCTTTATGGCAAGTGGTACCTCAAAGGAAAAATATTGCTACATTGTAAATTATTACAGAGATAACATCAGGACACATAGCCATTCCATATTGACAATGTGACGCTGGAGATATTAAAGGTGCAGGTGGACAGAAGGGGTCACACCATAGTCCTGCAGGGGACCAAGAAGCCCTCAAGGGCCACGCTCAGAAGGAGTGAAAGATGTTGCCAAAGTTGTCAACTTTCAGGGTCTGGAACCAAGCACCTACCGGAGGTGTCACAAGAAAACTAATGGCTCCATGCAGGTGGTCAAAGTCAGTGAAAGCATCTTCACACGATATTTCCCATCCACTGCTCCAACAGCCACTCACACTGCCCAATGCACCCTGCCTCCATCACTCATCCAACAGCATTCCCTGGCTCTCAGGACTCACACCTAATATCAGACACCACACCTTAACCTCACACATGGACCAACGCTGCCAACTTCTTACTTACTTCTCACTACCTCTCCGTATCTCCAGCTATTCAGCTATGGCAGGAACATCGCCCAAATACAATGCTACACAATCACTGTCATTCTACCCTTTCCTTGCAGGATAAAGTGGCAATAATAGAAGAGAGCAGAGCAGAACGGGTCCGGGAGAAAGCTGCCTGCATCTGAACCCTCGGAGGAAGATAATTATCTGTATTATGGAGGCAGATGAAATGGGGCCTATGCCAACTGACATCACTCAGAACATTGAGGAAGGTGACTTGTTCCTGCCTTATCAGTTCACAGCACATCTTGTTGGCATTTGTCACGAGGGGGATAGAATATAAAAGCAGAGAAGTCTTGCTGCATCTGTACAAGGCATTGGTGAGGCCGCAGCTGGAATACTGTGTGCAGTTTTGGTCCCCTTACTTGCGAAAGGATATATTGGCCTTGGAGGGAGTGCAGAGAAGGTTCACCAGGTTGATACCGGAGATGAGGGGTGTAGATTATGAGGAGAGATTGAGTAGATTAGGTTTGTACTCGTTGGAGTTTAGAAGGCTGAGGGGTGATCTTATAGAGGCATATAAGATAATGAAGGGGCTGGATAGGGTAGAAGTGGAGAGATTTTTTCCACTTAGAAAGGAAACCAGAACTAGAGGGCGCAGCCTCAAAATAAAGGGGGGTCAGTTTAGGACAGAGTTGAGGAGGAATTTCTTCTCTCAGAGGGTGGTGAATCTCTGGAATTCTCTGCCCACTGAAGTGGTGGAGGCTACCTCGTTGAATATGTTTAAGTCATGGATAGATGGATTTCTGATCGGTAGGGGAATTAAGGGTTATGGGGAGCAGGCGGGTAAGTGGAACTGATTCACTTCAGATCAGCCATGATCTTATTGAATGGCGGGGCAGGCTCGAGGGGCTAGATGGCCTACTCCTGCTCCTATTTCTTATGTTCTTATGTTCTTATCTTCACCTTGCTATCTGGCATGATGAGCAAGCTACAGATGGTGTGACCATGGATCTATTGCATCCCACCTCCCTCTTCCCTTAAACCAATCTTTCTCTTCTGAATCCTGCTTTCTGACACCCAAGAACTGTCACCTGCCTAGCTACAGGAGCCCCAGGAGCTGGAGAAGCCAGCAAAAGCACAGCATTGATGAAGAGGCCCCATCACATGATCTGGCACTCACAGACACCCGCTCAAATATTGGCATTGCACTTACCTTGGAGGTTAGTACTGTATAGAGTTAGGATCAGCACACCATGAATCATCTGAGCATAAGTGCCCTGTAGCCAGGTCAGGGAGAAAGGATGGTTCATTTGCCAGCTCAACTGAGGGCAAGGTGACAGACAAGTTCTGCTGCAGAGGACCCTCATTGGAGAACCTCAATGGGGCGGCCTACAGGAGAATTCTGAATGAGCATGCACACCGAGATGCTTGATGCATTGGCTGGCCCTCAGACAGCATCCTGATAATGTCATGGATCACTGAGGAGTCTGACTCCAAATTGGTAGAGGGCATCACTCAGAGCATGGCCTCTCTGCAGCTCCTGCTCCATCTCCCTGTCAAAGCCAGAGGCATTCTCACTACAGCCTCTCCACCTATAGCAGCCTTTGCATAAACAGGTCACTAAGTCTTCAGGCCCAGGCTGTGAGGATGCAGCAACACTCTCTGGGAAACCCAGAAACTCGCCAAAGCACCTCCCAAAGGTGTGCAAAGTATTTCCATACACTTTGTGATAGAACAAATTAAAGAAATTTTCTTATCTGCAATTAGGGTGTCTGGTCCTTTCAATAAAGCTAATACAGGGCCCCGTGAAGCTTCATGCATGCTTTTCCCGAGGAGAAATGAGAGGTTGCCTGCACACACGTTATCCAAATTTAGGATTCTGCTGTCGCATCAAGAAATTGGGTTGTGTGAGGTCTGAATGATGTCAAATCGACATCTTCCAGTGCACAGTAGGGACCTACCTGTACGCATTCTTATCCTCAAAGAACACCACATGGGCCAGGCAAGAAGTGTCTGGCAAAATGGGCCACACATACAAAGCAGTGAAAAGTCTTCCTTGCATCACTATGTGCAGCATTATGTGAGACTACTTCAAACCCAGTATTTAAGAAAATCCACAATGGAGGCATGATAGAATCAGAATTTGACCAGATATGAGTGCTCCTGAATAAAAGTGAAGAATACACATTCAGTGTTTTGTTTAATTGATTGATTCTGAATAAAGTTTGCAAGTAATCTCTGCATTCATTATTCCCCTCAAAGTCTGAGTTACTTAAATTATTCAATTGACAATAAACAGATTCTCAGATATCAATCTTCCACCATGCAGAGCAATTAAATAAGTACTACCACAAGAATTACCACCGTGGGCGGCACAGTGGCACAGTGGTCAGCACTGTTGCCTCACAGCACCAAGGACCCAATTTTGATTCCCGTTTTGAGTCACTGTCTGTGCAGAGTCTGCACATCCTCCCCGTGTCTACGTGGGTCTCCTCCGAGTGCTCCGGTTTCCTCCTAAGTCCGAAAGACGTGCTGGTTAGGTGCATTGGCCATGCTAAATTCTCCCTCAGTGTACCCAAACAGGCACCAGAGCACGGCGACTCGGGTATTTTTACAATAACTTCATTGCAGTGTTAATGTAAGCCTATTTGTGACACTAATAAATAAACTAAACTAAACTAAGAAACATTAGGGCAGAATTTGCTGTGGAATGCGATTTACAAGGATTACAAACCCAACCATTTCACCAAGCTAAAGCAGCCTATGAAATGTTAAACACTATTCGCACTGATGAGCTGCTTTTGTCCTTATTGTGTATTTCTGCAGTCGTAGGTCTGTGCACCCTTGGACACTGACCTGCTTTCCATCAGTGTTTAGAGCTTCAATAGCACTCCATCCAGGTACTAGCCAACTCAGCAAAGAACTGCTGAGATTTTAATTCACCCATACCCTCTGCCTCCAAGCGAAAGCACGTCTACCACTGCTCAATTCACTGAATGGAACTAAGCTGTTGAAAGGTCTGCAGTTTGATTTCCTGACATCCTGCCTGCAGGCATATGGTGGTAACCTAGAACTGGCAGAGATCCGGAAAAATAAAAGGATGGGGCCCAACACCCAATTATGATGATTATTATTTCTATAAACATGATACTATACATAGAATATTGTTTGTCTCCAGCATTTCTTACACGTTTGAAAAGCCACATAATTTGCAGGCACCATAGGCATAAGTAATGGGTATAATGAAGTCATCATGCATGGTGTAATCTTCTATGTATTCACTGGACAATTCATTTGTATATTTTAAACTAGATCCTCATCCTAAAATTACTAATCACAATCTTTTTAAAAGTCTAACAAGGAATTATTTCTAGTTCACATTATAATGTTTACCACCAAGAGTACAATCTCACTGTCCATTCATATAATTCACCCTTATCACCTTGAACAATGTCATGATTAAATATCAGTCATGTGCTTCATGTAATTTATTCAATCCAAATATATCACTCACTGGACTGCTTATATTTTTTCCTTTTGAAATTTTACTTCTTTCTCTTCTGACAGTGCTAAGTCATGAAGGATGACTCTACAGGTGCTGGCAATTCTTCCTTATCTCATCCAAGTGGCAATTATCCATGTGCCAGCCTAAACAGTGAGTATTATTAACAAGTTATCCAATTAAGGGGGAACATGGCTAAGAACAACCTCCCTGCCAGAACACGCAGAATAGTGATCCGAAGTGTAAACCTTGTTGACTTTTTTTCCCCCCTTCTTAGCTGGGGTAAATTGAAGTAAATTTGACTTTGCACA